>NW_027641954.1:0-22500 GCF_032717465.1 Coenobita brevimanus | reverse complement strand
ACCACAAGATGATTGAGCCTTGTCAGAGCGAGTGGAGTTCTCCTGTCACTCTAGTCCCTAAGCCAGGTGGGTCACAGCGGCTTTGCATCGACTACAGACGTGTTAATCAGATAACCAAAACAGACACCCTCTCCCTCGCGTGGAAGATTGCATAGACAAGATCGGAAAGGCTAGGTACATAAGTAAATTTGATTTGTTAAAGGGATACTGGCAAGTACCTATGACTGAACGTGCTAGGGAGATCTCATGTTTTGTAACACTAGGAAAGACTTTTGCATGTTCTGTAATGCCATATGGTATGAAGAATGCACCAGCCACATTTCAGAAGTTCATGAATGTTGTAACAGAGGGTTTGGCAGGGTGTGTTGTTTATATTGATTATGTATTAATCTTCAGTGACAACTGGAAAGATCACCTATGCCATGTCAGTAAATTTCTTGAGCGTTTGGTTCAGGCTAATCTTGTAGCTAATTTATCAAAGTGTGAATTTGGTCAAGCTAAAGTTCAGTACCTTGGGTACGAAATTGGTGATGGACACGTTGCACCACCAGGAGCTAAGGTTCAGGTTATAAGTGATCTTCCCAAACCTTAAAGTAGGAAAGAGCTACAAAGATTTTTGGGAATGGTAGGTTATTACAGGAGATTTGCTCTTAACTTTTCAATTCTTGTATCACCACTTACAGACCTACTGAAAAAGGGAGTTAAATTTGTCTGGACCGATAAATGAATCCTCTTTCAGTAAACTTAAAGCTATCCTATTAAGTCAGCCAGTGCTCGCTACTCCAAATTTTGCTAAGCCTTTTAAGATGGCTGTTGACGCAAGTGATACAGGAGCTCGGGCTGTTTTGCTGCAAGAGGATGATCAGGGTATTGAACACCCTGTATCTTATTACAGTAAGAAGTTCACTCCACCTCAAAAGAACTACTCAACTATTGAGAAAGAGCTTTTGGCCTTGATTTTGGGTTTACAGTATTTTTCATTTTATTTGTGTTCTGGTTTTGACCCCATAGTCATTTATACCGATCATAACCCACTGAAATTCCTTAGTAAGTTTAAAGATAAAAATCAGAGATTGACAAGATAGAGTCTACTTCTTCAGGAGTATTCATTAGACATACAACATGTCAAGGGGAAAGAAAATGTTATTGAAGATTGCTTATCCAGACTTTAGACAGATTGTTTTAGAGTAATAAGAAATTTCCTTTGTAAATTTCTTTTTCTTTGTGGGGAGGTGTTACATAGCCTATGATTTCATCATCCTTTGTATAATTCTAATGTACAGTATGCTGCATGTTTGATCACGATTCGCCACGTGGCTTCCATAGTGACCAGGCTTGAGTGTTCTACTTCACTCCCCCTTCTCCCTCTTATAGTAGAGTAAGTCGTTCTTTCTGTTGTTCAGAGCAGGATTGTTAACTCTCTTTCCTCTATGCCTTCATTTGCGCATCCTTCTTACAAGTTGAATCAAGCTCTGCCGGCCCCCTATATAATGAGCTCAGTCTCTGCATTAGTTGCCACTTAGATCTACTCCTCATTCTGTTCACATCTCTGTCCTCCCCTGTACGGTATATTATTATTTTTGTGAGTGCTCAGGAAGTCTCCAGCCATCTAGCTGCTGTATAATTTGAGTATAAGTGTTATTACTATATTTCTTGTACTGTATAGCATAGGGCGTTAATTCGTAAGCCTGGTAAAGTTTTTACTGTCAGCCAGTATTAGTAATATTTTGTATCTGTAATAATATTATATCTTGCTTTAACCGAGCATTATCCGGTTTTCTCATTTTATCAGGGCTGACTTAGATAATATTGCTCTTGCTAAATTCGTGTTAATAGAGGCTATTGCAGTTAACCATATATGTAACCTGTTTTGCCATTACATTATCCTTACGAGTCCTGAATGTTTAGTTGTTAGTTTGAGCATTAAACTTTAACTTGTAATTTTACCTAAGTCTTTTGTTTTGAACCTGGAACGTTGCGGGACAGTAGTGATTTTAGTATTCTCACTTGAAGTGTTCATTATCTCCCTCTGTTCCGTAACAATGTATATTCCAATTTCAACTGAATTAACGCCTGTGTGCCGCAAGGATCAGTTCTTGCACCAACCCTGTTCCTGGTTCATATTAATGATCTCTTATCTATCACCCACAATCCCATCAATTTATATGCAGATGACTCAACACGTCATAGTTCATGCACACTCAGACACCCATTTACAAAGTCTGATATCTCTAACTCTCAACTAAGTACAGCCATCTCCATAAATCAAGACTTATCAACAATCAGTGAATGGAAGCAAAACAACCTTATCTCATTTTATGTTAGAAAAACTATATACAATTTACTAATAGACAAACATTGCCAGATTCATATATTACCTTCAGTGCTGCAAATATTCCCATCCCCAAAAGTATTGAAATTCTCGGCGTCCCACTTAATGCCGTCAGCTGGACCTGCCTCAGAGAATCTTGGATTATTGTACAGAGTCCGTAATTTCTTCACCAACGAGCAGTTGGCTATGATTTTTGAGTCAAGTGCGCTCTCAGCTTGAATACTGCTCACCGTTGTGGGATGAATGTGGAGAGGTTGCATTAAAACAACTAGACAAAATTCAGAACAAAGCTGTTAGAATTATTAATAACCCTACTATTACTAATATACTGCCTCCCCTACAAGTAAGAAGGAATGTTGCCTCCCTTGCATTATTTTACAGATATTATTATAGCAAATGCTCAGACGAAGTTGCGCCCATCGTGCCACCTCTCCATGCCTTCCCTCGTGCTACACGGGCATCTGCTAGCGCTCAGGCTGGAATGTCACTCAGCCATAATGCAAAACTTCTACCTATCAGAATTTTTTTATTCCCCGAACTGCATCTTTCTTGAACTCGCTTCCCTAGGGTTGTTTCCCTAAAAACTTCAACCTACAGCTGTTCAAGTCTAACTGTTACAGATATTGTATGAACAGAGGACACCAGTAATCTGGTGTATAGATTTTTTTTTTTTTCATATGTTTTCCCTTCTTCTGTTCTGTTATTTAAAAAAAAAAAAAAAGTGTCCAGTATTAACCTCCGTCTCAGACATAGCTTTACGTATGAAGATTTAGAGAGAGAGAGAGAGAGAGAGAGAGAGGGAGGACTGGACACATGGAGAAAACATTTAGGGGAGAGAGAGAGAAAAAAAAAAAAAACGGGTAGATTGGTCACACTGGGAAAACATTTTGAGAGAGAGACAGACAGACAAACAGACAGAGAACGGGGAGATTAGTCACACGGGGACATTTTAAGAGACAGACAGACAGGGACTGGACATTCCGGGATTGATTGATTGATTGATTGAAAATAATTACAATCTGGCGGCACAACCGCCAGGGTCATATGCCGCCGGATGACAAAGTAGAAGACACGGCAAAATAAAAAGTGCCTATTCAAAATAAAGTTATTATCTGTTAGTAGGAATAAAACACTAAAAGTAATAAAAGAATAATTTATAAAACAACAATTACTTATGAAAGTGGAAGGAGGCCCGCCTCCTGAAGAAAACTAAAAACATCAGTAAAATCGTTAGAGGCCTCACCAAGCATCGAGGACAAACAGTAGGCACCATCTGCTCCCCCATGCCTATGAAGGAACCTCTGACGCAGGCCCCCCAGACTCGGACACTCGACCAGCAAGTGACGGACAGTAAGGGGAACAAGGCAGTTATCACAGTACGGTTGAGTTTCACCACACATGAGGAACCCATGTGTAAGCCGAGAATGCCCAATGCGAAGCCTAGCAAGAGCCACCTCCAGTCGCCGAGACATAGAGGGAAGAACCCTTGGCACAACCACTCTCTGAATTTCTTTTAGTTTATTGTGAGAAACACCATCCCAGTGTCTCTGCCAACACGTACGAATTGCATACCACAAGTAAGGTGTTACATCAGAAACAGGAAGTGGGTAGTCAGCTGGGGGCTGTTGAGAAGATGCAGCTTTAGCTAAAGTATCTGCCCTCTCATTTCCCACCACACCAACATGTGCAGGAACCCAACAGAAGTCTACACGGCGGCCACGGCGGCCAAGAAGAAAAAGCCACTAAAATTGATAAAACCAATGGATGGGATGCTTTAAAAGACTCCAATGCAGACAAAGCACTACACGAGTCACTATAAATCACAAAAACGGATTGGAGGAGAGTAAAAATGATTTTAAGAACATATAAAATTGCAGTCAGTTCTGCTGTATACACTGAAGTAATGCCAGGAAGGCTACCGCCCCTACTAAAGGAAGGGAAGACAACACCAAATCCTACTCCAGTATCAGTCTTAGACCCGTCAGTATACACGGGGACAGAACCCTCATGAATGGAGGCATGTTCTAAAAAGAGAGAGAGGGACACCTGAGAGGGAAGTGAGCCCTTTTTTTCAACAACGGACCTACAGAATGTCACGCGAGGGAGTAGCCAAGAACCCACCCTTGGGATCCGATGTGGACAAATTGCCAGTCTCGGGAGAGAGAGGGCTAGCATAACAGACCGGACCCTGTAACCAAATGGCTTTGGGAAATAAGGACGGGTCTCAAAAACAGAAGATCGGGAATCCTGTGAGACAATGGCACAAAAAAATTGAGTCTGGAATGCGGTGAAGACGATACCAACACCTCATCATTAGCAACTGGCGTCGCAAGTCCAAGGGGAGTACACCAGCATCTACCAACAAACTTGGAATTGGGGATGATCTGAATGCCCCGGTTGCCAGACGAACACCAGCATGATGCACAGAATTTAACAACCGGAGGCGGGCATCTGTTGCAGAGGAGTAGACCTCACACCCATATTCAAGTTTAGGAAGAATAAGAGACCTATGCAAGAGGAGGAGGGTCTGATGGTCAGCACCCCAAGAGGTATGAGCTAAAACCCTCAAAAGACTCAAAGCTTTAAGACAAGCCACCTTAACAGAATGAATATGAGGAACCCAGGTTAATCTTCTATCAAACAGAAGACCCAGAAACCGCGTCTCTTCCACACAGGATATTCTTCTACCATAGAGATACAAGTCAGGGTCTGGGTGGACTCCCCAAAGACGACAAAAATGTATAGCCACTGTCTTTGCTGAAGAAAAATGGAAACCGCGTGTTTCTGCCCAGTCAGAAATTCTACTGAGAGCCAGCTGCAACTTCCTCTCTATCAGAGACATTCTAGACGCAGTGAAGGAAATCGAGAGGTCATCGACATACAGTGATCCTCGTACACCATGAGAAAGTACACTGATGACACTGTTAATGGCTACAGCGAACAGAGTAACACTAAGGATACTCCCCTGTGGTACTCCATCTTCTAGTGCTCGGGCATTAGAAAGCACTCCTCCCACTCGCACCCTTAAAATTCGGTTAGATAAAAACTGTTGAATAAAAACAGATAAGCGCCCACGAAGACCAAACTCATGAAGAGAGAGTAAAATACCATGACGCCATGCAGTGTCATATGCCTTTTCCAGATCAAAGAAGACCGTGACCTGGTGTTGGTTAGTGGAAAAAGCCTCACAGACAGAAGATTCCAAGGACAGTAATGCATCAGAGGTAGATCGCATTTTTCGAAAACCATACTGGGCAGGGGATAAGAAGTCACCTTTCTCTAAAAACCACACAAGCCTAACATTGACCATCTTTTCCAAAACTTTACATATACAAGATGTCAAAGAAATAGGCCGATAATTCGTCGCCTGTAGGTGGTCATTACCTGGTTTGGGGATGGGGATAACTACAGCAACACCCCAAAAAGCCGGAAACTCCCCAGAACACCAGATCTTATTAAACAGTGAAATCAAAAACAACAGGGACTCATCAGACAGGTGGCGTGAAAAGGCATAAGGAATATCATCAAAACCAGGAGAGGAATCATGGCACTGCGACAGAGCTGACTGGAGTTCAAAAATTGAAAATAGAACATTGTAAGACTCTCCCCCAGCAGAGGCAAAACTGAGACCACGAGATTCTAGGCGCCGACGGTGGCACGCCAAAGGTGTATCTGCATCCTTCTTTGACACACTGGCAAAATGATCAGCAAGCAATTCTGCAAATGGATCAGCCACAGTTCCACCTGGTGCAGATAAAACAGGAGGGGATGGAACAGTAAATTTACCTGAAATTTTCTTTACCCAGTTCCACACCAGGGTGATGGAAGTCCTCAAATTGATGGAGGAAACATAACCCTTCCAGGACGAACGCCTGGCCTCCTTTAAGACCCGCCTCATATGAGCTCGTGCCCTCTGATACGCCACCAAATACTGAGGATCCTCACGGTGACAACGAAGTCGTGAGAAGGCGACTCGTTTGGCTCTCACTGTGGAACTACACTCCGAGTTCCACCAAGGAACCGGACGTTTAGGAAACTGACCCTTTGTTTTTGGAATAGATAATAGGGCTGCTGAGTGCAGCACGGTATTGAAATATGACACAGCCTCCGTAAGACAGACAAACTAAGGGAAATGGAACTTAATTCCCTGAAATATAGCCAGTCAGCCTTATCCAGAAGCCAGCGAGGAAGACGTGGCTGAGGTCCACCTGCACTAGCAGTTAAGAGTAACGGAAAATGGTCGCTGCCATACAGGTCTGGCAACATATCCCAGTTAAAATCTAAAAGAGCATCAGCTGAACATAAGGACAAATCAATGGCAGTAAAAGTTCCTGTCTGGCTATGGAAATAAGTCATTATACTGGAGTTTAAAATGCCTAACTCCTCATCTTCCACTAAAGAGGTCAGCATAACACCCCGAGGGTTGGCCTCACTGTTTCCCCATAGTGGATGGTGACCATTCATATCGCCTAGTAACAGAAAGGGAGAAGGAAGGCCATGAATAAGGCGTTCCAGATCCGCCCTTTCAACAGTTGCACTAGGAGGTAGATAAAGACTGCAAACTGTATACTGCCGACGTAAAAACATCCAGACAGCAACTGCCTGCAAGGGACTGGAAATATCCAGATGACTATATGGAATATCCTGGCGAAGGAAGATGGCAGCACCTCCATGACGACCTTGGCCCAGCACAGGATCAGAATAAAAAGCATTGTAGCCAGAAGGACCAGCAGGAGCAGTATCACCAACCATGGTTTCCTGGATACACATGCATAGCGGAGTAAATTGAGAAACTAGATGACACAGTTCCTCATAGTTAGCACGTAAACCCTGACAATTCCACTGGATGACAGAACCCATAGTGGAGGGGAAAATGATTAAGTGCGGGACTGTACACCTCCTGACATGCGAGCGGGTTTGGATTGATGCTTAGGAAGGCCCTTGGTAAGACTGTCCAGCACCAGGAACCCGCGCTTTGTGTCGAACATCCGTGGGCAAACGTGAGGACGTGGAAGAGGAAAGTTTTACAACACTCTTCCTTTGAGGTGGAATAACATTCGGTTTGGATAGATGCTTGGAGGCCTCCTTGGGTAATGTGGGACGGCCAGTGCTACCATTAGAAGCTCCAGAAGTGGAAACCGAGTCGACAGGATTAAAACCCTGCAAGGTTGACATTGTACTTTTCAGAACGGACGATCAGTGGTCTCTCCAACACCATCCCCAGGTGGGGACCTGACTACAGGTGAACCACCAGCAGCAGCTTCCATTTGGCTAGACCTCTCAGCCTCTGAGGCAGAGGGAACAGTAGAGAGGTTGATACAAGGTTCGACAACAGAAACCTTAGGTCGCCGGCTTTCAGGCTCTGAGGACTCTGACGAATTACGATGACGTTTGCCGGATACAGAAGGAGCCTCGTTCATACTGGACAAGGGGGGATGAGTCTCGTCAGTGTGTACATCTGCCACCACCACAGAAGTACGCGAACCGTCAGCCACTGAAGTGGAGGCAGAGACAGTTGGAGCAGTGGGTGGATGAGCATCAATCACACACTTATCAGTAATTCCAGGGTTAACAACATCCGTCAAATCAGTAGTTGGGGAAGTGGTCACTGTAAAGGGTCGAGGCAACTTCTGGGACACAGAACGACGTACAGGTGCCCCAGAAAGGACAGAAGCATAAGTAACTCCAGGCTGAAAGAAGAGAGTCTGGGCCCTCCTTGCTTCTGGAAAGGAAACCTTCTCACGTGCACGTATGCTCAAAACTTCCTTTTCAAGGCAGTACCGAGGACAGTTTTTGGAAGATACAGCATGAGGACCCCCACAGTGATAGCATTTAAGGGGTCTTGGACAATCACTCGTATGACTCATTTTGCCACAGGAGACACAAACACCAGGAAGGCCAGCCAGTGCACGTCGGTAAAATTTGCTAACATGTCCATACCCCTGACAGTGGAAACACCGCTTTGGGTTTGGAACATAAGTCTTCACAGGCAGAGAGAGCCAAGCAAGTTTCACTGAGGCAGGCAACGTTAAACGGTCAAAGGTCAGAAACAGCGTTGGAGTTGAGGTCAGAATACCATTGATCTTCTTCTGTACCCGATCAACTTTTACAACACCATAAGCGCGTAGTTCCTCTAATAACCGTGACTCAGGGTATCGCAGGAGGTCCTGGGAGTAAATGACCCCCTTACACTGATTAAAGGTGGCATGAGGTATGCAGGACATGCCGTGACCAAAAACAGAGGTCAGAGTCTGGAGACGTGAGCTCTCTTCTGGGAAGGAAAGCTCAGTTAGGAGGCTACCATCCCCTTGGGTAGAAATTATTGGTTCGTGGCCACAGAAAGAAACAATTGCATGGTGTAAATTAAAGATGTCTGTATCCAGTACTGAACCACCTGCAGAGGGTTTCAGCACTAGATACTTTTCGAATTTTTCCTGTTTCGTATCATCTTGGCCAAACCTTGGAGCCAAACCTACCCGATGGGATCTTCTCCCACCCCCAGTTGGACGCTGGGGCAGAGGTGAGAAGTCACCAGGGGTCTGAAAAGGTTCCAGTGTGGCAATGACGGATGTGCAGTCCGAAGAGAGTCCAGGGGCAGATGCAATGTCGTCAACGGGTGTATTTGAAAATAGCGCCATCAATAACACAAAAAAACTTCATTCCCCCACCCCTCCACCCACCTTGGAGCCCAACAATGGGAAGTCATATGCCAGGGATAGCACCACTGGTGACTCCAGAGGTAGCGGGAGAGTATATGCGGGTAACCACCGGGGAACCTGGGCAAGGGTGACTCCAGGACGATAGTAGCCACCAGGCCCCCCAGTGCCCACTTGACCCTAGCCAACGCATGACTAGCCGATTGACCTGGTCGGGCCCAACCAGGCCGCCCGTCTAGCCAGAATAAGGGACCAAAGAGGTGTATTGCTAGCTGCAGGGCGCATCGTGCAGCATCGCTCAACCTCCAGGACTCCCGTCTCCCAGCATTACGGGATGCCACGCATGGCAAACACGTGGGGAGGCAACAGTCCCGCCCTAGGTGGCAAATGGGCAGGGACTAACATCACCAGCAGACCTCCTCCACCAGTGATGAAGGGGGTGCTTGGTCCACGAGGCTGACAAATACCAAACCCTACAAAGGTAGGCATGCCTCCAAAGTAGGTGGCACTGCAAGCCAGGACATTCCGGGAGAACATTTTATCGAGTTGTTGAATGTTCAGAACAAACGTCGAGCTCGTTTATTTAAATTAGGAAAGGATGGGAAGACACACAGGAAGAGAGGATGTTATCAGCTGAAGAGAAAAACGTGAGGCAATAAAGAATGGCGACATGGAAAAAACACCAGGAACTAATGGAACATATGACGGCACGTTAGGTCATTGATTGGTAATGATGAAACTGATCTGGAAAATGGGTAGAACCTGAAAGCCTGATGACGAGCCAAAGGAGTGGTAAACAGTTCTGCGGACAAGGTGACGTGGGAGGGGCTGAGTTGATAGAGATAGGGATATCTTTAACAGTGGCAAAAATTTATTGTAACAAAGCCATCGGCAGTGTCAGAGAGGAAGAACCGAACAAATTGTGAGGAACAGGCGTTTTAGTACATGGTGGAGGTTTTAGACCATATCATCTGCAATGCATGACAGGAGGGTACTATGAAGACGAGGGGAATTTTATGCAATCATGATAGAACCGGAGATAGTATAAAACGAATTAAACAAAAGAGGAATGTGGAATGTAAGGAGAGAAAATGAAATAGAAGGGTAGATGCTGAACGCAGTTAAGAGTATGTGTGCGGGAACTAAGGGGACAATGTTGTTGCGAAATTCATCAGACGATATTTTTTATTTAAATTTTCGGCCGAAGCTGCGATGTGAAATGCCTCCGTGGTGCTATAACGATAATACAAATTAGGACAGTGTATTCTGAACTGCCCCTAGTTAAAAAGGGTAAAGTGTGATGTCAGAAATATCCTGGTACCTTCCAGCACTTACACTTACTGTATAAACCTTGGACACATGTTTCCACTCAGCGGTATGTTTTCAGGTGCGAGCCAAAGGATCACAGATGCACAAGTTTCATTCCCACACTTATAATTATTTCCCATCACCCGCCAACAAGACATTTGGTGATGGCTACAGACACAGTACTTGGTTCCCTTACAGTCGTTTTGCACACTGACTGGCTCAGTCTTAAGTGTAAGCACAGTTTTAGGTTAAAAGAGTGTACCCGTCCATGCTGGTGTCCTGACCCCAGCACTTTTCCTCGTCTCAAACGCATTGCCTCGCTTCATCATGACCAACTCAACTTGGAGCTGTGTTAGATATTTTGAAACAGTTTGAACCGTTTGAACCAGATCCCCAACAATAGATATAGTTTGACCTTTATGAAAACAAATTAGCAATAGCAATAACAGTACTCAAAATATTAACATTGGTAAATATTCCGTCATGTGAATAAAGGTGACCATTCTACTTTTTTTTTTTTTTTCACGTCACATTACTCCAGCCTCAAGAGAGTGATATAGGGTAGAGTTAATGAGTACAAGTTACAATGTACAGCCAATGCATACGAGTTACAATAATCCACTTCAGCAGTATTAGTAAACGGGGTTATGATGTTGCCCTTGATTTTGGGTAGTGGCGTTGAGGTGTGGAGCAATGAGTTCAGCGGACTGGGCCTAATTCACATGCTGATGTGTGAATATCATCATGTGGTGCTGAATGGAATTAAATTGGTAATTTACGCAATACTGAGACGATTTCCGAACAGTATGACAATAAGATAGACATAAATTCCTTAAGTCAACAGTGTATATGCGAAATAATATTCCTCCATAGAATTCCCGAACATACAAGTAAGTACAACAAAACATAATTCATTGCATCGTAGTGTACAAGATGAACACCAATTACTTGTGCCCCAATTAAGTTTCAAGCCATCGGATATGTCACAGCCCTTATAAAGAAAATTCTAAAAGATACTTCGATCCAGCATGGAAGCTACATGACGGCAACTCACTGTAGCTCGAGTGCTGCTGCCCTGTGGTGTCTGATCACCGACTGTCGTCACGGCCAACTCCACCCAGTGCATGTTACTTCAATCATCTGCTTGAGAGGTCCCACGTAGCCCACATGCATCGATGTCCTCCTGGGTGTCAGTGAATTTGGTGTTGCCAGTCACCAACGTAGACAGCAGGTCTGCACCAACATCTGTCACACCCCCGATGTACTTTATCACGAATTCATTCTGCTGGAGGTATAAGGCCCATGACATGTGTCGAGAGCTGGCTGTCTTTGTGAATTTGATTCGTGATAAGAGCATGTGGTCTGTCTCGAGGTAAAACTTTCCTCCACACAAATAGTAATAGAACTTGTGAACTCTTTCCACAACAGCTAATAGTTCACGTTCCACCATCGAGAAGTTGCACTCAGTCTTGTTCAGCCTTCTACTATGGTATGCTACTAAACATACACTTCACTGAACTTATGAAGAAGGATGGCTCCCACTACCTCACCCGATGCATCGGTCCGTAGAGTGAAGGCCTTACTCTTGTCTGGTGGCCGTAATATTGGCTGACGACAGAGTGAATAAAGAAGACAATCCTACTTTTTTCACGTGTCATGTGGAAACTGCACTTAGTGCTGGTAGCTGATGATACTCCTCTTTAAGTAAATATAAGTGGGAGTCGCAGAGTATAGTGAACAAGCTGACAGTGTGTGTCTGTAATTAACATGATTAAACAGTAAATGTAGCAATGAGGAAACAAGGTTATAGAGAGATGGGAAATCAGAGTGTGTAGTAATACTGAATGGCTAAGAAAATAAGAACGTGCCATTAACTGTTAAGCTCACTTGAACAGAGGAAAAAGTGTTAGAAATGGCACAGGAAAGAAGGAGGATTCCAGGTATAATAACATGTTGAGGGCGATGAAAAGAAAAAAGAAAATGAGCAAGAAAGTAAAGGATTCTGTGCATGTCAGTATTTTGGTCACCACGTTAATATACAAAACTTCAGGTTGACTTTATCTAAAGAATACACGTCAAGAGTAAGAGAAATGGAAATAATATATCTGACTGTAAAGTGTGGAGTAACGACGGGAGACAAACTGTTCAGGAGTTCGGGAGCAGTGTGATGTTAACGTACTGTGCATGTGCTTGAGAGTGTCAAGAGTACCCTGATATAATCTGGCCATGTGGACTGAATATGGAGCAGGAGATTGACTACAGCTGTGTTTGTGAGTGGGACAGAGGAAAACAAGGGAGACTGGGACGGAGGATATGGTGGAAGATAGGAGCGGAGAGCTAATAAAAAGAAGGGTGTGCAATGAAGGGAGAATGGATAGACGGCACAGGACAGGAAGATGTGGAGAGATTTTGTTTATGGCCACCCCTTCAGAATTAAGGCGCCTAACAATGTACAGACAGACAGATAGTCAGGCAAGACTCTTAAGAGGGTCTCATTCAAGGTAACTAGTGTCTAAAGGGAGCAATAATGAAAATTTTACGTCATCATAATGAAGGGTTCTCCCTGTTTTTAGTACTGCTGAATACATTAACAGTAAAATAACTTTAATTTTTCACTACGATGTCACGCCTTATGCCCGTTTCCTGACGTCGGCCTTCATTTTCATTCAGACTAGAATGGACGTCTCATCATTAATTGATTCCAAACCAGAGGGGCACTCAGTGGAACACATCTCTCAGACAAGGGCAGCAAAGCGTCCAAAGCACCCTTCATGATGGGTTAGGTTTGCCAATCACTGATTAGGGTTTCGCAAGAGGTATTTTCCGGATCCAGAATCTGTAATTCGGATCGGTCCCAAAGTTAACTGATTCTTTCCTGCGACATGGGCTTTGTACCCACCAAATATTGTCCAAATCTCTCTTTTAGTTTTTGAGTAATCCTGCTAACAGACAAACAGACAAACAGACAGGGGTGAAAACATACTGTCCTTGTTGGAGAGTATAAACATATATAACTCGTTCACTGCTATGATGATATAAAAAAAAAAACGAATCTGGTTTGCGCGGAAAGAACTACAGGTAATGAAGGGGTTAGGAAATTAGCACTTAACCCTTTGACTCTGAAAGTTCTCCTCCTTCCCTCTTCCTCCTCCTTCTTTCCCTTCTCCTCCTTTTCCATCTTCATTTTTGCATTATCATCACCATCATTTCTTCATTTACTCCTTCTTTCTCTTCTCCTTATCTGTCTAGTCATCTATCTGTCTATATATCTACCTATCTAATCTATCGATCTATTTATCATGAATAAAATCGTGTGCAATGAAAGCGGTTAGACTTTTTTTTTTTTTTTTCCTCAATCCACTTGACAATGTAACATTTTTTGCACAATTTAATATCGTCTGTGATTAGTGAGATACCTAAGTCTAAGTATTGCAGCTAAAGGATTACTTATCAAAAATCTCTCATTCATAATCTCCCATTTCCACGGTTAATTTGCTGTTCTGGTTATCAGTGGCCACTTTTGCCTTGAGATTATATTTAAAAATTCCTAATAGTTTTTTTTTTTTTTTTACCATAAAAAATCTACTGTAATGAAATATAAAAAAAAAAGAAAAAAAAAATCTGATTTTTCACGATATTCTACACTCTAGTTTGCTTGTGAGGTGTTTGATAGGTGTATGAATGACTAGAAACTTGCAAAGTACTAACTTTATACAGATTATATTCTTAGGCAAGCTCATATATATGGCCGCAGGAATCTACCTTATTGCTCTTTGTACCCTTCCTCCTCTCCATCCCCAGGGCCCATAGGCTCTTTGATCTCCCGTGTTCCATTACCTTCACGACAAACTGTTCCGCCAGCACACAGAATATGGTAACCGCTTGGATCATTTCCCTGACCTCGACTTAGCCCAATTGTTATCATGCCTCTTTGACTTACTTTGTGCTAAAAAAAATAACAGTCTGTCGTTAGCTATTTTACAGTCAACAAGGTGTGCCGGCCATTGAAAGGGTAATAACAGTTTCAACTCCCATGGATTCGTATGTTTCACTCTCACCTGATTAAAATGGTGTCGTTAGCAGAAATAAAATAGCGGTCTTGTGGCAATAATAAGGTGAACCGTACACCAGAAAGCATAAATGCTTGACAATTAACACTGAAATGTTTTACGGACATCTACTGTCTTCGCTTTTGTAAAGGATGCTGTTTAGCGTACTATGGAATTAGAGTTTTAAAAAAGAGGCCTGAGGAAGGGTGGGTATGGGGGATGAGGCTAAAGAGGGCTAAACGGATAAAGGAAGAGAGGGGAGCAGTACGAAAGAGAAAAAAGAAAGGCATGCGTTGCGAGGGGAGAAGAAATCAGGATAATGAAGTTAAAGGACTGGAAATTATATCACAGGCGTCTCATATCCAGCTGCATGATTTACCACATATACACCCGCGCGCGGGCACCACCAGTCGCCCTTATGAACCACTATCTTCTCACTGGTTTAAGGGGATGCAAAAAAGGTAAATGTAAATACAGATGTAAGAGAATTATACTAAACTCAGTTTTTTGTTAAGCAGCACGATAATGTGCACGATACAAAATAGAGATATTCGGAGGAAACAACATTCACATTGTTACGGAACAGAGAGAGATAATGAACACTTCAAGTGAGAATACTAAAATCACTACTGTCCCACAAAGTTCCAGGTTCAAAACAAAAGACTTAGGTAAAATTACAAGTTAAAGTTTAATGCTCAAACTAACAACTAAACATTCAGGACTCATAAGAATAATGTAATGGCAAAACAGGTTACATATATGGTTAACTGCAATACCCTCTATTAACACAAAATTAGCAAGAGTAAATTTATCTAAGTCAGCCCTGACAAAATGAGAAAACCGGATAATGCTCAGTTAAAGCAAGAAGAAGAACAATAGGAACCTAGTGCCAAAATCCAGCACAAAGCCGGATCATCGGCTACAAGTTGTGTACATTGGGTGGGTCAGGAACACAGACACGGCTTCATGTAGAAAATGGGTCAATGGAAGAAGTATATCATATCACACATGGGACTACTGAGGTAAGGAATAGAATTAGATGTCAGAAAGAAGACCAATAGAGGTAAGGAAGGACATGATATTCGGAAGGAAAAATATGGTGATTCTCGGAGAAAGTCTGCAAGAACAGGGGTACATTGGATGCGAGACAAAAAAGGAAATGCAACACGTCGCTGTATAGTGTAAAGAGGACAATCAAGGAAAATATGCCGTATGGAGAGAATGGTATTGCACCGAGTACAAAGGGGAGGGCGACCACCAGACATCAAATAAGAGTGGGTAAGTCTAGTATGGCCGATTCTGAGACGAGCTAAAGCGGTCTTCCACCTCCTGTTATGGTGGTAGGGGGTCGACCACGGGGAGACAGAAGGTTGAACAACACGGTTTATTATTAGTGATAGAGTCCCAACAAGACTGCCACCGGTGTTGAAGGAGGAAGATAGAGCAGGAAGAAAATCAGAAACTGGAATGAGGAAGGAAGGAGAGACATCCCTGCTAAATGCCATGCGAGCCAACTGATCAGCATGTTCATTGCCCGCGATACCCACATGTCCTGGGACCCAACAGAACTGGACTGTTTTACGACGAGAGGAGATACGGAACAACTATTCCAAGATACGAAGGACTAATGGATGAGAGGCAGAAGGTGACTGGAGAAGGGATAGAGCACTATATGAATCAGAGAATATCACAAATGAGGAAGAGGATGCACGGTAAATATACCGTAATGCAAACAAAAGGGCATATAACTCTGCTGTTAGAACACTTGTATAAGCAGGAAGGCTAAAATGATAAGAAGTGTTAGGAAAGAGATTCACAAATCCAACACCTGCATGGGTTTTTGAACCATCAGTGTATATAGGTATTGCAGAGGAATGGTGGGAGAGATGATCAGAAAACCGGGAACGGAGAATGAAGGAAGGAGAATTGGACTTGGAATAAGGGAAAATGGAAGGGCAAACATGGGGTCGCGGAAGTAGCCACGGAGGAAAAAGACATGTGTGGAAAGAGAAAACATTACAAATTGTAAGGGAGGTGTGTGAGAGGAGAGTACGAGCTCGAACTGCAAAAGATGGCTTGGTCCTAGGAGAAGAAAACCTGTCTAAGTCAAGACCGGGGGGAACGAGAGAAGGGGTACGAGGAAAACAGTGCAACTTAGCATAGGCACGAAGAGAAAGTAAAGCGCGACGGCGGAAGAGTGATGGAACTCCTGATTCAGCATACAGACTCTCAACTGGGGAGGACTTAAAGGCACCAAGAGCCAGACGTAAACCTTGATGATGTACAGAATCGAGTTGTTGGAGGACGGTGTCTGAAGCAGAAGAATAAACTTGGCAACCGTAATCAAGTTTGGAGAGAACGAGAACAATATGGAGGCGAAGAAGAGTAGTCCGATCAGCACCCCACGACACATGAGACAAAGTTTGTAAGAGACGGAGGCGTTGTAAGGCTGAGGTTTTCAAGGAGGTAATATGATCTTTCCAAGTAAGACGAGAGTCAATAAGAAGGCCAAGAAAGGAAGCGGAGGTTTTGTATGGGAGAGGAGTACCATAAAGAAAAAGAGATGGTTGAGAAATATGATGAGAGCGAGTAAAAGTAATAGCATGAGACTTTAGAGGAGAGAACCGAAAGCCATGAGAAGTGGCCCATTCTGAGGCAGCGGAAACTGCACGTTGAACAAGAGCACTAAGGGCAGAGATGTCAGAATTTGAGGCATATATTGCAAAATCATCTACATATAAAGAAGAGCGGACACCAACTGGGAGACAAGAAACAATCCTATTAATTGCCAATAAAAACAGAGAAGTGCTAAGAACACTGCCTTGGGGAACACCTTCGTATTGTGGAAATGGATCTGAATAAGTATGCTGGACACAGACTCTAAAGAAGCGAGCTGATAGAAAATTCTTTAAGAAAACACCAAGGTTACCATCAATACCACAAGAACGAACTGTGCGTAAAATATGATAGCACCAGGTTGTGTCATAAGCTTTCTCAAGGTCAAAAAACACCGCGATAACAGATTGTCGAATGGCAAAGGCTGAACGGATATAAGCCTCTAGATTTAGGAGGGGAGTTAAGGTGCCGCGAGCTTTTCAAAAACCAAACTGTGAAGAGGACAAAAGTTGCTTGGATTCTAGGAGCCACATAAGATGATGATTTATCATACGCTCGAGCAATTTGCAAAGACAGCTAGTAAGAGCAATGGGGCGATAATCTTGAGGGGCATGGCCTTGCTTTCCTGGTTTAAGAAATGGGAGAATGATGGCACTACGAAAAGAGGGAGGAAAAATACCCTCTGTCCAGATACGATTATAAATAGTTAATAATAAGGCCATGGCCTGGGGGGAAAGGTGATGGAGCATATTATAGTGTATGCCATCAGGGCCCTCGCAAGTGTTCTTACAAAGGCGAAGGGCAGACGACAATTCATGGAGTGTGAATGGCGCGTTGAATGACTAACTAGACGACAGCTTGAAGACAACTGGAGTACATTCAGTAGCAGCTTTAAGGGTATGGAAGTCAGGTGAGAGAAGAGAGCCGCTACTAACATTACTAAAATGAAGACCTAAGCCATTAGCAACTAGATGAGCATCTGCAACTGACTCCCCATCCAAATGTAGGACAGGGGAGGGTATGGGAAGATGTTTACCTGCTGTTTTGCGTATGCGTTTCCAGACTGATGCAATGGGTGTATTGCTAGTAATGGTGGAAACGTACAATCTCCAACTAAGGCGTTTAGCCCGTTTAACAGTCTTACGAAGAACAGCTCGAGCCTTTTTAAACAGTAGGAATGCACTCTGTTCATCCGGAGTGTTGCGTTTGTGCAGGAAACTCTTCCAACGTGCACGTTTAACACAGAGTGCCACAGTACAGTCCGAATCCCACCAGGGTACGCACTTCGAAGTAAAAGGACGGGACGACCTAGGAATCGCTGTCAAAGCTGCACTCAGAACTAATATTTTAAAATATGTAAGCATATCTAAAACAGTAGCGAAGGAAGAAGAGTGTATAGAAGGAACGGTTAAAGAAGTAAATGTTGGCCAGTCAGCTTTTGGAAAACTCCATCGAGGAGACCTGAGTATGGGACAATATGTAGTGAAAGTAAGCCTTATAGGAAAGTGATCACTATATACGGCGTCCAAAAGGACAGACCAATGGAAATCTAGAGAAACAGAAGAGGAGCACAGGGAGAGATCCAGACAGGAGAAAGTATGAGTTTTATCGTCAATGTGCGTTGACATTCCTGTGTTTAATAAGGATAAATTATTATTAAAAATAAAAGATTCAAGTTGGCGGCCACGCGAATTAGTAATGATGTCGCCCCATAAGGCATGACGACAGTTAAAATCTCCCAACAATAAAATTGAGTGGGTAATTGGGATAGTAAAAGAGATAAGGCAAAGAAATCGAAAGGCTGGGATGGAGAGAAATAAACAGAAACCACTGTAATCCAATGTTTGAGAAAAACCCGAATAAAATGGCATGGAATGGTGGTATTAATGGACAGATGTTCGAAAGGAACAGTATGATGGACTAGGATAGCTGATGCAGAAAGAGAAGCAGGGGAGAACAAGAAACAATAGCCAGGTATAGGTACCGGAGGGGAAGACAAACGGGGTTCTTGTAGACAAACTAAGGACGGAGAGTAAACTGAAAGAAGATAGCGAAGGTCGTTGCGATGGGCCGTAAAACTGCGTATGTTCCATTGTAAAATAGACATTAAAACTTTAAAACACCAAAAATAAAAAAATAAGACCTAACAGAAAAACGGAGTCTAGGAAAGATAAAAAGAAATTAATGATAAAATATACAAAGGAAGTAAAATATGTTAAACTGGAAATATTACAAAATAATAACATGCATTATCGAGTCATTACGATGGTAGGAATAGGGGTAGAAGGTTGAACTGGTGGACGAGCAGGATGGTCACCATAGCCTGGAGGCATGGGGAGAGATAGAGGGGATGGAGTACTGGAAGAGATGGAAGAGGAGGGGGGTAAAGAGGAGGAGGAAATGGAAGGTGGAGGGGGGGGATGAAGGAGGGAGAGGAGTAGGAGGGAGATCAAGTGGCACAGAGTGAACTTCAATAGAGTGGGTGGAAAGAGAGGGTGCAGCATTGTTTACTGGATCTGGCGAAGAAGTTAAAATGCAGTCCATTATCTTAGGAATTGTTTCACTGTCGTCATCACCGGAGGGTTTTTTGTTACAATTAGCCGGCTGTGGAGTAGTCCGGGGATGTGACTGAGAAGACTGCGGAGATGTGAACTTTGTCGTGGCAGAGTGTATCGATTGAGAGGAACGAGCATTCGTCGCTCGAACTTTACGAGCTGGAGAAGTAGGATGATGGGCGGGAGAGGACTTAGAGTCTGACACAGTGGGTAGTCTGCGTTTACTATTAGAGGAGGCTGGGGGTCGGATGGTACGTTGGGCCAGAGGCGCCAAACGGCTGGGAGAAGAAACAGAACTGGGGTGAGAGGAGGGACGAGGTTGGGAATGGGGGGAAGGACAAGGAGAGGGAATAGGTAAGGAAGAGGATGATGAGGAGGTAGGGGTAGAGGAATCTAAAACAGAGAAAGAATTAGAGACTGGAACAAGAGGAGACTGTAACGGGGGGGATGAGGTAGAGGGAGGGTTAGGTAGAGAAGAGGGAGGGGTGGAATTACTAGGGGAAAGGGAAGAGGAGACAACAGGTACAGGAGTAGGGATAGAGTGAGTGGGGGGAAGACAGGAGGAGAGAGGCGATGAAGAGGGGACAGCTGATACACAGACAGGTACAGAAGGGGATGAAGAAATAGTTGTGTTATTCAAAGTTACTATGGGAGGAGGACGGGCTACACGTGCATAAGTGACGTTCGGGTGATGCCCGAGACCGCGAACTTTACGATGAGCCTCACGAAGGGAGAGGCCAGTTTTCCAGCGGGCAGAGAACACTTCTGCCTCGAAGAGGTAAACTGGGCATTGTCGGTAGGTGGCAGAATGGCCACCCTGACAGTTAGGGCAATATCGGTTGGTGGAAGTGCAGTCTGAGGTGGCATGACTGGCCAGTGCACAGTTGGCGCAGACTGCGGATGATCTGCAGTACTTGGCTGGATGGCCAAAGCGCCAACAAGATGTGCACTGGCGAGGAGATGGAATGTATTCTCGTACTTGGAGAATAGTGCCTCCAATGATGACTGGGGGGGGCAGATCGCGAGAGGCAAAAATAATTTTAACAATATTTGCAGGTTCTTGGCGTCGTCCAAGAGGAGGAACTGTATAACATTGAACTGAATGTTTTGGGTGATGTTGTTCTGACAGAATTAGTTTAATATTACTGGCGCAGTCTGGGAAAGCCCTCTGGCCGAAGGACATTGAGGATGGTAGACGTACAGTACCAGTGGTAGAATTGAGTTGGGTGTCTGGGGACACGGAGATGGGTTGTCCTGTATTATTGACTAGGGATGTAACCTTCTCGGCTTGGGCAGCACTGTTAACAACAAGGAGGCGGGAACCATTTGGACGGGCCGAGAAGGTGACATCCCTGCCTACTTGTCGAAGGAGGCTGAGGTGGAGTGAGAGGTCGTCGGTTGTGTCCTGTATGTTAAAAAATTTTGACCACGTCTGTGTACCGAAAATTGAGGAGGTGAGGGAAGGAGCAGCAACATAGGAAGAAGGACGAGGTCGGGAGAGGGAAACAGAGGATACTGAAGGATTAGAAGCCGGAGATAAAGAAGGAAGGTAAGGGTGAAGTGTGACGATAGTAGAAGGCCTGACTGACGTACAAGAAGCAGGAGCTGGAGGAGTGGAAGACACAGTAGGCGAAGAGGACGAGGTGTTTAGTATGCTAGAATGTGTAGGAGAAGGGGAAGAGGTCGAGGCCACAGTCAAAAGGGAGCTCTGAATCGTCACCATAATGGGGTGAGAAAAGGTAACAGTATCCAGTCCAGGAAGAGAGGCCGGGGTCGTTGTTGGGGTCAAACAATCGGCAGAACCGGGGGAGGGGGAACCTACAACAATATCCATAATATTACTAAGGAAACAGGAAAACTCATCGTGACTGTTGAAAAAGAAAGGACTATTTGGGCGGAATGCGGAGTCCACAGATCCAGCCAATGACCCAAGTAGAGGTCAGGCTCCTAGTATGCACTCCCTACCGTACCCTACAAGGGATAGCAACACTGTGCGGGAGGACCAAGTCTTCCAGCACAATGCTGGGCCACCGGCTATTGGCCGAGAGTCCCACAGCCAAGCAACAGCACCCCCGGAACTGAAAGCTGCTGGTTGGCAGCAGTTCCACCTCTGCAGAGATCTGTCCCTGCAAAGGTCCACATACTGGGGTAGTGCCGAACCACCGTGACCTCCACAATTGGCCAGGCCAATAGCCCACGGGCACACCAATGTCCTTCCTGTTGCAACTTACTCGAGGTCACAGATGAGAATTTTGATGAATGTGAAAATTTCCACACTTTTTAATGCCAAAAATAGAATAGAGAGGATAGGAGAAAAGGAAAGTAGAAGCAATAGTAGAAGAAAAGGGCCTTGCAAAATTAGTTGAGGCACCGACAGGGACCCAAGGAGAGGGGAGAGGGTTGAGCAAAGTGAAGGCACAAATATGACATCCACCCAGCAACCAGACTCCTATACTTTTGGAGTACAATAAGGTACCCTGCTATGGCTCCCCTGCACATCAAGTCCCCATCGATGTCTCCAAAGCCATCCCACCAACAACAACGAGCAAGGAAACGAGGGGGTCAGTTAAAGCAAGATATAATATTATTACAGACACAAAATAATACTAATACTGGCTGACAGTATGGAACCAATAAGAATAAAAAAAACTTTACCAGGCTTACGAATTAACGCCTTAGGCTATACAGTACAAGAAAAATGGTAATAACACTTATACTCAAATAGTACAGCAGCTAGATGGCTGGAGACTTCCTGAGCACTCACATAAATAATAATATACTGAACAGGGGAGGACAGAAATGTGAAGAGAATGAGGAGTAGATCTAAGTGGCAACTAATGCAGAGACTGAGCTCATTATAAAGGGGGCTAGCAGAGCTTGATTCAACTTGTAAGAAGGACACGCAAATGAAGGCATAGGGGACGAAGAGTCGACAATCCTGCTCTGAACAACAGAAAGAACGACTTACTCTACTATAAGGGAGA
>NW_027641953.1:0-4995 GCF_032717465.1 Coenobita brevimanus | reverse complement strand
TGTGTAATTCTAACGTACAGTATGCTGCATGTTTGATCACGAGCGTGTTCTACCTCACTCCCCCTCTCCTCCCTTATAGTAGAGTAAGTCGTTCTTTCTGTTGTTCAGAGCAGGAGTGTCAACTCTTTGTCCCCTTTGGCTTCATTTCGCGTCCTTCTTACAAGTTGTATCAAGCTCTGCCGGCCCCTATATAATGAGCTCAGTCTCTGCATAAATTGCCACTTAGATCTACTCCTCATTTTGCTCACATCTCTGTCCTCCCCTGTACAGTTATTATTATTGTGAGTGCTCAGGAAGTCTCCAACCATCTAGCAGCTGTGTAATTTGAGTATAAGTGTTATTGCATTTTTTCTTGCACTGTGTAGCATAAGGTGTTAATTCTTAGGCCTGGTAAGGTTTTTGTGATTCATGTGTTTTTATGTCTGTCATTTTTGATAATATTTTGTATCTGTAATAATATATCTTGCATTCACTGAGTATTATCTGGTATTCTCATTTTATCAGGGCTGACTTAGATAAATTTACTCATGCTAATTTCGTTTTACTAGAGGCTATTGCAGTTAACCATTATTTAACCTGTTTTTTGCCATTACATTATCCTTATGAGTCCTGAATGTTTTGTTGTTAGTTTGAGCATTAAACTTTAACTTGTAAATTTACCTAACTCTTTTGTTTTGAACCTGGAACTTTACGGGACAGTAGTGATTTTTAGTATTCTCACTTAAAGTGTACATTATCTTTCTCTGTTCCGTAACATAAATTTGGCGACCTCGCCAGGATATTCAGGATATTATCATAAGGATATTTTTTGATATTTTGTGACTGTGATTTATTCATGATGTCTACTATTACTACGCTTGATGAAGCCAAAGATTTTTTGTCAAATGTGCAAACAGTGTGTGATGTAGAAAACAGAACAAAGAATGAACTTAAGCTTGTTGCTCAACAATTGGGAATTGCAGTTCACTCTCATCATTCTAAAGATAAAATTACTGGCATGATTAATAAAAGCTTGTTTAATGTAACTCCTCCAAACGAGCAAACGCAGATTGAAATAGCTAAGTTACAGCTAGCTCTGCAGGAGGCTCGTGCTAAGGAGGCTGAGTCTCAGGCTAAGGAGGTGGAGTCTCAGGCTCATATTCAGGAGGCTGAATTTCAGGCAAATGCTCGCATTCAGGAGGCACAGGCACAGGCTCAGGCACAAATTGAACTAGCTAGGATTCAAGCAGACCATGAGTATCGCATGAAACAAGGTGGAACTGGATCATCTAGCTCTGATGATTTTGATGTGGCTAAAAATGTTAAACTTGTCCCTCCTTTTAATGAATCTGATTTAACAATGTATTTTCAGTTGTTTGAGAGGATAGCTACAGGTTTTAATTGGCCCAAAAAGTATTGGTCAGTACTCCTTCAAACTGTTCTCACCGGTAAAGCTCAAGTAACTTATGCATCTTTGCCTCAGGATCAATCTGATAATTATGATGTAGTTAAGAGCTTGATTCTTAAGACCTTTGAGCTTGTTCCTGAAGCCTATAGAGTAAAATTTAGGACAACTTATAAGCAAGATAAGCAATCCCATGTTGAGTATGC
Organism: Coenobita brevimanus; assembly: GCF_032717465.1. Taxonomy (NCBI): domain Eukaryota; kingdom Metazoa; phylum Arthropoda; class Malacostraca; order Decapoda; family Coenobitidae; genus Coenobita; species Coenobita brevimanus. The sequence goes on along the minus strand of NW_027641953.1, from coordinate 3,405 downwards.
AAAAATCAAAGAACATCTGTTAGAACAGTGGTTAAATTCTAAGAATGTAAATTCTGATTTTGACAAATTTAAGCAGATGATTTTGCTGGAGGACTTCAAAAGGTGTATTAATAAAGATGTAAGCCTATATCTTGATGAGAAAAGAATAGATAATTTGTCTGATGCTGCAGTTTTAGCTGATGAATATGTTCCCACTCACAAGAGATATTCTAAAGAAAAAGGGAAAGCTGAGAGTAAGTACGTTGCCTCTACTCAGAGTACAGGTAACAGGAAAGAGAATAAAGATGATGTTTCTCAGGAAGTAAATACCAGCTTCACCTCTAGATTTCAGAAAATTAAATGTACTTATTGTAGTAAGCTTGGTCATACTACGGAGAAATGTTTCAGGAGACAGCGTGATGTGAACAAAAAGGAGTCTTTAAATATTCAGTCAATTGGTCAAGTGTCCACCCTTAAGAGTTCCCAGAATTCTTTAACTGAGTTAACTGAACCTGCTTTGAGGGGTAAATTAAATTCTCATGATGAAGCTCCTCTTTTGAGCAGTAACGTGGGTGACACTCTCAAGAGTTCATGTGCTAATTTCCTGTCTAATGGTTTTGTCAGTCCTCTGGGCAGTAATGAGAGGAAATCAGTTAAAATATATCGTGATACAGGTGCTTGCCAATCCCTTATGCTGACCAGTGTTCTAGGCTCTAATGTTAATTCCTCTGATGAAACTGTAATCTTACAAGGTGTAGGGAATAATTACTTCTCTGTCCCTCTGTGCAGAGTGAATTTAGAGTCTGGTTTTGTTAATGGTTCGGTTATGGTTGGGTTGGTTGAGACACTCCCAATGTCAGGTGTAACTTTCTTACTTGGAAATGATATTGGTGGAAGTCAAGTGTGTCCAGCTCCTCAGTTGTCTAGTAAGCCAGTGGCTACGGCCCAGGATTGTGATGTCCCTGATGTGTTCCCTGCATGTGCTGTCACTAGGGCTAAGTCTAAAGTTACTGGTGATTTAGAGGATAATAATGATGATGATGTTATCCTAGCTGACACTTTTCTTGCTAATTTGGACCACTCACCAGATGAGGCAGTACCCCGTAGTGTTGATAATTTGTCTCGTCAAGAGTTGGTTGAGTTGCAGGTTGCTGACCCTGAGTTGAAAGGTCTAGCTAACTCTGCTTGCAGTGAGGAAGAGTCAGCTGGTGCTTCTACTTGTTATTATATAAAGTCAGGAGTACTTATGAGGAAGTGGAGACCCCCAACACCATCAGCCAACTGTGAATGGGAGGTTGTACATCAAGTTGTCATCCCTCGTGTTTGTAGGCAGGATATCATTAGAGTGGCTCATGATTCTAGTTTGGCAAGACACCTTGGAGTGAGGAAGACTGTGGCACGCATTTTGAAACACTTCTACTGGCCAGGTATCTTCAGAGATGTTTCCTGGTATTGTAAGTCTTGTCACACCTGTCAAGTTGTGGGGAAGTGTAATCAGACCGAAAATGTTGCACCTCTAGTTCCTATTCCTCCTTTTGAGGCGCCATTCACCCGTGTGTTGGTGGATATTGTGGGCCCTCTTCCTAAGACTTCTTCAGGATTTTCTTATGTGTTGACCCTCATTGATATGGCTACTCGTTATCCTGAAGCCATTCCACTTAGAAATATCTCAGCAAAGAACGTGGTGAAGGAAATGCTAGGGTTCTTCACAAAGTTTGGTCCGCCCAAGGAGGTACAGTCAGACCGGGGAAGTAATTTCATGTCAAATGTTTTCAAGCAGTCTCTGAAAAAGTTGGGCATCACCCAGATCACGTCTTCAGCTTACCATCCCCAGACCCAAGGAGCGTTGGAGAGATATCATCAAACAATCAAATCGATGCTCAAGAAATACTGTTTGGAACATCAGAAAGACTGGGATAAAGGTCTTCCATTCATTGTATTTGCTGCAAGATAATCTCCAAATGAATCACTGGGCTTCTCACCTTTTGAACTAGTGTTTGGCCATGAAGTAAGAGGACCCCTTAAGCTACTCAAGGAATGCTGGCTGTTGGAGGAAGATGATGTCAACCTGCTGGAGTATGTGATGAAGTTCAAAGAACGGCTGTCCACTGCTTTACAGCTGGCGAGAGAGAATTTAGGAACTGCTCAGGAGAAGATGAAGACTTGGTATGATAAGAAGTCCAAGTTACGCCACTTTCAGCCAGGAGATCAGGTTTTGATTCTGCTACCGGTGCATGGGCAACCTCTTCAAGCCAAGTTTAGTGGTTCTTATTTCGTGGAGAAGAAATTCAGTGATGTCAACTATGTCATCGCCACACCAGATCGTAGAAAGAACAAGTAACTTTGTCACATCAACATGCTAAAGTTATATCACAGGCGGGACGAAAATAACCCAGTCTGCACTGTAGCTGTTCCCCCCGAGTCTGCAAGTGAAGTTCTCCCATGCAGCATGAGCCTGAGTAATAGGTTGGGGAAGAATCCTGATATCATGAATGATCTCCAGACTAAGCTTTCTCATCTACCTCCCGAGGAAAGGCAGGAGTTTTCGGCATTACTGCAGGAGTACCCGCAAGTGTTCCGTGCCACTCCAGGAAGAACCACTGTGTTGATGCATGATGTCGATGTTGGAGACGCAAAGCCAATTAAACTGCCTCCTTACCGTGTGAACCCAGTGAAAGTTCCTCTCATCCAGAAGGAGCTTGGCTACCTGTTGGACCACAAGATGATTGAGCCCTGTCAGAGCGAGTGGAGTTCTCCTTGCACTCTGGTCGCTAAGCCAGGGGGGTCACAGAAGCTTTGCATTGACTACAGACGTGTTAATCAGATAACTAAAACAGACACTTACCCTCTCCCTCGTGTGGAAGATTGCATAGACAAGATCGGAAAGGCTAGGTACATAAGTAAGTTTGATTTGTTAAAGGGATACTGGCAAGTACCTATGACTGAATGTGCTAGGGAGATCTCATGTTTTATAACACTAGGAAAGACTTTTCCATGTTCTGTAATGCCATATGGTATGAAGAATGCACCAGCCACATTTCAGAAGCTCATGAATGTTGCAACAGAGGGTTTGGCAGGGTGTGTTGTTTATATTGATGATGTATTAATCTTCAGTGACAACTGGAAAGATCACCTATGCCATGTCATTAAATTTCTTGAGCGTTTGGTTCAGGCTAATCTTGTAGCTAATTTATCAAAGTGTGAGTTTCGTCAAGCTAAAGTTCAGTACCTTGGGTACGTAATTGGTGATGGACATGTTGCACCACCAGGAGCTAAGGTTCAGGTTATAAGTGATCTTCCCAGACCTAAAAGTAGGAAAGAGCTACAAAGATTTTTGGGAATGGTAGGTTATTACAGGAGATTTGTTCTTAACTTTTCAATTCTTGTATCACCACTTACGGACCTACTGAAAAAGGGAGTTAAATT
>NW_027641952.1:0-4995 GCF_032717465.1 Coenobita brevimanus | reverse complement strand
ATACCTCTACCTTCAACTGTCTACACCACACTACATGCGCATAATATATCACACCTTCTATTCACATCTTTAGTAATGGCCGCTGCAATTTTACAATCAAATGAGGTGGTACCTCGGATTGCCACCACCGGCAGGGTAGGGCTGGAGGCACAGGGTCCTCCCGGTCGCCATCAAGCGACTGTGCCGGCAGCGACTGTTGCTATTTCCGGTAATGCTCATCGGCGAAGAGGTGACGGTACAGCCTTATTCTTTTCCAACATCCGCGGCCTTACCACAAATTTAAACTCAGTTCATTTTTTCCTTCAGTCCATATCCCCTTTGGCCCTTTTCCTCACAGAACCACAAATCTCACCCTCTACCGATATATCTCCATTTTGTTTTCCCGGTTACCATCTCCTTACAAACTTTCGAAACAAGGGCGGCACTTGTTGTTATATCAAATCCCAATATGCAGTTGATACTATTTTAAACTTCACTTCATCCAGTTTTGATTACTCATTATATAAATTAAATTGCCAAAACATTGCCAAATATATCTGTGCAGTTTATCGTTCCCCCAATGCTTCTTCGGAACCCAGTGTATTTGATTCCATATCCACTCAGTTGAATAACCTTGACCTTGCCCTTGACAATGAAATTACCATTTTGGGTGATTTTAACATACACAATGTTGAATGGTTATTGCATTCTGCCCGGACTGACGACGCTGGTCTAGAATGCGAGCTGTTTGCGGAATCATTTAATCTCACCCAGTTGGTAAAGCAACCAACCAGAATACCTGATAATCCTGACCATAATGCCCATCTCTTGGATTTATTCTTGACAAATAATCCAGATCAATACAGGATAGAGGTACTATCACCACTTGGATCCTCTGACCACAATCTCATCAAAGCCTCATTAGTTAACCCTCCTACACCTACCCATTCCGAACCTGTCAGGGTGACCCGATGGCGCTTTGACAGGGCAGACTGGGATGGATTTAGAAATTATCTTGCTGATGTTCCATGGCAGTCTTTCTTCTCTAGTGATCCCAATTCTACCCAGTCCCACATTTGCGACTTAATACTAGCTGGTATGGATTTATTCATACCAAGTCAACAATTCACTAAAAGATCAAACTCTCCAAAATGGTTTGATGGCAATTGTGCCAGAGCAACAGCCCAAAAGTCATTAGCATATAACTCTTACTTAAAATCAAAAACATCTGAATCACTCTCCCAATTTAAAATTGCTAGAAATCATGCAAAAGCTGTATTAAATCTATCTAAATCAAACTTTCTTCAAAAGCAAGCATCAAAACTACTTAACAACCCTAATGACAATAGAATATTCTGGTCAACTCTTAATTCTTTCAATAATAACTTTAACAAGTCATCTTCCATTCCCCCACTAAAATCTTCAGATGTGCGATATTACAAAATGACCCACGTGGGAAAGCAGATATCTTTGCTAGTACCTTTGCAAGAAACTCTACCATAGATGATACCAGCCAGAATGTCTCAGTACTGGAACTTGATTCTCCCGAAATTGCCCCACTTAAAATACAGACAAGATTCGTAAAATCCATCCTAGACAATTTACCTACCAACAAAGCTCCAGGCCCAGATGGAATTCCGCCAATTGTTTTGAAAAAGTGTTCCCCTGAACTTGCCTCTGTCCTAGCTAAATTATTCAGACTATGCATACGTACTTCTTTATTCCCAGATTCATGGAAAGAAGCCAATATCCACCCAGTTCCGAAGAAAGGAAGTTCGTCTGACCCCTCCAATTACAGACCAATAGCTGTCACATCTTCTCTTGGTAAGGTATTTGAAACTTTAATTAATAAGCATATTGTTAAACATCTTGAATCCAACAACTTAATTAGTGATAGACAATACGGTTTTCGCCGCGAAAGATCCACCATTGACATACTCAATCTCTTAACTCATACGATCCATCAGTCAACTGATCTTTTTGGAGAAACTCATGCAGTAGCTCTTGATATCTCTAAAGCTTTCGACAGAGTATGGCACCGTTCCCTGCTGTCCAAACTCCCTTGCTATGGACTAACGTCTTTTGTTCCTTTGATTTCTTCTTATCTTAGTGACAGGAAAATAAGAGTAAAAGTAGATGATATATATTCAAATTTCCACTCAATTAACGCCGGCATGCCGCAGGGATCAGTTCTGGCGCCAACCCTATTTCTGGTTCACATTAATGATCTCTTATCTGTCACAATCCCATTCACTCATATGCAAATGACTCAACACTACATAGTTCATTCACACTCAGACATCCAATTACAAAGTCTAATATCTCTACCTCTCAACTCAGTACAGCCATCTCCATTAATCAAGATCTATCTACAATCAGTGAATGGGGACAAAACAACCTTGTCTCTTTTAATGCTAGTAAAACTAAATATATACAGTTTACTAATAGACAGATATTGCCAGATTCGTACATTACCTTCAGTGCTACTAATATTCCCATCTCCAAAAGTATTGAAATTCTTGGTGTCTCACTTAACAGTGCCCTCAGCTGGACCTCTCATGTCAGATCACTTGCTAAAACCGCCTCAAAGAAACTTGGATTATTGTACAGAGTCCGCAACTTCTTCGCCGATGAGCAGTTGGCTATAATTTATAAGAGTCATGTGCGCTCTCAGCTTGAATATTGCTCACCCTTGTGGGATGGTTGTGGAGAGGTTGCATTAAGACAACTAGACAAAATTCAGAATAAAGCTGTTAGAATCATTAACAACCCTGCCATTACATATAAACTACCCCTGCAAGTAAGAAGGACATGTTGCCTCCCTTGCATTATCTTTGGGAAGCAGATATTTTTTGGTAAATTGATTCTGGTGAACGGCTGTCTCCATAATCTGATCCATCCGATGTCGGCGGCTTTGAACTTCGCTCGTCTTATTTCTACTATTAAGTCATATAGATTATCACATCTAAACCATGCACTCACAATTCTTCATGTCCAGTTTTCACTTTATTTTTTTATTATTTTTTTTTTAGAGGGATTAGTCTTGCCTTACGAATTTCCCTTCTCTCTTTCGTTTTATCTCTTTATTACGAAATAACATCACCCTTTTTTGCAGTCGCTTGACAGTAACAGTTCTCTATACCATCATTATCTTTATAAGCACATTGCTTCATCTGCTGTTCTCTGCCACCCATCTTTAATTTCATCCATTTCTTCCTACCTCACTCTGCTTCAACTACTTTTACTAACTCACCCACATCTGTCTTACCTTCTTTTTCCCCAACAAACTGTCTGACTCACCTAACTTTCCTGCCTTTCCCTCCCTCATCCAGCTGTGCTTGCCTCAACACCTCGCTTACTTTCCTGCCTCTCCCTTCTGCACTCGCAAGCTCCTCCTCGCACTCTGCTTCTCCCACCTTCCCTAGCTCTCCCCACCACACCCATTTGTGCCTACCTCACCACCTAGCATACCTTCCCTGCCTCTCCCTGCCTTGCCTACCAGTGCCTGTCTCCCTCTCTTTTTCGCCTAATATTTCCCTTTCATTCTGCCTTACCTACATCTTCCTGCCTTACTTGTTCCTTTGCCTACTGTACCTTTCTTGCTTTACTAAGCCTCATCCACCCATGTTTGCACCACTTTCGTGTTTTCCAGTATCATCTACTTTAATCTCGCTCACTCATCTCTCCTGCCTCACTCACTGCCTTGCCTACACTCCCTGTTAATGTCCTGCCTCTCTCCACCCATCTGTCTGCCACGCACCTGCCTCAGTAAACACACACACACACACACACTCTCAACTACCGACCAGTATCACTGACTAGTGTTGTAAGCAAGGTATTAGAAAAACTTATAAGAAAAGCTTGGGTAAATCATCTAGAAAAACACAGTATGATAACAGAAAGACAGTTTGGTTTCAGAAAAGGAAAATCATGTGTTACTAATCTGTTGAGCTACTATGACAGAGTAACAAACACAATACAGGAAAGGGAAGGATGGGTGGACAGTATCTATTTAGATTTCAAGAAAGCTTTTGACACAGTACCACACCAAAGACTTTTATGGAAGCTGTACCATCAAGGAGGAATTCGAGGCAAACTGTTTTGTTGGATGCAAGACTTTCTCATAAAAAGAGAAATGAGGACAGTACTAAGAGGAAACTACTCATCATGGAAAGAAGTGACTAGTGGAGTACCACAGGGTTCGGTGCTGGCACCAATCATGTTTCTAGTGTACATAAATGATATAAACAGTAACACTGGAAATGAGAGCTATCTGAATATGTTTGCAGATGATGCAAAAATACAAAGGAGAATTACTAGCACAGACTCTTGTAGGGAGCTACAAGAAGAATTAAATAAACTTCATGAATGGAGTAGTACATGGCAAATGGAATTCAATGTGGACAAGTGTCATGTAATCAAGTTTGGTAAAAGTGGAAAAAGACCTGATTGGGATTATAAGTTAGGAAATAAAACCCTATACACATCAGAAAGAGAGAAAGACCTAGGTGTGATTATCAATAACAGACTATCTCCGGCTGACCACATCAGCGAGAAGGTACGGAACATGTATACACTGCTTGCAAATCTGAGAATAGCATTCACATACATAAATGAAGACATGCTAAAAAGGATAATAACATCATTCATTAGACCAACCCTGGAATATGCATCAGTAGTCTGGAGTCCTCATCTCAAAAAGCATATAGACAAGATTGAAAAAGTTCAAAGGGCCGCTACAAGATAGATACCAAGCTTAAGGGACCTAAGCTACGAAGAAAGACTAAATAAACTGAATCTACCAACACTACAGGAGATAAGGAAAAGAGATGACATGATAATGATATATAAGTGCATATCAGGAAAGGAGAAAATAGACATAAATGATTACTTAACATATGGAGAAGCATCAGCAAGAGGACACTGCAAAAAACTGCATAAGAAGAGAGGTGATAAAGACGTAAGGAAATTCAGTTTCCCAAACAGAGCAATTGATCAATGGAATGCACTACCGAA
>NW_027641951.1:0-4995 GCF_032717465.1 Coenobita brevimanus | reverse complement strand
TTGATGCATGATGTCGATGTTGAAGACGCAAAGCCAATTAAATTGCCTCCTTACCGTCTGAACCCAGTGAAAGTTCCTCTCATCCAGAAGGAGCTTGGCTACCTGTTGGACCACAAGATGATTGAGCCCTGTCAGAGCGAGTGGAGTTCTCCTGTCACTCTAGTCCCTAAGCCAGCTGGGTCACAGCGGCTTTGCATCGACTACAGACATGTTAATCAGATAACCAAAACAGACACTTACCCTCTCCCTCGCGTGGAAGATTGCATAGACAAGATCGGAAAGGCTAGGTACATAAGTAAGTTTGATTTGTTAAAGGGATACTGGCAAGTACCTATGACTGAACGTGCTAGGGAGATCTCATGTTTTGTAACACTAGGAAAGACTTTTGCATGTTCTGTAATGCCATATGGTATGAAGAATGCACCAGCCACATTTCAGAAGCTCATGAATGTTGTAACAGAGGGTTTGGCAGGGTGTGTTGTTTATATTGATGATGTATTAATTTTCAGTGACAACTGGAAAGATCACCTATGCCATGTCAGTAAATTTCTTGAGCGTTTGGTTCAGGCTAATCTTGTAGCTAATTTATCAAAGTGTGAGTCTGGTCAAGCTAAAGTTCAGTACCTTGGGTACGTAATTGGTGATGAACATGTTGCACCACCAGGAGCTAAGGTTCAGGTTATAAGTGATCTTCCCAGACCTAAAAGTAGGAAAGAGCTACAAAGATTTTTGGGAATGGTAGGTTATTACAGGAGATTTGTTCTTAACTTTTCAATTCTTGTATCACCACTTACAGACCTACTGAAAAAGGGAGTTAAATTTGTCTGGTCCGATGTCTGTGAATCCTCTTTCAGCAAACTTAAAGCTATCCTATTAAGTCAGCCAGTGCTCGCTACTCCAAATTTTGCTAAGCCTTTTAAGATGGCTGTTGACGCAAGTGAAACAGGAGCTGGGGCTGTTTTGCTGCAAGAGGATGATCAGGGTATTGAACACCCTGTATCTTATTACAGTAAGAAGTTCACTCCACCTCAAAAGAACTACTCAACTATTGAGAAAGAGCTTTTGGCCTTGATTTTGGGTTTACAGCATTTTTCATTTTATTTGTGTCCTGGTTTTGACCCCATAGTCATTTATACCGATCATAACCCACTGAAATTCCTTAGTAAGTATAAAGATAAAAATCAGAGATTGACAAGATGGAGTCTACTTATTCAGGAGTATTCATTAGACATACAACATGTCAAGGGGAAAGAAAATGTTATTGCAGATTGCTTATCTAGACTTTAGACAGATTGTTTTAGAGTAATAAGAAATTTCCTTTGTAAATTTCTTTTTCTTTGTGGGGAGGTGTTACATAGCCTATGATTTCATCATCCTTTGTGTAATTCTAACGTACAGTATGCTGCATGTTTGATCACGAGCGTGTTCTACCTCACTCCCCCCTTCTACCCTTATAGTAAAGTAAGTCGTTCTTTCTGTTGTTCACAGCAGGATTGTCAACTCTTTGTCCCCATGGCTTCATTTGCGCGTCCTTCTTACAAGTTGTATCAAGCTCTGCCGGCCCCTATATAATGAGCTCAGTCTCTGCATTATTCCCACTTAGATCTACTCCTCATTTTGTTCACATCTCTGTCCTCCCCTGTACAGTTGTTATGATTGTGAGCGCTCAGGAAGTCTCCAGCCATATAGCAGCTGTGTAATTTGAGTATAATTGTTATTGCATTTTTTCTTGTACTGTGTAGCGTAAGGTGTTAATTCTTGGCCTAGTGAGGTTTTTGTGATTCATGTGTTTTGGGTGTCAGCCCTTATTAATAATGTTTTGTATCTGTAATAATATATCTTGCATTCACTGAGTATTCTCTGGTATTCTCATTTTATCAGGGCTGACTTAGATAAATTTACTCATGCTAATTTCGTGTTAATAGAGGCTATTGCAGTTAACCATATATGTAACCTGTTTTTTGCCATTACATTATCCTCATGAGTCCTGAATGTTTTGTTGTTAGTTTGAGCATTAAACTTTAACTTGTAATTTTACCTAACTCTTTTGTTTTGAACCTGGAACTTTACGGGACAGTAGTGATTTTTAGTATTCTCACTTAAAGTGTACATTATCTTTCTCTGTTCCGTAACATAAATTTGGCGACCTCTTATCAGGATATTCAGGATATTATCATAAGGATATTGCTTGATATTTTGCGACTGTGATTTATTCATGATGTCTACTATTACTACACTTGATGAAGCCAAAGATTTTTGTCAAATGTGCAAACAGTGTGTGATGTAGAAAACAGAACAAAGAATGAACTTAAGCTTGTTGCTCAACAATTGGGAATTGCAGTTCACTCTCATCATTCTAAAGATCAAATTGTTGGCATGATTAATAAAAGCTTGTTTAATGTAACTCCTCCAAATGAGCAAACGCAGATTGAAATAGCTAAGTTACAGCTAGCTCTGCAGGAGGCTCGTGTTAAGGAAGCTGAGTTTCAGGCTCGTGCTAAGGAGGCTGAGTCTCAGGCTAAGGAGGCGGAGTCTCAGGCTCATATTCAGGAGGCTGAATTTCAGGCAAATGCTCGTATTCAGGAGGCACAGGCACAGGCTCAGGCACAAATTGAACTAGCTAGGATTCAGGCAGACCATGAGTATCGCATGAAACAAGGTGGAACTGGATCATCTAGCTCTGATGATTTTGATGTGGCTAAAAATGTTAAACTTGTCCCTCCTTTTAATGAATCTGATTAAACAAAGTATTTTCAGTTGTTTGAGAGGGTAGCTACAGGTTTTAATTGGCCCAAAAAGTATTGGCCAGTACTCCTTCAAACTGTTCTCACCGGTAAAGCTCAAGTAACTTATGCATCTTTGCCTCAGGATCAATCTGATAATTATGATGTAGTTAAGAGCTTGATTCTTAAGGCCTATGAGCTTGTTCCTGAAGCCTATAGAGTAAAATTTAGGACAACTTATAAGCAAGATAAGCAATCCCATGTTGAGTATGCAAAAATCAAAGAAGGTCTGTTAGAGCAGTGGTTAAATTCTAAGAATGTGGATTCTGATTTTGACAAATTTAAGCAGATGATTTTGCTGGAGGACTTCAAAAGGTTTATTAATAAAGATGTAAGCCTATATCTTGATGAGAAAAGAATAGATAATTTGTCTGATGCTGCAGTTTTAGCTGATGAATATGTTCTCACTCACAAGAGATATTCTAAAGAAAAAGGGAAAGCTGAGAGTAAGTACGTTGCCTCTACTCAGAGTAAGGGTAACAGGAAAGAGAATAAAAATGATGTTTCTCAGGAAGTAAATACCAGCTTCACCTCTAGATTTCAGAAAAGTAAATGTACTGTAGTACACTTGGTCATACTACGGAGAAATGTTTCAGGAGACAGCGTGATGTGAACAAAAGGGAGTCTTTAAATATTCAGTCAATTGGTCTAGTGTCCACCCTTGAGAGTTCCCAGAATTCTTTAACTGAGTTAACTGAACCTGCTTTGAGGGGTAAATTAAATTCTTATGATGGAGCTCCTCTTTTGAGCAGTAACGTGGGTGACACTCTCAAGAGTTCATGTGCTAATTTCCTGTCTGATGGTTTTGTCAGTCCTCTGGACAGTAATGACAGGAAATCAGTTAAAATATATCGTAATACAGGTGCTTGCCAATCCCTTATGCTGACCAGTGTTCTAGGCTCTAATGTTAATTCCTCTGATGAAACTGTAATCTTACAAGGTGTAGGGAATAATTACTTCTCTGTCTCTCTGTGCAGAGTGAATTTAGAGTCTGGTTTTGTTAATGGTTCCGTTATAGTTGGGTTGGTTGAGACACTCCCAATGTCAGGTGTAACTTTCTTACTTGGAAATGATATTGGTGGAAGTCAAGTGTGTCCAGCTCCTCAGTTGTCTAGTGAGCCAGTGGTTGTGGCCCAGGATTGTGATGTCCCTGATGTGTTCACTGCATGTGCTGTCACTAGGGCTAAGTCTAAAGTTACTAGTGACTTAGAGGATAATGATGATGATGATGTTATCCTAGCTGACACTGTTCTTGCTAATTTGAACCACTTACCAGATGAGGCAGTACCTCGTAGTGTTGATAATTTGTCTCGTCAAGAGTTGGTTGAGTTGCAGGTTGCTGACCCTGAGTTGAAAGGTCTAGTTAACTCTGCTTGCAGTGAGGAAGAGTCAGCTGGTGCTTCTACTTGTTATTATATAAAGTCAGGAGTACTTATGAGAAAGTGGAGACCCTCAACAGCATCAGCCGACTGTGAGTGGGAGGTTGAACATCAAGTTGTCATCCCTCGTGTTTGTAGGCAGGATATCATTAGTGTGGCTCATGATTCCAGTTTGGCAGGACACCTTGGAGTGAGGAAGACTGGGCACGCATTTTGAAACACTTCTACTGGCCAGGTATCTTCAGGGATGTTTCCTGGTATTGTAAGTCTTGTCACACTTGTCAAATTGTGGGGAAGTGTAATCAGACCGAAAAGGTTGCACCTCTAGTTCCCATTCCTCCTTTTGAGGTGCCATTCACCCGTGTGTTGGTAGATATTGTGGGCCCTCTTCCTAAGACTTCTTCTGGATTTTCTTATGTGTTGACCCTGATTGATATGGCTACTCGTTATCCTGAAGCCATTCCACTTAGAAATATCTCAGCAAAGAACGTGGTTAAGGAAATGCTAGGGTTCTTCACAAAGTTTGGTCTGCCCAAGGAGGTACAGTTCGACCAGGGAAGTAATTTCATGTCAAATGTTTTCAAGCAGTCTCTGAAAGAGTTGGACATCACCCAGATCACGTCTTCAGCTTACCATCCCCAGACCCAAGGAGCATTGGAGAGATATCATCAAACACTCAAATCCATGCTCAAGAAATACTGTTTGGAACATCAGAAAGACTGGGATAAAGGTCTTCCATTCGTTGTATTTGCCGCAAGAGAATCTCCAAATGAATCACTGGGCTTCTCACCTTTTGAACTACTGTTTGGCCATGAAGTAAGAGGACCCCATAA
>NW_027641950.1:0-1998 GCF_032717465.1 Coenobita brevimanus | reverse complement strand
TTTAGGGTCAAGCGGGCACTGGGGGACCTGGTGGCTCCTATCGTCCTGGAGTCACCCTTGTCAGGGTCCCTTGGTGGTTACCTGCGTATACTTTCCCACTACCTCTGGGGTCGCCAGTGGTGTTTTCCCTGGCATATGGCCTCCCCTTGTTGGGCTCCATGGTGGGTGGAGGGGTGGGGGAAAGAAGGTAGTTTTCTTATTATGGCTGCTAAAATTTCATCTGTTGACGACCCTGGTTCTGTCCCTGACCACCCTTTACAATCTCCCTCCTGTGCGCCTCTTGTGACTCTGGCTGGTGAGACCCATATTGCCACCCTGGATCCATACCTACCTGGTTCCAGTGGTTTACGGTCAGCGGCCACTACAAAGAAGAGCCGGACACAGACAACAACATATAGTGGACATGCCCGTGAGGTCCTGCCGGGTGTCTTTGAGAGGGTTGACTTCGCAAGGTACTACACCATTCGTACTTTGGATGGTCAACCTATTGCGAATTTGGATATTTTTACGGTTCATCGGCGAATCATGTCAATCTGTGGGAGGGAGCCGAAGATTTCACCTCAGGGGGATGGTAGCCTACTAGTGGAGGTTACATCCCCTGAAGAGGGTTCCCGGCTGGCTGCCCAGTGTAAGGACCCGGATGCGCTGTTTTCTTGTGTCCCTCATGCTTTTTTCAATCAGTGTCGAGGTGTTGTTTTCTCCAAAGACTTACTTCGCTACAGTGAAGAGAAGCTACTTGAAGAACTTCAGGTCCACAGGGTTGTCAAAGTGGAGAGGTTTCGGAAGAAGGTTGATGGTGTACTTACCCCAACTCCATCCTTGTTGCTGACATTCGACTGTACTGTTCTGCCTTCATCCATAAAGGTGGCTTGGTTGTCCCTTAGGGTTAAACCCTTTGTACCAAATCCACGACGCTGCTACCACTGTCAGATGTACGGGCATGTTGGGCGAGTCTGTCGTCGTTTGCAACAGGGCCTCCCAGTGGTGTGTGTCAGTTGTGGAGAATCCACTCATGCAGGACAGGACTGTCCTGGACCTGTTTGTTGTTTGCACTGTGGCGAGGCACATCCTGCTTCATCTAAAGACTGTGCTCGGTTTTGCTTGGAGAAGGAGATCCTCCTCATCCGTAATCGTGACAAAATAAGCTTTTCTGAGGCCAGGAGTAGAGCCATGTCATCTGTTTTCCGTAACGGAGTGTCTTATGCGTCAGTTTTGTCCGGTCATAGCCGTCCTCATCGACCTGTCCAGCAGCAGACTCGAGTTCCTCCTGTTGTGTCAGCTCCTATGCCTTCATCTGTTGATCCCATGCCAGTGCAACAATCTTCCGCACTTGAGATGGTTGCCGCTACAGTTCAAGATTCGACCTCTACATCTATGGTATCCCCTGTTAGTCATGGTGCACATTCTTCATTCGCTAAACGTCATCGTGGTTCCTCAGAGTCTTTGAGTCTTGAAGATCCTCCAAGCAAGGTGTCGGTCGTGGAGTCCACACCCTCTGTAGTCACTCCATCTGTGCAACAGCCCTCAGACCCTGCTTCTGGGTCTTTGGGGGCTTCTGGGGTGTCAGGTCAGTCTGGCACCTCTTCCTCCGGGGTATCGGATGTTCCTCCTCCGGTTACCTCTGAGGATCCTGTCCTGCCCCCTCCACGTTTGGAGGCCAGGACCCCAATCCCTTCTGCTCGACCTCTTGGTTCACTGGGGGCCCCGGGCAGGGTTCGGAGTAGCTCTTCCTCTCCTGCTGGGCAGCGACGGGTGTCTGTGAAGTCTCCCAACACTTCGCAGACCCCAGGCCCTCGTTCTAGCCATGCTGCTGCCCGTGACAAGGCCCTTCGTGGGCGTATCCGCATTCCCAAGAAGATTGTCTCCCAGGGTCGCTCAGTGGTTTCCACTAAGTGACCCTTTCTTTTGGGTATATAGTTCCTCCATTTTAATATTTTTAGTATTTTTTTTTTTTTATGGTTTTCTGTTTGTCCCTCTCCCCTGCCCCTTTTTATTTCA
>NW_027641949.1:0-4995 GCF_032717465.1 Coenobita brevimanus | reverse complement strand
ACAGTGCCAGAAGGATCTCCCAAAGCAGGATGACGGGCATTGAAATCCCCCATGTAAACCATTCCACAAATGGTGGGAGCTGGAAGAGTGGCGGGATCTATCCTGTTCGGTGCAGCGTATACGTTGCAAAGCCGTATGGTGCCAGCACCAACAGTAATGTCAAAGAGCTGAAAGGTGGTATTCTCATTCACAGAAAATGGAAGGAGGCGATGCTGAATGGAGGAGTGAATGTAGGTTATGAGGCCATGTCTTACCTGATGGACATAAGACACGTAGCCACTGAGGGATGGGGCATCCACCCCGGGCAAAGCATTACCAACAAATGCCTCCTGGATGAGAACGATGTCCAGGTGGTGACTAAATACATAACCCTTGAGTGCAGTCAGTTTGGCCCTATTTGTTATACCACAGGCATTCCAAGAGACAACATGCAGCTTAGCTAGATTATTGAACAGGACCTTTAGGATGACGACGGCCGGACGAGGAGGCAGTGATGATGCGGGCATCAACACGTGCTGCACCATGTTGTGGGGACTGTGTAGGGAGGGCAGTCAGGGTCTCAAGGCGAGAGGCAATGGTCTGGAGCTGCTCTGTAAGACTGGTAAGGGAATTAATGACAACTTTTTGAGTTTCAGCCAAGGAATTTAAGGTAGCTTCAAAGGCAACCTGTTTGCTTACCAAACTACCTAGGTGCTCATCGATTGTATCGAAGCGCGCTGTGAGCGAAGCAACACGAGTCCTGAGAGCGGCGACAGCGTCCTGGAGTTCATTTACTTGATGTGAGCTTGAGGTGGAAGTTGAAACATCAGGGATGGCACTTTAGGGTGGAGGTGGTGGTGGCGGCAAGTTCGATGCGTGAGCAGCCACCTGTGTGGCGGGCGATATGGTGGTAGCCCGGCGGCGTGGGCAGCCAGGATGCCAAACATTAACCCCAGGTTGGTGACATCGGGGACATTTCCAGAGCGAGGTGTCGGGAGTGGAGGGCGGTGGCTGCATCAAGGCTGAGGGAGAGGCAGGAGCAGGCGGTGGGGGAGTGCGGTGGGGGCAAGACCGTGAGTCATGTGACTCGGAGCAAAATGCACAGCGCTCAGGTGCTGAACAGTACCGAGAAATGTGACCAAAGTTCCAGCATCTATAACACCACGGCTGCTCATCCCTCATCCTGCGAAACTCACAGGAAGGCAGGCAAGGGAGGAAGCTGAAGGCAATACTCGGTGGCGGTGGCTGAGGGAGGCTCCAGGTGATCACAAGGCGGTTAATAGGTGTGCCGTTCTGGTAGAAGCGACGGGCAGTGTGGATGCCAGGCAGCTCCTTGGCCAGTGTTGGATCAGTGCAGACAGGGTAACGGGTAAGGAGAAAGGTAGGAAATTTGCGAGGCCGTTCTGGTGAGTCTTGAATTTCGAGGGAAAGAGACAGAAAATCTCCACGCATTACACTGTCAACAATGTCTGAGCGACGGCGGGAGATATAAACAAAGCGGGAGGAAATCGCTGCCATTTTAACCTCAGCCAGGTCTCGATCGAGATGAAAGTGGCGGTTGACCTCAGATAACCAGCGAAGCTTGGTGTCCACAGATGTGTTGTCCTTGAACAGCAGCTTAATGTAGTCAGCCCTAGGAGCAAACGCTGGAGAAGGAGGGGCGCTTAATGACATAGCCTCAAGTCGGGGAACTACGGGGTGCACAGGGTGGGAAACGTAGCCTTCATTATCATGTGCACGTTGCAGGGCACCACTAGACTCCCTCCGTCGGGTGGACTTAGCAGCCGGGGATGAAGGTTCACTGTTGCTGTCTGAGGTATAAACCATGGGGCGCTTAGTGGTGCCAGGGTGTTGTGAGGCAGGTGTTGGTAACACTGACGAACCCTCAGCTCCCGTGACAGGCGCATCACGGTGCTCAGGAGTTGGTAACTGTGGCCAGTGTTGGTCAGCAATATCTGAAATATCATCATCACTGAGCGCCAGGTCAGCCTCAATATCTGCAATAGAGACAGGGCCTGAAGGCTCCATAACGCTCTCCTACAGAAGCAGGAAGTGGGAACGGTGGGGTAGAAACGTCAAGAGAGTCGTTGCCATGACGACATAACAGGGCTACTGCGCATGCGCAGAAATCGGGAAAACTGACCAGAGGGGCTGGGCCAGGTGAGTCAAATTTCCCTTAATTATTACAGGCTAAGTCCAACACGAGGTAAACTCAAATAAAACGAGTGCAAAGACTGAACCTTCGTGTAGCTCCCTGCAACAGCTGTAAGGCAGTGGAAGCAGAAATCCACGTAAAACGCCAGAGATAATAGGAGAGCAGAACAGAGGTTTGTTTACACAGGCCCTCTGGTGGCGAGTGAGAGAGTGAGAGAGAGATGAGAGAGAGTGAGAATGAGAGTGAGAGAGAGTGAGAGAGAGTAAGAATGAGAGTGAGAGTGAGAGTGAGAGAGAGTGAGAATGAGAGTGAGAGAGAGTGAGAGACAGTGAGAATGAGAGTGAGAGTGAGAGAGAGAGAGAGAGAGAGAGAGAGAGAGAGAGAGAGAGAGAGAGAGAGAGAGAGAGAGAGAGAGAGAGAGAGAGAGAGAGAGAGAGAGAGAGAGTTACAGAGAGAGAGAGAGAGAGAGAGAGAGAGAGAGAGAGAGAGAGAGAGAGAGAGAGAGAGAGAGAGAGAGAGAGAGAGTGAGTGAGTTACAGAGAGAGAGAGAGAGAGAGAGTGAGTTACAGAGAGAGAAAGAGAGAGAGAGTGAGTGAGTTACAGAGAAAGAGAGAGAGAGTGAGTGAGTTACAGAGAGAGAAAGAGAGAGAGTGAGTGAGTTACAGAGAGAGAAAGAGAGAGTGAGTGAGTTACAGAGAGAGAAAGAGAGAGAGTGAGAGAGAGTGAGAATGAGAGTGAGAATGAGAGTGAGAGTGAGAGTGAGAGAGAGTGAGAGTGAGAGAGAGTGAGAGAGTTAGAGAGAGAGAGAGAGAGAGAGAGAGAGAGAGAGAGAGAGAGAGAGAGAGAGAGAGAGAGAGAGAGAGAGAGAGAGAGAGAGAGAGAGAGAGAGAGAGAGTGAGTTACAGAGAGAGAAAGAGAGAGAGAGTGAGTGAGTTACAGAGAGTGAAAGAGAGAGAGAGTGAGTGAGTTACAGAGAGAAAAAGAGAGAGAGAGTGAGTGAGTTACAGAGAGAGAAAGAGAGAGAGAGTGAGTGAGT
The DNA here is from genome assembly GCF_032717465.1 of Coenobita brevimanus. Classification (NCBI taxonomy): domain Eukaryota; kingdom Metazoa; phylum Arthropoda; class Malacostraca; order Decapoda; family Coenobitidae; genus Coenobita; species Coenobita brevimanus. The sequence continues at coordinate 1,825 of NW_027641949.1, read as the reverse complement.
TACAGAGAGAAAGAGAGAGAGAGTGAGTGAGTTAGAGAGAGAAAAAGAGAGAGAGAGTGAGTGAGTTACAGAGAGAAAAAGAGAGAGAGAGTGAGTGAGTTACAGAGAGAGAAAGAGAGAGAGTGTGAGAGAGAGAGAGAGTGAGAGAGAGAGTGAGAGAGAGAGAGAGAGAGAGAGAGAGAGAGAGAGAGAGAGAGAGAGAGAGAGTAAGAGAAAGAGAGAGAGAGAGAGAGAGAGAGAGAGAGAGAGAGAGAGAGAGAGAGAGAGAGAGAGAGAGAGAGAGAGAGAGAGAGAGAGAGAGAGAGAGTGAGAGTGAGAGTGATAGAGAGTGAGAGTGAGAGTGAGAGTGAGAGAGAGAGAGAGAGTGAGAGAGAGTGAAAGTGAGAGGGAGAGTGAGAGTGAGAGAGAGAGAGAGAGAGAGAGAGAGAGAGAGAGAGAGAGAGAGAGAGAGAGAGAGAGAGAGAGAGAGAGAGAGAGTGAGTTAGAGAGAGAGAGAGAGAGAGAGAGAGAGAGAGAGAGTTAGAAAGAGAGAGAGAGAGAGAGAGAGAGAGAGAGAGAGAGAGAGAGAGAGAGAGAGTGAGTTAGAGAGAGAGAGAGAGAGAGAGAGAGAGAGAGAGAGAGAGAGAGAGAGAGAGAGAGAGAGAGAGAGAGAGAGAGAGAGAGAGAGAGAGAGAGAGAGAGAGAAACTACCCAAACTATACTTTCTCAGTATTTTGACGACACCCATACCAATCATAATTTATTGTCTTACTTCAATCTCAACGCCAGCTCGTTTCACGTTTGTATCACTGTCTTTTGTATGTGCTACTTTACGTGTCATTATAGCAGCGTCGTTTTTTTTCTGTCGGACGTTTCGTGACGTGTAATTTGGCGAAGTTACATATATATTAGTTTCGTGCTATTAGACCCATTCTAATCCATGAGTTTAGTTGAATGATTTTGAACTAAACTTAAAACGGCTTTGTTCAATCTTGAGTCCAATTTTTTTCTTTTTTATCACTGAAGTGATTGTTAGGTTGAATGAAAAAAAAAAAAAAAAGATACGGGGCTTGCTAATGTAAAAGTCAAAAGATTCATACTTTCATGAATATATTCCTGTACGTCCCAATATTTTAGATCTGTTGCACGAGAAATCTAAGTTCTTTAGCAACCACATTTCTTGTATTTATCAGTTTCCTAATTCACTATTGGAATTATATTTTTACTCTGAGGAACTCATTTTATCTGACAGTCAAATCCACCTTATGTGAGTTTTCTTACGGAAATACGCCAAATGGTCAATCACGACTTTATAATATGTAAAATTAATTCTTTGTTTCAGTTTAAAGAAGCCCTATCTTGCAGACAGAAGTATAATCCAATCTAACCTCACATTTTTACTTTTTTTTTTTTTTTTGAATACTCTTATGAAACGTTATTTATTATGCAATTTATTGGTGAATCGATATCATTGTATAAGCTACCTAACTTTTCCTCATATCAGGCAGGATTTGTTCTTTATAGGTCGGATTTTTTCATCCCTGAAACGTTTCCTGACTTCCACCAACAACTGGGAGAGTTTCCCGATAAAATTTAATCTCATTTGACGAACATGCATATTAATCGTTTTCGCTCTGAAGGACACTTTTTTTAGCATTAATCCAGTGGAGTGCTTTTGAATTACTCTTTCAGTCGTAACGGGTTAATATTCGGCACTATTTTTTTAATCCTTAAAGTGACAGATGCATTTTGGAAAAAAAAAAAAAAGATTTGAGAGTCCGTGCTTAGTTAAAAAAAAAAAAAAATCCTTAGGTGACATTTATAACAGTTCATGACAGTGCTCGAC
>NW_027641948.1:0-4995 GCF_032717465.1 Coenobita brevimanus | reverse complement strand
TTCACACTAGTGTGTTCCAGTAACAGTGACGGCCTTGCATAATTTCGATTGTCAAGAGGTGACAGGAGAGTTTTCGAATGCGTAAAGCAACCAAGGATAGTACTCTAGTCTTCTTCTCTTAAATGTATTGGCCACCGGTAGCCTAGCCCCAGACCCCACAATGTCGAGGGGAATAACCTGACACGGACAATCTAGTTTTCCTTTATTCAGGTTTAAATCATTTCGTAACATGTTATCCTGATCTTCTTATTCAATTTAATCATTAATAACTTCGTAATGTTTGTCAGTGATGCAAACTATGCCGAAAGCAAGAAGATAATGATACCATTCACTACAATATGAAGGTGTAATATCCAACATAAACATTTCGACAAATAAGTTCTACGAAGTCAACACTGCCAAAGTAATTTAAATTTTTTTGTCTCCTTTCTTCCTGTCATCTGTCTAAACTCACACTCTACCTGTATTACACGATGAATCATGACACTCAGACGATGAAAAGTAAATCGTACGTTACTTATAATTGTCTGAGAGTATCACGAATAAAATACCTAAAATCGATCACGTCCTGAATGAGTTTCAGGATTATGTTTTAAACTGCCAAGTTAAAAATAATTTAGTGCTAGAAAAATGACTGACAAATAAAACTTATCACAATTTGAAAAACTAATACAGCCATTACAAAGAGAAGTCAAGGTAATGTCTTTTGATGCGCATTTCAGTATAAGGAATGTGTCTTTAGCAAGAACAACATAAAACATTCTAAATCTAATCGATCAAAACATTTTTTTTTTTTTTTTCTTTTATGTGACCGTTAGACAGGCTTGCTAAGTTTGGAGGTCACCTTGTACACTGAATAGGTTACTGAAGACTGCATCTTAGCTCTTTAGATCAAAGAATCTTTCTAAATAAAAAAATAAAACGTAATGATCGAGAAAGCAAGAAAAGAGTATAAGGCAGTATCCAAAAGCGGTGAATAATATTTTATATTGTTGCGGCTGTCACCAGAACACTCATGTCTCTGTGCAAAGAAAATGAGTTTTAACGAAAACTGTGAAGAAAAAAGGGGAGGCGGGTTACCGGACACTTGATCCCGGTCTCCCAGAATCAGAGTTTAAGAGCCAGTACCAACCCTCTCTCCTCCCCTAAATTCTTTTCCACAGTGACGTTTACATAAAGTTAGCAACAGACCGACTGTTTTATTTTATAGAGGAGAGTCCCTTGAAATAAAACGGTGTGTGAAACCTACATGTAATATTTCCAGTTTCGTAAGTCTACCTTCACCTGGACAAACATGTCTCTTAGAAGAGGAATAAAACAGAAAAGGTCTCTTAAGATGTTGGGGTCTAAGAATTATGTAATGAAGACAGTAAACACCCACCCTTTCCTATCAACATCTGAAATGAACTAGAAAATTTTGTGTGTTACATTGCAAAACAACACACACACACACACACACACACACACACACACACACACACACACACACACACATTCACGCAAGCACAGAAACACAGTAAAATATCACCTCGCCTTCCTAAAGGCAGGAGGTAAAAATTAGCAAAACTCATCGAAATATAGCCGCAGCGTTTATCAAAAAGCCTTTCCATACCATAAAAAATATGGCGGATGGTATTCGGTCGATTTCTGATCAAATCCCTTCTAAAAGTAATGGTCGTCACATATCCAAATAGCTGCTATTTCCTGAAGGTTTGATGAAAGTTCGTTCACAACGCATTGAGATTTGAATAGGAATGGGTGGGAGAGAAAATCAGAAAAAGGCTTTTCCTTGTACCGTTGCTATTTCCAGACGGCTGCACCGACGTTACGGGAGATTTTCTGAACTGGATTGATTGGACACAGCATTCATCGACTTCTCCGCGTATTTGGGGGGAAAGGAAATTGTTTGAAAACTGGAATGAACGGAGGCGTAGTAAAGGGAATTCTTTGGATTTTCACACTAATGTGTTGCAGTAACAGTGACGGTCTTCCATAATTTCGATTGTCAAGAGGTGACAGGAGAGTTTTGGATTGCGTAAAGCAACCAAGGATAGTACTCTAGTTTTCTTCACTTAAATGTATTGCCCACCGGTAGCCTAGTCCCAGACCCCACCATGTCGAGGGGAAAAATATGAGACTGAGAATCTAGTTTTCCTTCAAACAGGTTTTAATCATTTCGTAACATGTTATCCTGATCTGCTTATTCAGTTTAGTCATTAATAACTTCGTAATGTTTGTCAGTGATTTAAACTAGGCCGAAAGCAAGAAGATAATGATACCATTCACTACAATATGAAGGTGTAATATCCAACATAAACATTTCGATAAAGAAGTTCGACGAAGTCAACACTGCCAAAGTAATTTAAATTTTTAAGTCTCCTTTCTTCCTGTCATCTGTCTAAACTCACACTCTAACCGTATTACACGATGAATCATAACACTCAGACGATGAAAAGTAAATCGTACGTTACTTATAATTATCTGAGAGTATCATGAATAAAATACCTAAAATCGATCACGTCCTGAATGAGTTTCAGAAATATGTTTTAAACTGCCAAGTTAAATATAATTTAGTGCTAGAAAAATGACTGACAGTTAATACTTAACACAATTTGAAAAACTAATACAGGCATGACAAAGAGAAGTCAAGGTAATGTCTTTTAATGCGTAGTTCAGTACAAAGAATGTGTCTTTAGCAAGAACAACATAAAACATTCTAAATCAAAGGATTCTAAATCAAAGGATTTCTGGATTTTCTTTTTCTTTTATGTGACCGTTAGACAGGCTTGCTAAGTTTGGAGGTCACCTTGTACACTGAATAGGTTACTGATGACTGGATCTTAGCTCTTTAGATCAAAGAGTCTTTCTAAATAAAAATAAAACGTAATTATCGCGAAAGCAAGAAGAGAGTATAAGTCTATCCAAAAGAGGTGAATAATATTTTATATTGTTGCGGCTGTCACCAGAACACTCATGTGTCTGTGCAAAGAAAAATGAGTTTTAACGAAAACTGTGAACAAAAAGGGGAGGCGGGTTACCGGACACTTGATCCAGGTCTCCCAGAATCAGAATTTAAGAGCCAGTACCAACCCTCTCTCCTCCCCTAAAATCTTTAGCACAGTGACCTTTACATAAAGTTAGCAACAGACCGACTGTTTTATTTTATAAAGGAGAGTCCCTTGAAATGAAACAGTGTTTGAAAGCTACATGTAACATTTCCAGTTTCATAAGTCTACATTCACCTGGACAAAAATGTCTGGTGAGAATAGGAATAAAATAGAAAAGATCTCTTTAGATGTTAGGGTCAAAGAATTTTCTCATGAAGACAGTAAACACCCACCCTTTCCTATCAACATCTGAAATGAACCAGAAAATTTTTTGTGCGTTATATTGCAAAACAACACACAGACACAAACACACACACGCACACTCACGCACGCACAGAAACACAGTAAAAGATCACCTCGCCTTCCTAAAGGCAGGAGGTAAAAATTAGCAAAACTCATCGAAATATAGCCGCAGCGATTATCAAAAGGCCTTTCCATGTTATAATAAATATGGCAGATGGTATTCGGTCGATTTCTTATCAAATCCCTTCTAAAAGTAATGGTCGTCACATATCAAAATAGCTGCTATTTTTTGAAGGTTTGATGAAAGTTCGTTCACAACACATCGAGATTTGAATAGGAATGAGTGGGAGGGAAAATTAGAAAAGAGCTTTTCATTGTACCGTTGCTATTTCCAAACGGCTGCATCTACGTTACGGGAGACTTTCTGAACTGGATTGATTGGACACAACATTCATCGACTTCTCCGCCTATTTGGGGGGAAAGAAAATTGTTTGAAGCCAGGAATGAACGGAGGCGTATTAAGGTGAATTCTGTGGATTTTCACACTAGTGTGTTCCAGTAACAGTGACGGTATTGCATAATTCCGATTGTCAAGAGGTGAAGGGAGTTATCGATAGTACTCTAGTCTTCTTCTCTTAAATGTATTGGCCACAGGTAGCCTAGCCCCAGACCCCACAATGTCGAGGGGAATAACATGACACGGACAATCTAGTTTTCCTTTATTCAGGTTTAAATCATTTCGTAACATGTTATCCTGATCTTCTTATTCAATTTAATCATTAATAACTTCGTAATGTTTGTCAGTGATGCAAACTATGCCGAAAGCAAGAAGATAATGATACCATTCACTACAATATGAAGGTGTAATATCCAACATAAACATCTCGACAAAGAAGTTCTACCAAGTCAACACTGCCAAAGTAATTTAAATTTTTATGTCTGCTTTCTTCCTGTCATCTGTCTAAACTCACACTCTACCTGTATTACACGATGAATCATAACACTCAGACGATGAAAAGTAAATCGTACGTTACTTATAATTATCTGAGAGTATCACGAATAAAATACCTAAAATCGATCACGTCCTGAATGAGTTTCAGGATTATGCTTTAAACTGCCAAGTTAAATATAATTTAGTGTTAGAAAAATGACTGACAGTTAATACTTATCACAATTTGAAAAACTAATCCAGCCATGACAAAGAGAAGTCAAGGTAATGTGTTTTAATGCACAGTTCAGTATAAAGAATGTGTCTTTAGCAAGAACAACATAAAACATTCTAAACCTAATCGATCAAAGGATTTCGTTTTTTTTTTTCTTTTATGTGACCGTTAGACAGGCTTGCTAAGTTTGGAGGTCACCTTGTACACTGAATAGGTTACTGAAGACTGCATCTTAGCTCTTTAGATCAAAGAGTCTTTCTAAATAAAAATAAAACGTAATTATCGAGAAAGCAAGAAGAGAGTATAAGTCAGTATCCAAAAGTGGTGAATAATATTTTATATTGTTGCGGCTGTCACCAGAACACTCATGTGTCTGTGCAAAGAAAATGAGTTTTAACGAAAACTGTGAAGAAAAAAGGGGAGGCGGGTTACCGGACACTTGATCCCGGTCTCCCAGAATCAGAGTTTAAGAGCCAGTACCA
>NW_027641947.1:0-1998 GCF_032717465.1 Coenobita brevimanus | reverse complement strand
CACTACTTTACAGCTGGCGAGAGAGAATTTAGGAGCTGCTCAGGAGAAGATGAAGACTTGGTATTATAAGAAGTCCAGGTTACGCCATTTTCAGCCAGGAGATCAGGTTTTGATTCTGCTACCGGTGCATGGGCAACCTCTTCAAGCCAAGTTTAGGATCCTTATTTCGTGGAGAAGAAACTCAGTGATGTCAACTATGTCATCGCCACACCAGATCGTAGAAAGAACAAGCAACTTTGTCACATCAACATGCTAAAGTTATATCACAGACGGGACGAAAATAACCCAATCTGCACTGTAGCTGTTCCACCCGAGTCTGCAAGTGAAGTTCTCCCATGCAGTATGAGCCTGTGTGATAGTTTGGGGAAGAATCCTGATATCATGAATGATCTCCAAACTAAGCTTTCTCATCTAGCTCCTGAGGAAAGGCAGGAGTTTTCGGCATTACTGCAGGAGTACCCGCAAGTGTTCCGTGCCACTCCAGGAAGAACCACTGTGTTGATGCATGATGTCGATGTTGGAGACGCAAAGCCAATTAAACTGCCTCCTTAACGTGTGAACCCAGTGAAAGTTCCTCTCATCCAGAAGGAGCTTGGCTACCTATTGGACCACAAGATGATTGAGCCCTGTCAGAGCAAGTGGAGTTCTCCTGTCACTCTAGTCCCTAAGCCAGGTGGATCACAGCGGCTTTGCATCGACTACAGACGTGTTAATCAGATAACCAAAACAGACACTTACCCTCTCCCTCGCATGGATGATTGCATAGACAAGATCGGAAAGGCTAGGTACATAAGTAAGTTTGATTTGTTAAAGGGATACTGGCAAGTACCTATGACTGAACGTGCTAGGGAGATCTCATGTTTTGTAACACTAGGAAAGACTTTTGCATGTTCTGTAATGCCATATGGTATGAAGAATGCACCAGCCACATTTCAGAAGCTCAAGAATGTTGTAACAGAGGGTTTGGCAGGGTGAATTGTTTATATTGATGATGTATTAATCTTCAGTGACAACTGGAAAGATCACCTATGCAATGTCAGTAAATTTCTTGAGCGTTTGGTTCAGGCTAATCTTTTAGCTAATTTATCAAGGTGTGAGTTTGGTCAAGCTAAAGTTCAGTACCTTGGGTACGTAATTGGTGATGGACATGTTGCACCACCAGGAGCTAAGGTTCAGGTTATAAGTGATCTTCCCAGACCTAAAGGGAGGAAAGAGCTTCAAAGATTTTTGGGAATGGTTGGTTATTAGAGGAGATTTGTTCTTAACTTTTCAATTCTTGTATCACCACTTACAGACCTACTGAAAAAGGGAGCTAAATTTGTCTGGATCGATAACTGTGAATCCTCTTTCAGCAAACTTAAAGCTATCCTATTAAGTCAGCCAGTGTTTGCTGCTCCAAATTTTGCTAAGCCTTTTAAGATGGCTGTTGATGCAAGTGATACAGGAGCTGGGGCTGTTTTGCTGCAAGAGGATGATCAGGGTATTGAACACCCTGTATCTTATTACAGTAAGAAGTTCACTTAACCTCAAAAGAACTACTCAACTATTGAGAAAGAGCTTTTGGCCTTGATTTTGGGTTTACAGCCTTTTTCATTTTATTTGTGTTCTGGTTTTGACCCCATAGTCATTTTTATCGATCATAGCCCACTGAAATTCCTTAGTAAGTTTAAAGATAAAAATCAGAGATTGACAAGATGGAGTCTACTTCTTCAAGAGTATTCATTAGACATACAGCATGTCCAGGGGAAAGAAAATGTTATTCCAGATTGCTTATCTAGACTATAGACAGATTGTTTTAGAGTAATAAGAAATTTCCTTTGTAAATTTCTTTTTTTTTGTGGGGAGGTGATACATAGCCTATGACTTCATCATCCTTTGTATAATTCTAACGTACAGTATGCTGCATGTTTGATCACGATTCGCCTCGTGGCTTCCATAGTGACCAGGCTAACGTGTTTTACCTCACTCCCCCCTTCTCCCCTTTTAGTAGAGTAAGTC
>NW_027641946.1:12500-28454 GCF_032717465.1 Coenobita brevimanus | reverse complement strand
AGACCTTAATAAACTGTTACCTTGACCCTAAATACGGCAAACTGATTTAAGTGACTGGAAATTACATACCGGCAGCTCATCAAAGGCAGTATGGAGGAAAAGCTTTGCTACGAGTCAATAAAATCCAATACAAGGCTGTGGGGAAAACGCGAGATATTTAGTTTAAAAATAATAGCTGTGTGCAGGGGCAGCTTAGAGATCCAATAAATATAAAGGAAAAAATCACATATACGTCAAGCAACCCCAATGCATATCAAAATGAGCATTCTGAGAGCGCATACCCCATCACCGGCACGGCACCACCAATCTCTCTCTCTCTCTCTCTCTCTCTGACATTTCGGCCCCACAACAATCCCCAGGTCCTCTGATGGTCCTCTATTATTCCAAATCTGGTACAATTCCATCCAAAAACATTCCTTCCTTGGCGAAACGAACAGCATCTTTAATATTAATATGCAACTCCTTAATACAGTGAGAGTTTTGTTTCATCTCTGGCCACCATATTACAGAAAATATATCAACACACCAGAGCTGAAAAAAAAAAATCCTAAACTCCCAATAAACCGTGTGATGCAGGGAAAGTTTAGGAATGAATCCGTTTTTCACTAAGGTAAATGTAGACTACGAAGCAATATAATCTTTCAAGTAGATTTGATTTTGCATGACGATAAAAAATAGAGAAACGCAGAATTTTCTTCCACGATCAATTCCACTTCGCTTTCTCTGCCAGGACGAAGAGTACATAACATATTTTCCCATACCACGCGTTCCGTGGTTATAATTATTTTTTATTATTATTATTACATTATTATTATTATTATTATTATTATTAGTATTATTATTATTTTTATTATTAATATTATTATTTTCATTTAATTATTATTATTATCGTTACCATTTTTTTCTTTTTTACGGAAGATGAACAATGGAAGAAAAACAAAAGAAATAAATCCATACAGCAGATTACAGGCGTCCTCTGTTCGTAAAAAATCTCTAACAGTTGGACTTGAACTGATGTGCAGTAAGTTGAAGACTGAGGGGAGAATAATCTGAAAGCGAATTCCAGAAATAAGTTCTGCGAATAACTTTTCTGTAGCAGTACGTGTCAAGTAAGCGTATAGATAGTTAGTCTATTGGGATGCTAGTCTATTGGGATGCAACTGCCGATTCTTATTACTATTATTACTATACGACACTGCAGAAACAAACTATGTCAAAGACGAACTTTTCTCGGGGATAGTAACAATGTGTGTGTGTGTGTGTGTGTGTGTGTGTGTGTGCTCATAAAATTTACACACGGGCAGAACATGTAGTCATAAGAAAAATTATCGTTACCCCCAGGAGTGTTCGATGGGAAACGAACGTTAGCTTGGGCTATGTGGGAGGGTCCTTACTGTTCAACCCTCCCTATCTAGTGTTGCCATATCACAATCCCATTACAAGAGTTGGAATAATGAGCAAGAATGAGCTAAATGGCGGAGAAATATATAGGACGTGTTTGCTTTACCCTGAGCGCCCCGCCAAGGATTAATAATGAAACTCGGCACGATTATTATTTTTTCCTACTATTCAACACTTATAATCAATACAGTACAACAAAAAATTATTTTGAAGTGTATTAAATCTATAGGCATCGATTTTTTTTTTTTTTTTTAATGATAGTGTAATTGGGGTGCACGAGTTCATTTGTTTGCTTTACATGGGTGGTTAAATGCTTCTGGTGGATGCTTCACTTAGTGGCGTCCATGCGTCGACATCCTAGCTGTTTTGGAAGCAGGGGGTATCTATACAAAATCTTAATGCAGTGAGACTGAACATGTACTATTATTTTCCTTCTACTCAACATTTATTATGTAGAAAGCAATACATATCATTATTACATTGAAATTTACTAACTTGGCTAGTATCGGCTGAAGTACTGTCATACGTCTGGCATCGGTGCATATACTCATTGCCCGTCTGCGTGTGTGTTGACGACTCTACACCATTCTCTCATACTTTTACTTAATGAATTCGGTGCCAGATAATAAGACTTATTGTCTATGCACAGAGGCCAAACGATCTACTTAGTTTTCATTACCTCTAGCGCACATCCTAATATCTATGTCTCACATAACCGACATTGACGGGCTTGTGGTACAGTTGCAGGAAAGGAGTTTCTACGCTCCCGCTACTGCCTCCCTATCGTACCCCTGACCAAATGTGGCAGAGTGGCAGTAGTAGTGTAAGTTTCTATGAATGAATGGGCCTCGTCCTGTTACTTGGGTCGGGAGTGGTGACTGAGTTTTGCTATTGTTGATGCCGTTAATAGTTTGCAGTATGACCTTAAAAACAATTATGTGACTCCATGAATCATTACCAAATCATTAAATGTAAAGTGAATGCTAATACAAAAGGCTTAAAGTAATACAAGTGTATGGTGCGGAGACAGTAGCCATCATACATCAGCCAACCTTATCACACCAACGTAGAGTCTGGTGGATTCGATCTGCTTCTTTGTGCAAGCGATTCGAAACGTCCATGGACGACGCGTATGAAGACTGATTATAAGGTTAATACAAAATATATGGCCAAATTACTGGTTGCAGTCCATATTCATCAATACAGATCAGACAATGATTATGCGGGTGATCAATAGGTGAGACCCGTGGTAGTGTAAGGAAATTTTGACAATATGATTAAATTATGATATACAGTTTAAACCGACATGACACGCCTAACAAATGCAAAGGAGACACATACACATCATGACAAGGAGTAAAATAAGCCCATTTGCAACGTTATTTCCAGTATAATGGACATCATTTTCTTAGGGTTAGACACATATACTTACGTACCCGCCATCGAACGTTGACATACCTGATATCTTGCTTGTCTACTCGTCCTGTATACAGCCTGTATTTATCATCATCATCATCATTAACCATTTAGAGTCCACTACTGAACAAAGGCCTCCCTTTTTCCTTTGCATGAATTCTTTAGTAGGGCCAGTCTGTGCCAGATTTGCCTACAATCTTCTCTGTTAACTCCATCTCTTATATGGTCGTTTTCACTACGCTGCCGATCTCGTGGAATCTAGTCAGTCAATCGTTTACTCAACCGGGTTTCCTATACTGTATGTGCATATATATATATATATATCTATATATATATATATATATATATATATATATATATATATATATAGCCTATGATTTCATCATCCTTTGTGTAATTCTAACGTACAGTATGCTGCATGTTTGATCACGAGCGTGTTCTACCTCAGTCCCCCCCTTCTACCGTTATAGTAGAGTAAGTCGTTCTTTCTGTTGTTCAGAGCAGGATTGTCAACTCTTTGTCCCCATGGCTTCATTTGCGCGTCCTTCTTACAAGTTGTATCAAGCTCTGCCGGCCCCTATATAATGAGCTCAGTCTCTGCATTATTGCCACTTAGATCTACTCCTCATTTTGTTCACATCTCTGTCCTCCCCTGTACAGTTGTTATTATTGTGAGTGCTCAGGAAGTCTCCAACCATCTAGCAGCTGTGTAATTTGAGTATAACTGTTGTTGCATTTTTTCTTGTACTGTGTAGCATAAGGTGTTAATTTGTAGGCCTAGTGAGGTTTTTGTAATTCATGTAAGGTTCTTGTTGTCAGCCATCATTAATAATAGTTTGTATCTGTAATAATTTATCTTGCATTAACTGAGCATTATCCAGTGTATTTTCATTTTATCAGGGCTGACTTAGATAAATTTACTCTTGCTAATTTCGTGTTAATAGAGGCTATTGCAGTTAACCATATATTTAACCTGTTTTTGCCATTACATTATCCTTATGAGTCCTGAATGTTTTGTTGTTAGTTTGAGCATTAAACTTTAACTTGTAATTTTACCTAACTTTTTGTTTTGAACCTGGAACTTTACGGGACAGTAGTGATTTTTAGTATTCTCACTTAAAGTGTACATTATCTTTCCCTGTTCCAACATAAATTTGGCGACCTCTTATCAGGATATTCAGGATATTATCATAAGGATATTGCTTGATATTTTGTGACTGTGATTTATTCATGATGTCTACTATTACTACTCTTGATGAAGCCAAAGATTTTTTGTCAAATGTGCAAACAGTGTTGGATGTAGAAAACAGAACAAAGAATGAACTTAAGCTTGTTGCTCAACAATTGGGAATTGCTGTTCGCTCTCATCATTCTAAAGATCAAATTGTTGACATGATTAATGAAAGCTTGTTTAATGTAACTCCTCCAAATGAGCAAACGCAGATTGAATTAGCTAAGTTACAGCTAGCCCTGCAGGAGGCTCGTGCTAAGGAGGCGGAGTCTCGTGTTAAGGAGGCTGAATTTCAAGCAAATGCTAAGGAGGCTGAATGTCAGGCTGGGATTCAGGAGGCACAGATAAAGGCTCAGGCACAAATTCAACTAGCTAGGATTCAGGCAGACCATGAGTATCGCATGAAACAAGGTGGAACTGGATCATCTAGCTCTGATGATTTTGATGTGGCTAAAAATGTTAAACTTGTCCTTCCTTTTAATGAATCTGATTTAACAAAGTATTTTCAGTTGTTTGAGAGGGTAGCTACAGGTTTTAATTGGCCCAAAAAGTATTGGCCAGTACTCCTTCAAACTGTTCTCACCGGTAAAGCTCAAGTAACTTATGCATCTTTGCCTCAGGATCATTCTGATAATTATGATGTAGTTAAGAGCTTGATTCTTAAGGCCTATGAGCTTGTTCCTGAAGCCTATAGAGTAAAATTTAGGACAACTTATAAGCAAGATAAGCAATCCCATGTTGAGTATGCAAAAATCAAAGAAGATCTGTTAGAGCAGTGGTTAAATTCTAAGAATGTGGATTCTGATTTTGGTAAATTTAAGCAGATGATTTTGCTGGAGGACTTCAAAAGGTGTATTAGTAAAGATGTAAGCCTATATCTTGATGAGAGAAGAATAGATAATTTGTCTGATGCTGCAGTTTTAGCTGATGAATATGTTCTCACTCACAAGAGATATTCTAAAGAAAAAGGGAAAGCTGAGAGTAAGTACGTTGCCTCTACTCAGAGTACAGGTAACAGGAAAGAGAATAAAGATGATGTTTCTCAGGAAGTAAATACCAGCTTCACCTCTAGATTTCAGAAAAGTAAATGTACTTATTGTAGTAAGCTTGGTCATACTACGGAGAAATGTTTCAGGAGACAGCGTGATGTGAACAAAAAGGAGTCTTTAAATATTCAGTCAATTGGTCTAGTGTCCACCCTTGAGAGTTCCCAGAATTTTTTAACTGAGTTAACTGAACCTGCTTTGAGGGGTAACTTAAATTCTCATGATGTAGCTCCTCTTTGAGCAGTAACGTGGGTGACACTCTCAAGAGTTCATGTGCTAATTTCCTGTCTGATGGTTTTGTCAGTCCTCTGGACAGTAATGACAGGAAATCAGTTAAAATATATCGTGATACAGGTGCTTGCCAATCCCTTATGCTGACCAGTGTTCTAGGCTCTAATGTTAATTCCTCTGATGAAACTGTAATCTTACAAGGTGTAGGGAATAATTACTTCTCTGTCCCTCTGTGCAGAGTGAATTTAGAGTCTGGTTTTGTTAATGGTTCCGTTATGGTTGGGTTGGTTGAGACACTCCCAATGTCAGGTGTAACTTTCTTACTTGGAAATGATATTGGTGGAAGTCAAGTGTGTCCAGCTCCTCAGTTGTCTAGTGAGCCAGTGGCTGCAGTCCCAGGATTGTGATGTCCCTGATGTGTTCCCTGCATGTGATGTCAACTAGGGCTAAGTCTAAAGTTACTGGTGATTTAGAGGATAATGATGATGGTGATGTTATCTAGCTGACACTTTTCTTGCTAATTTGGACCACTCACCAGATGAGGCAGTACCCCGTAGTGTTGATAATTTGTCTCGTCAAGAGTTGGTTGAGTTGCAGGTTGCTGACCCTGAGTTGAAAGGTCTAGCTAACTCTGCTTGCAGTGAAGAAGAGTCAGCTGGTGCTTCTAATTGTTATTATATAAAGTCAGGAGTACTTATGAGGAAGTGGAGACCCCCAACAGCATCAGCCGACTGTGAATGGGAGGTTGTACATCAAGTTGTCATCCCTCGTGTTTGTAGGCAGGATATCATTAGAGTGGCTCATGATTCCAGTTTGGCAGGACACCTTGGAGTGAGGAAGACTGTGGCACGCATTTTGAAACACTTCTACTGGCCAGGTATCTTCAGGGATGTTTCCTGGTATTGTAAGTCTTGTCACACCTGTCAAGTTGTGGGGAAGTGTAATCAGACCGAAAAGGTTGCACCTCTAGTTCCCATTCCTCCTTTTGAGGCGCCTTTCACCCGTGTGTTGGTGGATATTGTGGGCCCTCTTCCTAAGACTTCTTCAGGATTTTCTTATGTGTTGACCCTGATTGATATGGCTACTCGTTATCCTGAAGCCATTCCACTTAGAAATATCTCAGCAAAGAACGTGGTTAAGGAAATGCTAGGGTTCTTCACAAAGTTTGGTCTGCCCAAGGAGGTACAGTCAGACCGGGAAGTAATTTCATGTCAAATGTTTTCAAGCAGTCTCTGAAAGAGTTGGGCATCACCCAGATCACGTCTTCAGCTTACCATCCCCAGACCCAAGGAGCGTTGGAGAGATATCATCAAACACTCAAATCGATGCTCAAGAAATACTGTTTGGAACATCAGAAAGACTGGGATAAAGGTCTTCCATTTGTTGTATTTGCTGCAAGAGAATCTCCAAATGAATCACTGGGCTTCTCACCTTTTGAACTACTGTTTGGCCATGAAGTAAGAGGACCCCTTAAGCTACTCAAGGAATGCTGGCTGTCAGAGGAAGATGACGTCAACCTGCTGGAGTATGTGATGAAGTTCAAAGAACGGCTGTCCACTGCTTTACAGCTGGCGAGAGAGAATTTAGGAGCTGCTCAGGAGAAGATGAAGACTTGGTATGATAAGAAGTCCAGGTTACGCCACTTTCAGCCAGGAGATCAGGTTTTAATTCTGCTACCAGTGCATGGGCAACCTCTTCAAGCCAAGTTTAGTGGTCCTTATTTCGTGGAGAAGAAACTCAGTGATGTCAACTATGTCATCGCCACACCAGATCGTAGAAAGAACAAGCAACTTTGTCACATCAACATGCAAAGTTATATCACAGGCGGGACGAAAATAACCCAGTCTGCACTGTAGCTGTTCCACCCGAGTCTGCAAGTGAAGCTCTCCCATGCAGTATGAGCCTGAGTGATAGTTTGGGGAAGAATCCTGATATCATGAATGATCTCCAGACTAAGCTTTCTCATCTACCTCCCGAGGAAAGGCAGGAGTTTTCGGCATTACTGCAGGAGTACCCGCAAGTGTTCCGTGCCACTCCTGGAAGAACCACTGTGTTGATGCATGATGTCGATGTTGGAGACGCAAAGCCAATTAAATTGCCTCCTAACCGTGTGAACCCAGTGAAAGTTCCTCTCATCCAGAAGGAGCTTGGCTACCTGTTGGACCACAAGATGATTGAGCCTGTCAGAGCGAGTGGAGTTCTCCTGTCACTTTAGTCCCTGAGCCAGGTGGGTCACAGCGGCTTTGCATTGACTACAGACGTGTTAATCAGATAACCAAAACAGACACTTACCCTCTCCCTCGCGTGGAAGATTGCATAGACAAGATCGGAAAGGCTAGGTACATAAGTAAGTTTGATTTGTTAAAGGGATACTGGCAAGTACCTATGACTGAACGTGCTAGGGAGATCTCATGTTTTGTAACACTAGGAAAGACTTTTGCATGTTCTGTAATGCCATATGGTATGAAGAATGCACCAGCCACATTTCAGAAGCTCATGAATGTTGTAACAGAGGGTTTGGCAGGGTGTGTTGTTTATATTGATGATGTATTAATCTTCAGTGACAACTGGAAAGATCACCTATGCCATGTCAGTAAATTTCTTGAGCGTTTGGTTCAGGCTAATCTTGTAGCTAATTTATCAAAGTGTGAGTTTGGTCAAGCTAAAGTTCAGTACCTTGGGTACGTAATTGGTGATGGACATGTTGCACCACCAGGAGCTAAGGTTCAGGTTATAAGTGATCTTCCCAGACCTAAAAGTAGGAAAGAGCTACAAAGATTTTTGGGAATGGTAGGTTATTACAGGAGATTTGTTCTTAACTTTTCAATATTTGTATCACCACTTACAGACCTACTGAAAAAGGGAGTTAAATTTGTCTGGACCGATAACTGTGAATCCTCTTTCAACAAACTTAAAGCTATCCTATTAAGTCAGCCAGTGCTCGCTACTCCAAATTTTGCTAAGCCTTTTAAGATGGCTGTTGATGCAAGTGATACAGGAGCTGGGGCTGTTTTGCTGCAAGAGGATGATCAGGGTATTGAACACCCTGTATCTTATTACAGTAAGAAGTTCACTCCACCTCAAAAGAACTACTCAACTATTGAGAAAGAGCTTTTGGCCTTGATTTTGGGTTTACAGCATTTTTCATTTTATTTGTGTTCTGGTTTTGACCCCATAGTCATTTATACCGATCATAACCCACTGAAATTCCTTAGTAAGTTTAAAGATAAAAATCAGAGATTGACAAGATGGAGTCTACTTCTTCAGGAGTATTCATTAGACATACAACATGTCAAGGGGAAAGAAAATGTTATTGCAGATTGCTTATCTAGACTTTAGACAGATTGTTTTAGAGTAATAAGAAATTTCCTTTGTAAATTTCTTTTTCTTTGTGGGGAGGTGTTACATAGCCTATGATTTCATCATCCTTTGTGTAATTCTAACGTACAGTATGCTGCATGTTTGATCACGAGCGTGTTCTACCTCACTCCCCCTCCTCCCTTATAGTAGAGTAAGTCGTTCCTTCTGTTGTTCAGAGCAGGATTGTCAACTCTTTGTCCCCATGGCTTCATTTGCGCGTCCTTCTTACAAGTTGTATCAAGCTCTGCCGGCCCCTATATAATGAGCTCAGTCTCTGCATTATTGCCACTTAGATCTACTCTCATTTTGTTCACATCTCTGTCCTCCCCTGTACGGTTGTTATTATTGCGAGTGCTCAGGAAGTCTCCAGCCATCTATCAGCTGTGTAATTTGAGTATAAGTAATATTGCGCTTTATCTTGTACTGTGTAGCATAAGGTGTTAATTCTTAGGCCTAGTAAGGTTTTTGTGATTAATGTAAGGTTTTATGTCAGCCAATTGTTAATAATAGTTTGTATCTGTAATCATTTATCTTGCATTAACTGAGCATTATCCAGTGTATTGTCATTTTATCAGGGCTGACTTAGATAAATTTACTCTTGTTAATTTCTATGTTAATAGAGGCTATTGCAGTTAACCATATATTTAACCTGTTTTTTGCCATTACATTATCCTTATAAGTCCGTGAATGTTTTGTTGTTAGTTTGAGCATTAAACTTTAACTTGTAATTTTACCTAACTCTTTTGTTTTGAACCTAGAACTTTACGGGACAGTAGTCTATCTAATATCTATCTGTTATTGCCAGACGCCTCAATCCCGTTTGGGGTGGCTACAAACAAATCGCCTCCAAGTCGCCCTGTCCCCCCGCCATTTCACTGCCCTGCTCCCAACTCACACTCCCTGTCTCATATACAGCACAGTATGAGATTTTTAGTATTCTCACTTAAAGTGTACATTATCTTTCTCTGTTCCGTAACAATATATATATATATATATATATATATATATATATATATATATATATATATATAGATATATATATATATATATATATATATAGATAGATATATATATATATATATATATATATATATATATATATATATATATATATATATATATATATATATAATTCAATTATACTTATCATTATATATCCAAGTGCATCCCCGAGTCAAACAAAATATAGGTATGCTATGATTAATATTTTCCCCTATTCTTGACTTGCGAAACTTTACTTAAGATTCACGACTGAAATTATGATTATTTATAGGCTACTAATACAGTATTGTCTTAATAAGTATATGCAGTGCAGTCCCAGGAAACATATTTATCAATAAACTTAACAGTGGTTGCCATTGGTCAATCATTCCTCCCTCCCCCAAACCTAGGAAACAACTCCGCTACTATCTCATTCTTCACTCGAAACAGTTGTTCAACGCACCACCGCTTTAAACTCACTGTAAGCAGGTTATATATATGGAAAGCACTAGTCTAATGTTCATAACGTCAGCATTAGCACACCTGTATGTATAAATATCCTTTATCTATCCATATCATGTTTCGTGTATATATGACTGATTATATGTTGCACAATATGCTTAAGAGGTCAAAACAATTTAACACATTAACCTATTATAATTTATTAGATAATTATGTAATGTTTTCCAGCAGAAGTCGCAAAGGATTTATTGCCACCTGGCATACTATTTTTTTGTCCTGCACATCTTTCTAAATACACTATACAATAGTTAATAAACAACTATCCTAACTGGTCAGTGTTACCACAATATAGCCCTGTTATCTATCTATCTATCTATCTATATATTGCCAGACGTCTCAGTCCCGTTCGGGGTATACAAACAAATCTCCTCCACGTCGCCCTGTCCTCAGCCATTTCACTGCCCTGCTTCCAACTCACACCCCCTCTCATATACCTCTCCACCCCATCCCTACATCTCATCATCGGCCCTGTTATCAAAAGTAATAATATTTACATTGCTGATGACCATGGCACCACCACACTCATTCCCCCACGTCCGACACCCTTCCACCACACCCACACCACGTGATCACCCCATCCGCCCACCCCATACCACCTCACATCCCATCCCCCACACCACCACCACTTCATACCCCATCCCCCACGACACTATCAGCACCTCACACCCACACCATCTCACACACAAATACACACCACAACCACTTCACATCCACATCCACATCACCATCACATCGTACGTCATCCCCACAACACACACACACACTACCAGCACCTAACATCCACACCACCTGATCACCCCATCCGCCACACCTCCAACCACCTCACACCCACACCACCAACACTTCGTACCCCATCTCACACACACACTACCAATACTTCACACCCACACCACCTCACACACACACACACACACACACACACACACACACACACACACACAGACACACACACTACAACCACTTTACATCCACATCACCGTCACTTCTTATCCCATCCCCCTACACACACACTACCAGCACCTCATATCCACACCACTCACACCCACACCATCACCACTTCATATCCCATCCCACCACCCAAACACACTACCAGCACCTCACACCCCATCCCCCCCCCAGATACATACCATTACCACTAATTTTATACTTAACCACATAGTATATACACCTCTTGTAAATAGATATTTGTGTATGTAAGCAGATTACATTCATTGGCAACAACTTATAGGCCTACCTAACAAATCAACACTTTGTCCAGCCATCATCATTTTGTATTACAGACTGTAACCCGCGGGGCAGGGACGAGACCTGGTAGTACAACACCTGTCCATTACGACCGAACAGACTCCACCACTCCATGGTGTGCTGGAGGAGACGTTGGCGACTTCCTTCCCTGACCTCCTCCCATGAGTTGACAATATTCCCCCAAACATTCTCAATGCGGTTGAGGTCGCATCCTTTGCTCGGCCACTGCAGCAATTCAATATCGCGTTGCTCAGCAAACTATGGCTGAACAACGCGCACAGTGTGTATGGAATAATTATCCTGTGGAAATTTTGCATGAGATTAGGTAAACTGTGATAGCAGGTAAACAGACTATTATTGTTAGGGTAGGAAGTTGCGTCCTAACGTGAAATATTTATAAGTGCTTTCATTACATAATATTCTGGGCTAATCCATTTCAGTTATAAAATAACCGAAGATAATCCGTTTGATTTAACATATGTTCTCATGACTGAGCTTAATCTTTATTAATAAATGAATTTAGTGTCAACGACAGGTATTACAAAGTATCGTGATGTTGAAACAATATATGCAATGATTTACGCTGATATAAAGCTACAGTATTATACGTAAATATTTAATAACTGCCAGAGCTACAAGGTTAAAGTCCTCTGATGCATTACACCTTTCAGTGCCCCATCAGGAGCGTAGGGGCCCGTGGCTACGCTATGCAGTCCAGACATTTAAGGTGCGAATGGCCACTTGCCATCCCCTGACTGGCACTATGTGAGTGTAGTTAACATCAACCATTCCTTGGATTTAAGCAATTCACTAGATCACCAAGCGTATAACTGTTAGATATATTGCCACCATCCAACTAATTTTCTGGATAACGGATAACCATTTTTCCTGTCGTTCACTATATAACTCCTGAGGGTAGCACTACATCGAGTGAGAGGATAATGGGAGCCATCACCGTCAAAATATATTAAAATGGAGAACACTTGTGATACTAAAATACCTATATGCGATGTGTCGGTCCACGTAAAACCACACCAGAGGAGGACAGACAAATACTGGAAGCTAACAGGCAGTTTCCCTTACAAAATGCTGTTACTATTAATGGAAAGACTGCAGTTGCAATTCTGTGCAAAATCTGTACGAAACAGACTATATAAATCGGGAATTTATCATTGAACACCGGCAGTTAAGGGGAAGCTCGAGGATCGCCATAAACAAACACGGCTGGCGTTTGCTCAAGAATGTGTTAACGGTCTCGATTACTGGGGCCGCGTGATCTTCAGTGATGAGGAAAGCTTAGCATCAAATACCCACGGACGTCTCCACTGTTGGCGACCTAACAATACGAGATATGAGACCCAAAACGTTCATGAAGGAAGCTAGAAGTGGACACATCACCCTTAATGTTTGACCTTTATAGCATAGAAGAGCTGACAGAGATACATGGACGCCAAATGACCGGTGATCAGTATATCGAGATCATGGAGGAGGTGATGGTGCTTTCTGTTCGCGCATATGCACTTCCGTATCTTGAACGTATTATATTCATCCAGGTGTGTTACTTATGGTATGCATATAGGTATTTTAGTATTACAGTGTTCTCCATTTTCATATATGTGGTCGGTGATGGCACCCATTATCCACTCACTCGATGTAGTGCTACCTTCAGGTGTTCTATAGTGAATGACAGGCAAAATGGTTATCCGTAATCCAGAAAATACGCTGGATGGTGGTCATATACCCAACAGTTAGACGCCTGACGATCTAGTGAATTGCTTAAATCCAAGGAATGGTTGATGTTAATTGTACTCACATAGTGCCAGTCAGGGGATGGCAAGTGGCCATTAGCACCTTAAATGTCTGGACTGCATAGCGTAGCCACAGGCCCCTACGCTCCTGATGGTGAACTTAAGGTGCAATGCATCAGAGGACTGTAATCTTGTAGCTCTGGCAGTAATTAAATATTTAAGTTTAATACTGTAGCTTTATATCAGTGTAAATCATTGCATAAATTGTATCAACATCACGATACTTTGTAATACCTGTCGTTGACAATAAATTCATTTATTAATAAAAATTAAGCTCAGTCACGAGAACACATGTTAAATTAAACAGATTATCTTCGGTTATTATATAACTGAAATGGATTAGCCCAGGTTATTATGTAATGAAAGCACTTTTAAATATTTCACGTTAGGACGCAACTTCCCACCCTAACAAAAATAGTCTCTTTACCTGCTATCACAGTTTACCTAATCTCATGCAAAATTTCCACAGGATAATTATTCCATGCACACTGCGCGCATTGTTCAGCCATGGTTTGCTGAGCAACGCGATACTGAATTGCTGCAGTGGCCGAGCAAAGGATGCGACCTCAACCCCATTGAGAATGTTTGGGGGAATATTGTCAACTCGTGGGAGGAGGTCAGGGAACGAACTCGCCAACGTTCTCCTCCATCACACCATGGAGGAGTGGGAACTGTACCGTCGTAATGGACATCTTATTTACAACCACGTCTCGTCCATGCCCAGCAGGTTACAGGCTGAAATAGAAAATGATGATGGCTGGACAAAGTGTTGATTTGTTAGGAGTCGGCCTATAAGGTCATTGCGAATAAATGTATTCTGCTTACATACACAATTACCTATACAGTATACAAGAAGTATATACTATGTGTTAAGTATCAAAATAGTGGTGGTGGTATGTGTGGGGAAGGATGGGGTGTGAGGTGCTGGTAGTGTGTTTGGGTGGTGGGATGGGATATGAAGTGGTGATGTGTG
Source organism: Coenobita brevimanus (assembly GCF_032717465.1). Taxonomy (NCBI): domain Eukaryota; kingdom Metazoa; phylum Arthropoda; class Malacostraca; order Decapoda; family Coenobitidae; genus Coenobita; species Coenobita brevimanus. The sequence continues at coordinate 14,240 of NW_027641946.1, read as the reverse complement.
GGTGTGAGGTGCTGGTGTGTGTGTGTGGGGGGATGGGTGTGATGTAGGTGATGTGATTGAGGTAGTTGTGTGTGTGTGTGTGTGTGTGTGTGTGTGTGTGTGTGTGTGTGTGTGTGTGTGTGTGTGTGTGTGTGTGTGTGTGTGTGTGTGTGAGGTGGTGTGGTGTGAGGCATTGGTAGTGTGTGTGTGAGATGGGGTATGAAGTGGTGGTGGTGTGGGTGTGAGGTGGTTGAGTGTGGCGGATGAGGTGATCAGGTGGTGTGGGTGTGAGGTGCTGGTAGTGTGTGTGGGCGGGATGGCGTATGAAGTGATGGTGATGTGGATGTGAAGTGGTTGTGGTGTGTGTTTGAGTGTGTGAGGTGGTGTGGGTGTGAGGTGCTGATAGTGTGTGCGTGGGGGATGGGGTATGAAGCGGTGGTGGTGTGGGGATGGGATGTGAGGTGGTATGGGTGTGGCGGATGGTGTGATCAGGTGGTGTGGGTGTGGTGGATGGGGTGTCGGATGTGGGGGAATGAGTATCAGGTGGTGCCATGGGCATCAGCAATGTAAATATTATTACTTTTGATAACAGGGCCGAGGATGAGATGAAGGGATGGGGTGGAGAGGTATATGAGAGAGGGGGTGTGAGTTGGGAAGCAGGGCAGTGAAATGGCGGGGACAGGGCGACGTGGAGGAGATTTGTTTGTGGCCACCCTGAACGGGATTGAGCGTCTGGCAATAGATAGATAGATAGATAGATAACAGAGTTATATTGTGGTAACACTGACCAGTTAGGATAGTTGTTTATTAACTATTGTATAGTGTATTTAGAAAGGTGTGCAGGAAAAAAATAGTATGCCATGTGGCAATAAATCCTTGCGACTTCCGCTGGAAAACATTATATAATTATAATTAACTAATAAAATTATAATAGGGTTAATGTGTTAAATTGTTTTGACCTCCTAAGCATATTGTGCTACATGTAATCAGTCATATATACATGAAACATGATATGGATAGATAAAGGATATTTATACATACGGGTGTGCTAATGCTGACGTTATGAACATTTGACTAATGCTTTCCGCATATAGCATCTGCTTACGAGTTTAAAGCGGTGGTGTGTTAAACAACTGTTTCAAGTGAAGAATGAGGTAGCAGCGGAGTTGTTTCCTAGGTTTGGGGGAGGGGAGGAATGATTGACCAATGGCAACCCGTGTTAAGTTTATCGATAAATATGTTGCCTGGGACTGCACTGCATATACTTATTAAGACAGTACTGTATTAGTAGCCTATAAATAATCATAATTTCAGTCGTGAATTAAGATTCTTAAGTAAGTTTCGCAAGACAAGAGGAGGTGAAAATATTAATCATGGCATACCTATGTTTTTGTTTCATTCGGGGATGCACTTGGATATATAATGATAAGTATAATAGAATTATATATATATATATATATATATATATATATATATATATATATATATATATATATATATATATATATATATATATATATATATATATATATATATATATATATATATATATATATATATATATATATATATATATATATATATATATATATGCACAGATCACGTAGCATTATTAAAGGAAACCCGATTGAGTAAAAGATTGAGTGACTGGATTCCACGAGATGGGCAGCGTAGTAGAAAACGACCATATAAGAGATGGAGTTAATAGAGAAGATTGTAGGCAAAACCTGGCACAGACTGGCCCTAATAAGGAATTCATGC
>NW_027641946.1:0-7500 GCF_032717465.1 Coenobita brevimanus | reverse complement strand
TATATATATATATATATATATATATATATATATATATATATATATATATATATATATATATATATATATATACCAGTATATCAATTAGGAAGGAATGGTATATATGGCAGACTGCTGTCAAAGAACTTGTACTCACGGCTATACAACATCAGCTCAAGGGTAAGCAATAAATACTGGCCTCTTAAGTTCACTGTTTTTATTTTCCAAATAATTATGCAGTTAATGCATGCTAACTTCACTGTTTTCACAAGTGCCAGAGTTATACAATCTTCATTAACTGCAGTTACACATAATGCTTCCTAACTTCACTGTTTTCGCAAGTACTGGAGCTATATAATATTCACTAACTGCAATTGCACTTAACAATTGCCAGCTTCACTTCACTGTTTTCACAAGTACTGGAGCTATACAATCCTCACTGACATTGAACTGACACCAAGCTATACCCAAACCGAACTGAAACCAACTGAAACTGCTCTAGTCTCTTCTCCATCCTTATATAGCCTTGCATTGCTCTCGAAGCCTCCTAGTTTACTCAGGCACCTATCAGAGACATCCAAAACATGCCCAGAGTTTTTCCATACACTGCATAACACTCTAAATTATTTAGTATATAAAACTGAGATAAAAAGTATGTAATTTAACATAATCACATGAACCAAAACATTCCAGATAAAACAGCACGAAAATTAATATACAACTTACAAAAATAACTTCTGCTCACAAACAGCAGGCTAACTGGCTACTCTAGCACATAACCGAACTACGAGAATCATCAACTTGCACCGCTGTGCACACTTTCAATACAATCATACAAAACGCAGACAAAAGACACATTCCTAGAGGCAACAGAAAGAGAGACAACCCCAACTTCACACCAGAAATTCAAGGCCTCATCAGACAACGGGACACACTGTGACACTCCCCAACACCCCATACACAAGACACCTTATAACAAATACAAGAACTCAAACCCAAATAAAAAGTAAAATATCAGAACAGCAAACACTAAACTGGAAAAATTACCTCAAACACTTGACCACAAAACAAGATCAGCAAACTTTACCAAAACACTAAACAGCATCACACTTTCCAACAGAAACACCACACAATCACACGCTGCCATCACAACAACAGACACCATACCCTCAAGCAAACAACAAGCAAACACTCTCATCAATCACTTTTCACAAGTCAGCCATTTAACCCCCATCCAGAAGACCGACGTATCATCAGACGTAAGAGACAGTTCCCCACAGACCCAGACTACGCACCTTTCACTTACAACCAGACGAACCACATCATTAACAACATCAAGCCCTCATCTGCCTGTGGACCACACAACATAAGCAACATTCACCTTAAAACACCTAGGACCACAAAGGCATACAAGCACTCAGCCCAGCTTCATCAAACTACAGCTACTCACACAACATAATACCCAACACCTGGAAGCATGGCAATAGCATTAATATCCCTAAACCCAACAAAAAGACCCCACGTTACCCTCCTCACATCGCCCCATCACACTCCTCTTCTACTCCCTCTAAAGTCACCAGGCAACGACTGATACTACACATCTAGTCACACTTCTCACATCCTCTAGCCCAGTCACAACATGGCTTTTAGGCCACTACACCTACAAAATACCCTTCTTACAGACCTTACACAGAGAGTTTTCGATGGAAGCATAATCTAGCTGAGGCCACCACACAGAACACTCCCTAATCACACTAGACATTAGGCAAAAAGCTTTTGATGCCATCCCCTGCCACAACCTGGCACAAACAAAATACTCAACACAAACATGCACAATAACACAAAAAGATGGCTGGCAAACTACTTAGCAGGCAGATGGTGCACATGTAACATTTGCCGGTCAGTCTTCTAACACCAGAGACTTCTACAAACGGCGTCCCCCAAGGATCTGTTTTGTCCCCTACACTCTTTAATCCTATACATGCACGATGTACCCACACACCACAGATACACATAAGCTTCCTAAGTGCAGATGATATAACACTTACATGTACACACCAAAACGCAAACACAGCTGCACACATCATTCAGCCTTACCTCACACTACACGAATGTGGTTCACCACAAACAGGCTCAAAAATAGCCCCAGCCAAATCTACAGTGACTCTTCCCACAAACTGGACAGCAGAACACAGTCAACATCCTACACCTTACCATAAACAACACTCCCCTAACCACACACACACACACACACACACACACACACACACACACACACACAAAATCTTTGCAATATACAATACATCAATGTCATTTAAACAATACATCACAAACATTAGTAAAATAAAATAACAATTGGCACTCAATGCTCTGAGGTCACTTGCCCATACAACATACAGGACACAACAAAGAAACCACCACCACAGTATACAAACACACATACGTTCAGTGATGAATTATGCAAGCCCTGCCTGGGCTTCTAACCTCACCAAACACACTACAACAATTTCTACAGACCATACAGAACAAGGCCCTAAAAATAATCACAGGCACACACAGCTACTACACCTCCATACAGACCACCTACATCAAGAAACCAAAGTCCCACTCAAAGTCAAGGATCACCTATATATGAGAGGCACTCAAGCCTCTTGCTGCAGCCTCCACAAACTCACAACATCCACTACAAAGTACATGGCAGGCAGCACATCCACCCACACCAAGGAACACCAAAACAACACCCAGCACACACGATACTATACACAAATACTGTCATCTCTTTCCCCCTCGCCCACTCCTGGGACCAGTTTCCAGAAACATATCCACACTCCACATCACTCGCCGCTCCATTCAGTCACTTAAAGACATACACACAGCTGCATGCACGGCCTCCCTGACATCCACCCCTTCTGAATCGTATCTTCCTCGTGAGGACAGGGTCCACCTGGCCAGGCTGAGATGTGGGCACCATCCAGCTCTCTTAAGCTACCAGAAGAGGCTGGATGACCTGTCGTTGATGCCTGTCCAGGATGCAACACAGCACCCCCATACTAATTAAGCACATTATGGAAAGACTGCATTGCAATACACAATCACCTACGTCAACAACACAACATACGCTCTTTGAGAGCTATGTAGGGAAAGCCTGACCCTCGGCCATGGCCTTCCTAAGGGACTTCGGGGCTTTTTCGAGAAGCCAAGACCGCTCTAGGGAAACAAACAACTACTACTACTACTATGAGAATCATCGGGAACACTCCCAGCACTACACCCAACTAGTAAAACCTCAAGCTTCTTAACACTACCCCTCTCTCTTACCCTTTGGTCGTCACATCCTTGGCTGCAGGGAGAGCACGATTCCTCGAAGACATCCCAGCTGTACTGTCCTAGCCCATGGTACTGCTACAGACGATCCATTTGCACCACCATTGGGGCGAGATACCACTGCCTCCCCAAAATCCGGTATGTTATCTCTGATGGAGTGGTCCAGCACAGTGTAAAGCCTGTCCCACGGGCTCTGGACCTTTGGTGACTGTCCCTTCTTCCACTGAGGATTGTATAATCAAATCTCTTGTCACTATTCATGAAGCTCACCTTATTTGCCTTGGCATCATACTTGCACTCCATCGTTTCGCCTGAGAACTTTAGACCTTCTCACACCTGATGATGTACCTCACCCTAGCCTTTCTAGAAGATACTTTGCATAGCTGATGGTGTAGACAGCTCTTCATCACGAAGGTCTTCCCTATTAAATAAGTCAACAGGTAAGCATAACTCATGGCCTAAAATCAGTGTTGCAGGGGCGTAGCCAGCAGACCCATGAGATGCAGACCGCTTATGCCATCAGCAGTGCAGGTAATTTTTGGTCCCATTCCATTTGTCCCTTTACACAGTACATAGCCATCCCAGAGTCCAAGTTGAATTTTGCCACCATCCCATCAGACTGTGGCCTTAGTGGATTCGTCCTGGTCTTCTTTGATCCCCAGTAACCTGCAGGACTCGAAGGAACACAGCAGATTCGAAGATTCTATCCTGGTCTGAATGTAGCTCTTGTGGTATCTCAAAAACCACAGAAAAACTGGTCAATCAACATCTGTGATTCATCTCCAGGCCATATTACTATTAGAGCCTGTTTCATATGCAACAGTGAATAGTTGTTGGAAAACAATAATTATGGATGAAGAAGTGGTGCCAAGGCACAGCAAACCTGTCCCCGGCAGTCATTTTATTGCTGATATGTAAACACAACAGGATATCTGGTCAAAGATTTCATATATCAAATTAGGGTGAAAATTGGTAATTTTATGCCCATTTCAAATTTTAGCCCAACCCACCTGACACTAGAGCCCCCTCTGCTAACTGGAGGGAGTGACTCCCCTGAAGTATTGAGTATGTTATAGGATGCAAGATTTGAAAGATACACCTTTAGGTTTTGGTTTCATGTCGCTATGACAAATTTGAAAGGAATTATGGCAGAAAATGATTTTTCTCTCTCCCCTATATATATATATATATATATATATATCCACAGTCCAATAACTCGCCCCCGTTCAGATATTGCCTCCACAGAGTTAGCTCTCCCTGTAGCCATGCCTATGGGCAAGTAATCACAAATAACATGAATAGTTTAATGGGAATATGCTCTTCAAATAATAATAATAATAATAATAATAATAATAATAACGAACATTATTTCACCTCTTAATTACAGTACTCTCAGGACAAGTATACGTATAATAAGTGTAAAATATATATGTCGTTACTTTTAGCTGACTTGAAAACTAATCCACGCTGTAGGTTTCAAGAGACCATAATTTGCGGCTAGAGTAAGAGAGGATGAGCACCACCTCACCTGCTAGGTAGCGGGACGCGAAGTTTTGATGATCACCAGATGAACAACCAAACCTCTAGGCTACGCTCGAATGCAGCTATTACATTAATAACTAGAGGGGGTATGATCAGAGAGCACAGACCTCCGCCAAGGGTTGGCTCCAACATATCCTGAAAATTTCATCGAAATCTGTTTGGTAGTTCTTGAGTTATCTATTAAACACACACACACACACACACACACACACACACACACACACACACACACACACACACATGCGGGGTGTCACATTACCTCCTTGGCGGAGATAAATATATACTATATCAATATAACAGGTGACAATACAGTTGTATCAAAGTTCCATACAGAATATAAGAGGAATAGTTTGCATTTAAAAAAGCAGTATAGACGGCGCTTATACAACATGTCTTACCTGTTAAGAGTGATGGGGTATAACAGATCGTGTGGAAGGATGTTCGTCAACACATCACTTCTGTTGGTTAGGCCTGTATCCCGAACCCTCAACAAGCCGCCTCACCATGATTGTTTGATCTGACCACTGATCTAATGGTTGTTTCTCGTATCTAAGGCGACCATATCAGCAAATCACTTGTTGCTTGATGCCCAATCAGTAATTACATGATAGGGTAAACCCATAGGGCACTTTATCATCAGTTTATTGCGTTAGAGAGAGAGAGAGAGAGAGAGAGAGAGAGAGAGAGAGAGAGAGAGAGAGAGAGAGAGAGAGAGAGAGAGTTTGACGGTATTTTGTTTGTTTTTTCGTAAATTTCCATAGAATGCTTAAAATGCCTGGTGGTTTATCATGCTGTGTTCCATGTGTTACAAACGTAGTTATGTTTTCAGTTTATTTTAAGAAATGGAAAATACATTCAAATAAAGTGTTCCCTCCTCCCCCTACCTTTAGACCCCCAACAGCTACAACCCCTCCTCTCCCCCACCGTCCTCCACCCTCGCCACAACACACCTCACAGTGTGCCATCTGTTGGCAGAAATATGCACGTTATCTGCAGCTACCATTCTCGAGTCTATGGGCATAGGCTTCACAGCCTGCTTTCAAGGCTTGGTCCTACGTACCCTCACCTCGACATGTCACCAATTCGGCGCTAACACCTACCCTCCATACTAAATACATGCTAGGGCTGTCTCATACAGGACTGGTGTATTGGTATTAGCGGGGAGTATTTTTACATGTCGGCGGGTCTTCTGGTGGATCAGTTAAAGTCTGATTTATGAAATTCAAATTCCCTTAAACTGTTCCCTGCCTCAGTGGGAGTTTGGAACCCGGGTCCCCTCAGGAAGAGTAAATAATAATTGTTGGAAAGTGATTGTAATGAAGGGAGAAAGGCGACTGTCGGTCTGATGTGAGGGTGCAGATGTTGAGAAGAGCTGGTGAGGGGAATTTAAGAAGTTCTCACGTGAAATTAACCCCTAGAACACTAACGTGGGGTTGAGGTGACCCCCCTTCAGGAGGTGATGTGCGATCATGGGGAGATAAGGGGGCCCAGGGTGCTGGGTCTCCCAGTACCTTCATGCCACTACAACTGCTGGGTTTCCCAGTGCCAGCTTCATGCCACTACAACTGCTGGGTCTCCCAGTACCTTCATGCCACACTACAACTGCTGGGTTTCCAGTACCTTCATGCCACTACAGCTGCTGGGTTCTCCCAGTACCTTCACGTGCCACTACAGAAACAACTGGTCTTCCCGTGCAGCTTTCTTCATCTCACACAACTGCTGGGTCTCCCAGTAGCATTTTCATGCCACACAACCGCTCTTGAAAGGAGGTTGTGTGGTGCACCATCACTTGCAATATTTTGTATGCTGAAAAGTATGCTTAGGGGTTAGCTCCAACCCCACGTTAGTGTTTATAGGTGTTAGTTGTGGGGGGAAATAATTGACAGGAATATAATTATTTTGAGATTAGTACATCTGTACACCAGTACATACACTCTGTACACTCCTAGGTGCACTTGTACTTATTAAAGTACAGGATATATGGTGTAACATAAGATTATAATCTTCATTTTTGCATACGGAAGATTTTTTCGTTTTTCAAAAGAAAAAGAATATAATAATTCCGTAAGAATTCTTTTGTAATCATGGCTATAATACCTTGGCGATCAATAATAAGTAGTTGTTGTTCATTTACAAGGGGTAAAAATAGGTAAAATCCATTGCACACTAGTCGTTCTTTGACTTTTAGAAAAAAAAAAAAACTTTTTCATCCCTCTCCCACACACTCTCCTAGTGTCTGCCCCAAGGCTGTGGGTAAGTTAGCAGAGGCTCCCACTACCAGGCTGTTCGTGCCTACGGCCAAGCCCGCAGCTGCAGTTGTCTCCTGTATACCATTGGTCTTCAGCACAACACAAGTCATTAATCTTAGTATTTTTATACACTTTTTTTTTTTGATTTATCCACCATAGTGTTAAAGATTCAGTTTCAAGTCATTGACTTTTCACTCAGATTGAAGAACAAAGTCCATATTTTCTATGCATGCCAAGGGTTGAATAAATTCTGATTCTGACTTTTCTTTTTCCAATTTTCGAAAATGGGGGTTCAGTCAACCCCACGTTAGTGTTGGTTGTCTAGTCAGTTGGGGGGTTGGTGTTCCAGGGTTGAGCAATGGAGGTAAATTTTTACAGGAGGTGGAGAGAAGTCGGAATTTGGGCA
>NW_027641945.1:0-4995 GCF_032717465.1 Coenobita brevimanus | reverse complement strand
TATAAAGGGAACGGACAGTTCTATAATCGTTATGACTTCTGAGATTGTCATTATCGTACCCTGGCAACCTAAAAATTCAAAAGTGCGTCCGATATTGTATCATAGTATACACGAATCATATTATTATGCACAAATATATTATACATGAACATTATTATACACGAACATATTATACACAGAATCACATACGTTTCATATAATACGCATGAAATCAGACACACTTTTGAATGGTTGATTACCAGAGGGCACAATAATAACAAACCTCAGAGTCGTGCACCACGACTATAGAAGACATGAATATTATACAGAGGTCGGAGTGTCCAGACTGCAAAATGATCCACATGCGTAATGTATGGTTGCTTTGGTCATGTGTGCCATGGGAACCTGGAAAAAAGTTAGGAGGAGCAGTCTTGGTGAGATTTTTGGAAAACTGTGGAGGACGTTCATTGGACTGAATCACTCATGTGATTCATGAAAGCAGTGAAGTAAGCAAGTCCCATGACATTAGGGTTTAAAAGAATGTGCTTCAATGGTATGCTTGTATGGCATGAATGGGGATAAATGTGGTAATGAAAATGCAGTGCATGCGAGAGTCTCTGAAGGTGGGAGGCATGGTAGGCTGGGAAAAAAGGGGTGAAGAGATAATGGTAAATGAGTGTATGAAAACATGAAGTATAGATATTTATCAGGCTTGGCAACTGACAGAGGATCGAGTTGGTTTGATAAACCATGTACGAGTATCTTAGAGAACATCATAATGGTTTGACACCCTCTTCTCTAACTTGATGATGGGACGAAATGACAAGCGGAAATATATATGGGTGAGGGAGGCAGTTCGTCTAATGCCTAGGTCCCAGATAAGTTTCCCGTCTGGAGAGGGAGATTTATACCGTGTATCTTCATTTGATTAATAATTATTGCAACTCAAGATCCGGCATCCTGTATTGAACTTCCTTATTCTGGGATTGAGTATCTGGTCTGCAACTATCAATAGCATTATTTATAAAAAAAATATTAATAATAATAACTTAAGGTGCCCACCTCCATGCGGTAGCCCAGGTAGGGGGCGTCACAACAACCACCCCAGGGAGGACCCATGGCCCAGCACCCATCCCAAGAGGAGACCACGGAGAGGGAGCAAGGGAGTACGTAACACCTCGGGCGAGACGGGTCCTATGTACCCCACGACCCTGAGCCCCTCTTCCCCACCATTTACAACCACCATCATCAGGAACGCCATCCCATCAGACTATACATTGCAACCCGGGCCAACCTTCGCCAGGATTAGGGTGGTATTCTTCCTAGCACTGGTCCCAAGCAGCACCGCGATGACGTACCATCCGCACCGGGAAAGATGAGATGGCCACTGTCCCATCAGCTGTGCCTGCAGGACAGCGGTGGCCGGTCACACAATATACGCACTCGGAGGGAAGGGACAGCCAATGTGCGCCCTTCGCCTGCAACCGCTCCTGGGAACAGCACCCCGCGGTGATGGCCACCATCACGCGAACGTAAGGGACAGCCACCATATCCCCTTCAGTTGACAACCCAGAGAAAGGCAGAACCACAGTGACCCAGGCACTGTCCACGCTGGGGAAGGTGGGGATGCCACCGTGCACACCTCGTCCACTGCCCTTGCGACTGCCCACTGGAGGAAATCCCTGGCTCGGCCCACCACTGCATCCAGAGGCTGAGGCGTGGGATGTGCCTTTCTCTCCCTCCCCACAGGTGCAGTTCCCCAGAAGGGTTGCAGCTGAAGGGCTGAGCTGGCTTAAGGGCCCATCATGAGCCCTGGGGATCAGTGTCTAGCACCCTAGGTGACGCCTCTGCTGCTGTCCGGACTCTATATGAGGAAGGGATGTCGCACTCAACTCCCTAAAGCTAGTGACTCAACCCGGCAGAGACCACAGTCCCCAGACACCCGAGGGGCACCCCTAGGACTTCGAGGGTGTGTCCTCCCAAGCCCCGCCAGCAGGCAGTCCTCCTCCAAGAGCATGCGGAGGCAAGCACGCCTGCTTGCCATGTTTGGCCTCCAGTCCAGAGGGAATTGCTTTCCTCACCAAGGCCCCACTAGGGAATGGCCTCCCTCCACGCTGACCAGCAGCCCATCCCGGACGACCCAGCTCTCCAGCAGTAGTTCTTGTACCTCCTCCCACAGGAAGGCACACCTGACGAGCTCTGCCTCCCACGCCTGGGGGCCAGTTGTAAGCAACCCAAATCCTACAGCAGCCCGGAGCCAGAGTCAGCTGGTCCAATTGTGCCCCCTTAACCTGTTTGTGTGTATTATTAATACTGTACCTGTTCTCACTGTAACTAAGGTAATATATGTGTAAGGCTGGCTTTCAGGTGGCAGGAGTTTTTTATGCCCTCGTTCCTCTTGTTGAGTATTCTAATTCAGGTCTCAGAGAACCCCAGCTCAGTAGCTAGTGTTCTAAGGACGAGAAGTCGACCTAAGAACACCTAAGCATAACTGTGCTCATCATCATCATTATCATTTTCATAATGACCATCAATCATTCTTTTATCAATATCCAACTTGAAGATAATGTAGGGGGTTAGTCCACAAAGCAAGGAATTAGAAAACACGATAGGGAGAAGCTATCAAAAGCATACTTGGTGGAAAGGACCACACACTCGTTCACACAGCAATCACCAGGGAAATTAAAACTCCACCTCATAGGCATAATCATCCCATTTTTTTTTTTTTCTCAGGAGTGGGCCCTTTTTTTTTTTTTTTTTTAGGAGTGGTCAGGTAATATTCTTCACAGATGCACTTCATACTCAAGTTTAGATCGTAAGCCGACTAGTAGATTAAAAGAGGAATGGCTGTGATATTCTCTACGTTACATAATTCATCAAGCCAACTCGGTCACCTGTCAAGTTCCCAAGCCTCAATCAGTCTGTATATCTCGTTTTCTCTACAAAACTCATTCACTTTGATCTCTTCACTCCTTTCACTCAGACTACCATACGCCTCCCACCTTCATTTGCTCACTTACTGAGACATTGTCGTTACCACATTATATCTCTATTTCTCGCTATATGCACGACCATACCATCTAAGCACATTCTCTTAGACCCTTGTTGTTGTCAGACGCAAATCACCTGTCTGACAAATCATGTTATTTCTTATCTTATCCACTAAACTTTCCACACACATTCCCTCAAAATTCTCCCTTTCTCTGCTTCTTTGTTGACCAGTTTCTCATGCCACAATCTGACTTCTTGCTGCAACAACAACATTAAAGATCGAATTAAAATGCAATCATGTTTCTTTCTGCAGCCCCGACACTCCGACCTCTGTTTAGTATCAGGGCCTTGCACCACATGTCCACTTTCCTTCCATGTAAGCTTCCCTATTTTCCACCTCCTTTTACCCTTACCTCTCTATTCTTCCATTGCACGTAGGTATCCTTAAGCTCTCACCAGTTCGCCTCGACCATTCACCCTCATAACAGAATGACAGTCGTCTTCCTCTTCAATTACAGTATAATCACTTTACAACAGTTAATATTTACTTTCACGTCACGAACCATTCACGGACATGAACAAACTCTGGCAGTAATCACTCAGTCACCAGCCATGCTGGGTTAAATTGTAACTGTGGATATGTTTACAGTCAGCCTCTAGGAAGGGTGTGATCAGGACATGAGGAACGGTCTCAAAGGAGTCATAGGAGCTTGGTTTCATCCGGGACTAGAAGCTATACGTCTTCTTGCTAGGATTTTATAAAATCACACTGAAGTAAGCTGTGCATCTCGTTAACTATTTTGTTTGCATTTACCCCCTGGGGTAGGGGGATTTCAAGAATACTCCCCTGTATCCCTACTTGCTGTCGTACGAGGCGACTAAAAGGGGTTGGTGAGGTGTTAGTGCCCCACCCCGTAAAAAGACCTAACTAAAAAAGCTTAACAAAGCGCCTTGGACCCGGACGGACCATACGCTGACGACTAAGGAACGGACGAAGGACATTCTTAGTGGGGTGGGAACGTGGAGATGTAGAGAGGTAGTGAATGATGAAGTGAAAGAGAGAGAGATTGTTCAGGTGCTTGAGGATGCAAAAGTGGATATATGTGGACTGACTGAAACTAAATGGAAAGGTGAAAGGGTGAGAGAATGGGAATATGATTTAGATATATGTGCGGAGTCAATGAAAAATGAGAGGGTAAGAGAGGGAGTATGATGATAAGCAAGAAGTGGAAGGAGAATATAAGAGAGTATGGAACAGTGGGTGCAATGAGTGTATGGGATGAGGATGAAAGTAGGTATACACAGCAGAAGTAGGGCGATTGTATGTGTGTATGCCCCGACAGAGGATCGAGTGGCAAGAGTGAAAAGATGAGTTTTGGGCAGAGTGTAGAAGCGTGTATGGACAAGTTTGGAGAGGAGTGAGAGAGTGCTGTTGATTGGAGACATAGAATGGCAAAGTTGGGAATGTACGAGTGGATGGAGTGGTTGGTCAGATTTGAGCATAGCAGATGGGAATGGAAGGTGCTTTGGTGGACATCTGTGCTTGTAAGGGGTTGGCAATAGCCAACACCTACTTTCGAGCATAAGATGATCCACCGGTATACATGGAGAGTAATGAGGATGCATGGTGAACTTGTTGTTAAGGCAATGATAGACTACGTGTGTGGATGAGCGAATGAGAAGGACAAGTGTTGGATGCAAGAGTGTGGAGAGGGTGGGGGAATGGAGTCTCGGACTATCACTTAGTGATTAAGCCATAAGGTAGAGCTGCAAAGAAAGTGGTTGAGGAGACGAAGGGGAAGACAGGAGGAAGCAACCTCCTGTGAGAAGTGGAGAAATTGCAAAGATAGTGAGAAAATGAAGAGAGTATAAGAGCATAGTGGAAGAAAAGACTGGGAAGGTATGAGCTAGAGAGAGCAAATGGAAGGTGGAAGACGTGTAGGAAGATATTCACGGAAGAGATAGGCGCAGCGTGTGAGGCGGTTTGTGGAGGTGAGGAGGAGATGCCAAGGGTGTGCAAGGGAC
>NW_027641944.1:0-29888 GCF_032717465.1 Coenobita brevimanus | reverse complement strand
TTTGGGCCAATTAAAACCTGTAGCTACCCTCTCAAACAACTGAAAATACTTTGTTAAATCAGATTCATTAAAAGGAGGGACAAGTTTAACATTTTTAGCCACATCAAAATCATCAGAGCTAGATGATCCAGTTCCACCTTGTTTCATGCGATACTCATGGTCTGCCTGAATCCTAGCAAGTTCAATTTGTGCCTGAGCCTGTGCCTGTGCCTCCTGAATACGAGCCTGAGACTCAGCCTCCTTAGCACGTGCCTGAAACTCAGCCTCCTTAGCACGAGCCTCCTGCAGGGCTAGCTGTAACTTAGCTATTTCAATCTGCGTTTGCTCATCTGGAGGAGTTACATTAAACAAGCTTTTATTAATCATGCCAACAATTTGATCTTTAGAATGATGAGAGCGAACAGCAATTCCCAATTGTTGAGCAACAAGCTTAAGTTCATTCTTTGTTCTGTTTTCTACATCACACACTGTTTGCACATTTGACAAAAAATCTTTGGCTTCATCAAGAGTAGTAATAGTAGACATCATGAATAAATCACAGTCACAAAATATCAAGCAATATCCTTATGATAATATCCTGAATATCCTGATAAGAGGTCGCCAAATTTATGTTACGGAACAGAGAGAGATAATGAACACTTCAAGTGAGAATACTAAAATCACTACTGTCCCGCAAAGTTCCAGGTTCAAAACAAAAGAGTTAGGTAAAATTACAAGTTAAAGTTTAATGCTCAAACTAACAACTAAACATTCAGGACTCATAAGGATAATGTAATGGCAAAAACAGGTTACATATATGGTTAACTGCAATAGCCTCTATTAACACGAATTTAGCAAGAGCAAATTTATCTAAGTCAGCCCTGATAAAATGAGAAAACCGGATAATGCTCAGTTAAAGCAAGATATAATATTATTACAGATACAAAATATTATTAATAATGGCTGACATTAAAAACTCTACATGAATCACAAAAAACCTTACCAGGCCTACGAATTAACGCCTTAGGCCATACAGTACAAGAAAAATGGTAACAACACTTATACTCAAATTATACAGCAGCTAGATGGCTGGAGACTTCCTGAGCACTCACAAAAATAATAATACACTATACAGGGGAGGACAGAGATGTGAACAAAATGAGGAGTAGATCTAAGTGGCAATTAATGCAGAGACTGAGCTCATTATATAGGGGCCGGCAGAGCTTGATTCAACTTGTAAGAAGGACGCGCAAATGAAGCCATAGGGGACAAAGAGTTGACAATCCTGCTCTGAACAACAGAAAGAACGACTTACTCTACTATAAGGGGGAGAAGGGGGAGTGAGGTAGAACACGCAAGCCTGGTCACTATGGAAGCCACGAGGCGAATCGTGATCAAACATGCAGCATACTGTACGTTAGAATTATACAAAGGATGATGAAATCATAGGCTATGTAACACCTCCCCACAAAGAAAAAGAAATTTACAAAGGAAATTTCTTATTACTCTAAAACAATCTGTCTAAAGTCTAGATAAGCAATCTGCAATAACATTTTCTTTCCCCTTGACATGTTGTATGTCTAATGAATACTCCTGAAGAAGTAGACTCCATCTTGTCAATCTCTGATTTTTATCTTTAAACTTACTAAGGAATTTCAGTGGGTTATGATCGGTATAAATGACTATGGGGTCAAAACCAGAACACAAATAAAATGAAAAATGCTGTAAACCCAAAATCAAGGCCAAAAGCTCTTTCTCAATAGTTGAGTAGTTCTTTTGAGGTGGAGTGAACTTCTTACTGTAATAAGATACAGGGTGTTCAATACCCTGATCATCCTCTTGCAGCAAAACAGCCCCAGCTCCTGTATCACTTGCGTCAACAGCCATCTTAAAAGGCTTAGCAAAATTTGGAGTAGCGAGCACTGGCTGACTTAATAGGATAGCTTTAAGTTTACTGAAAGAGGATTCACAGTTATCGGTCCAGACAAATTTAACTCCCTTTTTCAGTAGGTCTGTAAGTGGTGATACAAGAATTGAAAAGTTAAGAACAAATCTCCTGTAATAACCTACCATTCCCAAAAATCTTTGTAGCTCTTTCCTACTTTTAGGTCTGGGAAGATCACTTATAACCTGAACCTTAGCTCCTGGTGGTGCAACGTGTCCATCACCAATTACGTACCCAAGGTACTGAACTTTAGCTTGACCAAACTCACACTTTGATAAATTAGCTACAAGATTAGCCTGAACCAAACGCTCAAGAAATTTACTGACATGGCATAGGTGATCTTTCCAGTTGTCACTGAAGATTAATACATCATCAATATAAACAACACACCCTGCCAAACCCTCTGTTACAACATTCATGAGCTTCTGAAAAGTGGCTGGTGCATTCTTCATACCATATGGCATTACAGAACATGCAAAAGTCTTTCCTAGTGTTACAAAACATGAGATCTCCCTAGCACGTTCAGTCATAGGTACTTGCCAGTATCCCTTTAACAAATCAAACTTACTTATGTACCTAGCCTTTCCGATCTTGTCTATGCAATCTTCCACGCGAGGGAGAGGGTAAGTGTCTGTTTTGGTTATCTGATTAACACGTCTGTAGTCGATGCAAAGCCGCTGTGACCCACCTGGCTTAGGGACTAGAGTGACAGGAGAACTCCACTCGCTCTGACAGGGCTCAATCATCTTGTGGTCCAACAGGTAGCCAAGCTCCTTCTGGATGAGAGGAACTTTCACTGGGTTCACACGGTAAGGAGGCAGTTTAATTGGCTTTGCGTCTCCAACATCGACATCATGCATCAACACAGTGGTTCTTCCTGGAGTGGCACGGAACACTTGCGGGTACTCCTGCAGTAATGCCGAAAACTCCTGCCTTTCCTCGGGAGCTAGATGAGAAAGCTTAGTCTGGAGATCATTCATGATATCAGGATTCTTCCCCAAACTATCACTCAGGCTCATACTGCATGGGAGAACTTCACTTGCAGACTCGGGTGGAACAGCTACAGTGCAGACTGGGTTATTTTCGTCCCGCCTGTGATATAACTTTAGCATGTTGATGTGACAAAGTTGCTTGTTCTTTCTACGATCTGGTGTGGCGATGACATAGTTGACATCACTGAGTTTCTTCTCCACGAAATAAGGACCACTAAACTTGGCTTGAAGAGGTTGCCCATGCACCGGTAGCAGAATCAAAACCTGATCTCCTGGCTGAAAGTGGCGTAACCTGGACTTCTTATCATACCAAGTCTTCATCTTCTCCTGAGCAGCTCCTAAATTCTCTCTCGCCAGCTGTAAAGCAGTGGACAGCCGTTCTTTGAACTTCATCACATACTCCAGCAGGTTGACGTCATCTTCCTCCGACAGCCAGCATTCCTTGAGTAGCTTAAGGGGTCCTCTTACTTCATGGCCAAACAGTAGTTCAAAGGGTGAGAAGCCCAGTGATTCATTTGGAGATTCTCTTGCGGCAAATACAACGAATGGAAGACCTTTATCCCAGTCTTTCTGATGTTCCAAACAGTATTTCCTGAGCATCGATTTGAGTGTTTGATGATATCTCTCCAACGCTCCTTGGGTCTGGGGATGGTAAGCTGAAGACGTGATCTGGGTGATGCCCAACTCTTTCAGAGACTGCTTGAAAACATTTGACATGAAATTACTTCCCCGGTCTGACTGTACCTCCTTGGGCAGACCAAACTTGGTGAAGAACCCTAGCATTTCCTTAACCACGTTCTTTGCTGAGATATTTCTAAGTGGAATGGCTTCAGGATAACGAGTAGCCATATCAATCAGGGTCAACACATAAGAAAATCCTGAAGAAGTCTTAGGAAGAGGGCCCACAATATCCACCAACACACGGGTGAATGGCGCCTCAAAAGGAGGAATGGGAACTAGAGGTGCAACCTTTTCGGTCTGATTACACTTCCCCACAACTTGACAGGTGTGACAAGACTTACAATACCAGGAAACATCTCTGAAGATACCTGGCCAGTAGAAGTGTTTCAAAATGCGTGCCACAGTCTTCCTCACTCCAAGGTGTCCTGCCAAACTGGAATCATGAGCCACTCTAATGATATCCTGCCTACAAACACGAGGGATGACAACTTGATGTACAACCTCCCATTCACAGTCGGCTGATGCTGTTGGGGGTCTCCACTTTCTCATAAGTACTCCTGACTTTATATAATAACAAGTAGAAGCACCAGCTGACTCTTCCTCACTGCAAGCAGAGTTAGCTAGACCTTTCAACTCAGGGTCAGCAACCTGCAACTCAACCAACTCTTGACGAGACAAATTATCAACACTACGGGGTACTGCCTCATCTGGTGAGTGGTCCAAATTAGCAAGAAAAGTGTCAGCTAGGATAACATCATCATCATCATTATCCTCTAAGTCACCAGTAACTTTAGACTTAGCCCTAGTGACAGCACATGCAGAGAACACATCAGGGACATCACAATCCTGGGTCGCAGTCACTGGTTCACTAGACAACTGAGGAGCTGGACACACTTGACTTCCACCAATATCATTTCCAAGTAAGAAAGTTACACCTGACATTGGGAGTGTCTCAACCAACCCAACCATAACGGAACCATTAACAAAACCAGACTCTAAATTCACTCTGCACAGAGGGACAGAGAAGTAATTATTCCCTACACCTTGTAAGATTACAGTTTCATCAGAGGAATTAACATTAGAGCCTAGAACACTGGTCAGCATAAGGGATTGGCAAGCACCTGTATCACGATATATTTTAACTGATTTCCTGTCATTACTGTCCAGAGGACTGACAAAACCATCAGACAGGAAATTAGCACATGAACTCTTGAGAGTGTCACCCACGTTACTGCTCAAAAGAGGAGCTTCATCATGAGAATTTAATTTACCCCTCAAAGCAGGTTCAGTTAACTCGGTTAAAGAATTCTGGGAACTCTCAAGGGTGGACACTAGACCAATTGACTGAATATTTAAAGACTCCTTTTTGTTCACATCACGCTGTCTCCTGAAACATTTCTCCGTAGTATGACCAAGCTTACTACAATAAGTACATTTACTTTTCTGAAATCTAGAGGTGGAGCTGGTATTTACTTCCTGAGAAACATCATCTTTATTCTCTTTCCTGTTACCTGTACTCTGAGTAGAGGCAACGTACTTACTCTCAGCTTTCCTTTTTTCTTTAGAATATCTCTTGTGAGTGAGAACATATTCATCAGCTAAAACTGCAGCATCAGACAAATTATCTATTCTTTTCTCATCAAGATATAGGCTTACATCTTTATTAATACACCTTTTGAAGTCCTCCAGCAAAATCATCTGCTTAAATTTATCAAAATCAGAATTTACATTCTTAGAATTTAACCACTGCTCTAACAGATCTTCTTTGATTTTTGCATACTCAACATGGGATTGCTTATCTTGCTTATAAGTTGTCCTAAATTTTACTCTATAGGCTTCAGGAACAAGCTCATAGGCCTTAAGAATCAAGCTCTTAACTACATCATAATTATCAGATTGATCCTGAGGCAAAGATGCATAAGTTACTTGAGCTTTACCGGTGAGAACACTCTGAAGGAGTACTGGCCAATACTTTTTGGGCCAATTAAAACCTGTAGCTACCCTCTCAAACAACTGAAAATACTTTGTTAAATCAGATTCATTAAAAGGAGGGACAAGTTTAACATTTTTAGCCACATCAAAATCATCAGAGCTAGATGATCCAGTTCCACCTTGTTTCATGCGATACTCATGGTCTGCCTGAATCCTAGCAAGTTCAATTTGTGCCTGAGCCTGTGCCTGTGCCTGTGCCTCCTGAATACGAGCCTGAGACTCAGCCTCCTTAGCACGTGCCTGAAACTCAGCCTCCTTAGCACGAGCCTCCTGCAGGGCTAGCTGTAACTTAGCTATTTCAATCTGCGTTTGCTCATCTGGAGGAGTTACATTAAACAAGCTTTTATTAATCATGCCAACAATTTGATCTTTAGAATGATGAGAGCGAACAGCAATTCCCAATTGTTGAGCAACAAGCTTAAGTTCATTCTTTGTTCTGTTTTCTACATCACACACTGTTT
Organism: Coenobita brevimanus; assembly: GCF_032717465.1. Lineage (NCBI taxonomy): Eukaryota > Metazoa > Arthropoda > Malacostraca > Decapoda > Coenobitidae > Coenobita > Coenobita brevimanus. The sequence goes on along the minus strand of NW_027641944.1, from coordinate 23,838 downwards.
GCACATTTGACAAAAAATCTTTGGCTTCATCAAGAGTAGTAATAGTAGACATCATGAATAAATCACAGTCACAAAATATCAAGCAATATCCTTATGATAATATCCTGAATATCCTGATAAGAGGTCGCCAAATTTATGTTACGGAACAGAGAGAGATAATGAACACTTCAAGTGAGAATACTAAAATCACTACTGTCCCGCAAAGTTCCAGGTTCAAAACAAAAGAGTTAGGTAAAATTACAAGTTAAAGTTTAATGCTCAAACTAACAACTAAACATTCAGGACTCATAAGGATAATGTAATGGCAAAAACAGGTTACATATATGGTTAACTGCAATAGCCTCTATTAACACGAATTTAGCAAGAGCAAATTTATCTAAGTCAGCCCTGATAAAATGAGAAAACCGGATAATGCTCAGTTAAAGCAAGATATAATATTATTACAGATACAAAATATTGTTAATAATAGCTGACATTAAAAACTCTACGTGAATCACAAAAACCTTACCAGGTCTACGAATTAACGCCTTAGGCCATACAGTACAAGAAAAATGGTAATAACACTTATACTCAAATTATACAGCAGCTAGATGGTTGGAGACTTCCTGAGCACTCACAAAAATAATAATACACTATACAGGGGAGGACAGAGATGTGAACAAAATGAGGAGTAGATCTAAGTGGCAATTAATGCAGAGACTGAGCTCATTATATAGGGGCCGGCAGAGCTTGATACAACTTGTAAGAAGAACGTGCAGAGGGGACGAAGAGTTGACAATCCTGCTCTGAACAACAGAAAGAACGACTTACTCTACTATAAGGGGGAGAAGGGGGGAGTGAGGTAGAACACGCAAGCCTGGTCACTATGGAAGCCACGTGGCGAATCGTGAACAAACATGCAGCATACTGTACATTAGGATCATACAAAGGATGATGCAATCATGAACAAAACTGTATCATAAGTTAGAATTATACAAGGGATGATGAAATCATAGGCTATGTAACACCTCCCCACAAAGAAAAAGAAATTTACAAAGGAAATTTCTTATTACTCTAAAACAATCTGTCTAAAGTCTAGATAAGCAATCTGCAATAACATTTTCTTTCCCCTTGACATGTTGTATGTCTAATGAATACTCCTGAAGAAGTAGACTCCATCTTGTCAATCTCTGATTTTTATCTTTAAACTTACTAAGGAATTTCAGTGGGTTATGATCGGTATAAATGACTATGGGGTCAAAACCAGAACACAAATAAAATGAAAAATGCTGTAAACCCAAAATCAAGGCCAAAAGCTCTTTCTCAATAGTTGAGTAGTTCTTTTGAGGTGGAGTGAACTTCTTACTGTAATAAGATACAGGGTGTTCAATACCCTGATCATCCTCTTGCAGCAAAACAGCCCCAGCTCCTGTATCACTTGCGTCAACAGCCATCTTAAAAGGCTTAGCAAAATTTGGAGTAGCGAGCACTGGCTGACTTAATAGGATAGCTTTAAGTTTACTGAAAGAGGATTCACAGTTATCGGTCCAGACAAATTTAACTCCCTTTTTCAGTAGGTCTGTAAGTGGTGATACAAGAATTGAAAAGTTAAGAACAAATCTCCTGTAATAACCTACCATTCCCAAAAATCTTTGTAGCTCTTTCCTACTTTTAGGTCTGGGAAGATCACTTATAACCTGAACCTTAGCTCCTGGTGGTGCAACGTGTCCATCACCAATTACGTACCCAAGGTACTGAACTTTAGCTTGACCAAACTCACACTTTGATAAATTAGCTACAAGATTAGCCTGAACCAAACGCTCAAGAAATTTACTGACATGGCATAGGTGATCTTTCCAGTTGTCACTGAAGATTAATACATCATCAATATAAACAACACACCCTGCCAAACCCTCTGTTACAACATTCATGAGCTTCTGAAAAGTGGCTGGTGCATTCTTCATACCATATGGCATTACAGAACATGCAAAAGTCTTTCCTAGTGTTACAAAACATGAGATCTCCCTAGCACGTTCAGTCATAGGTACTTGCCAGTATCCCTTTAACAAATCAAACTTACTTATGTACCTAGCCTTTCCGATCTTGTCTATGCAATCTTCCACGCGAGGGAGAGGGTAAGTGTCTGTTTTGGTTATCTGATTAACACGTCTGTAGTCGATGCAAAGCCGCTGTGACCCACCTGGCTTAGGGACTAGAGTGACAGGAGAACTCCACTCGCTCTGACAGGGCTCAATCATCTTGTGGTCCAACAGGTAGCCAAGCTCCTTCTGGATGAGAGGAACTTTCACTGGGTTCACACGGTAAGGAGGCAGTTTAATTGGCTTTGCGTCTCCAACATCGACATCATGCATCAACACAGTGGTTCTTCCTGGAGTGGCACGGAACACTTGCGGGTACTCCTGCAGTAATGCCGAAAACTCCTGCCTTTCCTCGGGAGCTAGATGAGAAAGCTTAGTCTGGAGATCATTCATGATATCAGGATTCTTCCCCAAACTATCACTCAGGCTCATACTGCATGGGAGAACTTCACTTGCAGACTCGGGTGGAACAGCTACAGTGCAGACTGGGTTATTTTCGTCCCGCCTGTGATATAACTTTAGCATGTTGATGTGACAAAGTTGCTTGTTCTTTCTACGATCTGGTGTGGCGATGACATAGTTGACATCACTGAGTTTCTTCTCCACGAAATAAGGACCACTAAACTTGGCTTGAAGAGGTTGCCCATGCACCGGTAGCAGAATCAAAACCTGATCTCCTGGCTGAAAGTGGCGTAACCTGGACTTCTTATCATACCAAGTCTTCATCTTCTCCTGAGCAGCTCCTAAATTCTCTCTCGCCAGCTGTAAAGCAGTGGACAGCCGTTCTTTGAACTTCATCACATACTCCAGCAGGTTGACGTCATCTTCCTCCGACAGCCAGCATTCCTTGAGTAGCTTAAGGGGTCCTCTTACTTCATGGCCAAACAGTAGTTCAAAGGGTGAGAAGCCCAGTGATTCATTTGGAGATTCTCTTGCGGCAAATACAACGAATGGAAGACCTTTATCCCAGTCTTTCTGATGTTCCAAACAGTATTTCCTGAGCATCGATTTGAGTGTTTGATGATATCTCTCCAACGCTCCTTGGGTCTGGGGATGGTAAGCTGAAGACGTGATCTGGGTGATGCCCAACTCTTTCAGAGACTGCTTGAAAACATTTGACATGAAATTACTTCCCCGGTCTGACTGTACCTCCTTGGGCAGACCAAACTTGGTGAAGAACCCTAGCATTTCCTTAACCACGTTCTTTGCTGAGATATTTCTAAGTGGAATGGCTTCAGGATAACGAGTAGCCATATCAATCAGGGTCAACACATAAGAAAATCCTGAAGAAGTCTTAGGAAGAGGGCCCACAATATCCACCAACACACGGGTGAATGGCGCCTCAAAAGGAGGAATGGGAACTAGAGGTGCAACCTTTTCGGTCTGATTACACTTCCCCACAACTTGACAGGTGTGACAAGACTTACAATACCAGGAAACATCTCTGAAGATACCTGGCCAGTAGAAGTGTTTCAAAATGCGTGCCACAGTCTTCCTCACTCCAAGGTGTCCTGCCAAACTGGAATCATGAGCCACTCTAATGATATCCTGCCTACAAACACGAGGGATGACAACTTGATGTACAACCTCCCATTCACAGTCGGCTGATGCTGTTGGGGGTCTCCACTTTCTCATAAGTACTCCTGACTTTATATAATAACAAGTAGAAGCACCAGCTGACTCTTCCTCACTGCAAGCAGAGTTAGCTAGACCTTTCAACTCAGGGTCAGCAACCTGCAACTCAACCAACTCTTGACGAGACAAATTATCAACACTACGGGGTACTGCCTCATCTGGTGAGTGGTCCAAATTAGCAAGAAAAGTGTCAGCTAGGATAACATCATCATCATCATTATCCTCTAAGTCACCAGTAACTTTAGACTTAGCCCTAGTGACAGCACATGCAGAGAACACATCAGGGACATCACAATCCTGGGTCGCAGTCACTGGTTCACTAGACAACTGAGGAGCTGGACACACTTGACTTCCACCAATATCATTTCCAAGTAAGAAAGTTACACCTGACATTGGGAGTGTCTCAACCAACCCAACCATAACGGAACCATTAACAAAACCAGACTCTAAATTCACTCTGCACAGAGGGACAGAGAAGTAATTATTCCCTACACCTTGTAAGATTACAGTTTCATCAGAGGAATTAACATTAGAGCCTAGAACACTGGTCAGCATAAGGGATTGGCAAGCACCTGTATCACGATATATTTTAACTGATTTCCTGTCATTACTGTCCAGAGGACTGACAAAACCATCAGACAGGAAATTAGCACATGAACTCTTGAGAGTGTCACCCACGTTACTGCTCAAAAGAGGAGCTTCATCATGAGAATTTAATTTACCCCTCAAAGCAGGTTCAGTTAACTCGGTTAAAGAATTCTGGGAACTCTCAAGGGTGGACACTAGACCAATTGACTGAATATTTAAAGACTCCTTTTTGTTCACATCACGCTGTCTCCTGAAACATTTCTCCGTAGTATGACCAAGCTTACTACAATAAGTACATTTACTTTTCTGAAATCTAGAGGTGGAGCTGGTATTTACTTCCTGAGAAACATCATCTTTATTCTCTTTCCTGTTACCTGTACTCTGAGTAGAGGCAACGTACTTACTCTCAGCTTTCCTTTTTTCTTTAGAATATCTCTTGTGAGTGAGAACATATTCATCAGCTAAAACTGCAGCATCAGACAAATTATCTATTCTTTTCTCATCAAGATATAGGCTTACATCTTTATTAATACACCTTTTGAAGTCCTCCAGCAAAATCATCTGCTTAAATTTATCAAAATCAGAATTTACATTCTTAGAATTTAACCACTGCTCTAACAGATCTTCTTTGATTTTTGCATACTCAACATGGGATTGCTTATCTTGCTTATAAGTTGTCCTAAATTTTACTCTATAGGCTTCAGGAACAAGCTCATAGGCCTTAAGAATCAAGCTCTTAACTACATCATAATTATCAGATTGATCCTGAGGCAAAGATGCATAAGTTACTTGAGCTTTACCGGTGAGAACACTCTGAAGGAGTACTGGCCAATACTTTTTGGGCCAATTAAAACCTGTAGCTACCCTCTCAAACAACTGAAAATACTTTGTTAAATCAGATTCATTAAAAGGAGGGACAAGTTTAACATTTTTAGCCACATCAAAATCATCAGAGCTAGATGATCCAGTTCCACCTTGTTTCATGCGATACTCATGGTCTGCCTGAATCCTAGCAAGTTCAATTTGTGCCTGAGCCTGTGCCTGTGCCTCCTGAATACGAGCCTGAGACTCAGCCTCCTTAGCACGTGCCTGAAACTCAGCCTCCTTAGCACGAGCCTCCTGCAGGGCTAGCTGTAACTTAGCTATTTCAATCTGCGTTTGCTCATCTGGAGGAGTTACATTAAACAAGCTTTTATTAATCATGCCAACAATTTGATCTTTAGAATGATGAGAGCGAACAGCAATTCCCAATTGTTGAGCAACAAGCTTAAGTTCATTCTTTGTTCTGTTTTCTACATCACACACTGTTTGCACATTTGACAAAAAATCTTTGGCTTCATCAAGAGTAGTAATAGTAGACATCATGAATAAATCACAGTCACAAAATATCAAGCAATATCCTTATGATAATATCCTGAATATCCTGATAAGAGGTCGCCAAATTTATGTTACGGAACAGAGAGAGATAATGAACACTTCAAGTGAGAATACTAAAATCACTACTGTCCCGCAAAGTTCCAGGTTCAAAACAAAAGAGTTAGGTAAAATTACAAGTTAAAGTTTAATGCTCAAACTAACAACTAAACATTCAGGACTCATAAGGATAATGTAATGGCAAAAACAGGTTACATATATGGTTAACTGCAATAGCCTCTATTAACACGAATTTAGCAAGAGCAAATTTATCTAAGTCAGCCCTGATAAAATGAGAAAACCGGATAATGCTCAGTTAAAGCAAGATATAATATTATTACAGATACAAAATATTACTAATAATGGCTGACATTAAAAACTTTACATGAATCACAAAAACCTTACCAGGCCTACGAATTAACGCCTTATGCTATACAGTACAAGAAAAATGGTAATAACACTTATACTCAAATTATACAGCAGCTAGATGGCTGGAGACTTCCTGAGCACTCACAAAAATAATAATACACTATACAGGGGAGGACAGAGATGTGAACAAAATGAGGAGTAGATCTAAGTGGCAATTAATGCAGAGACTGAGCTCATTATATAGGGGCCGGCAGAGCTTGATTCAACTTGTAAGAAGGACGCGCAAATGAAGGCATAGGGGACGAAGAGTTGACAATCCTGCTCTGAACAACAGAAAGAACGACTTACTCTACTATAAGGGGGAGAAAGGGGGAGTGAGGTAGAACACGCAAGCCTGGTCACTATGGAAGCCACGTGGCGAATCGTGATCAAACATCAAACATGCAGCATACTGTACGTTAGAATTATACAAAGGATGATGAAATCATAGGCTATGTAACACCTCCCCACAAAGAAAAAGAAATTTACAAAGGAAATTTCTTATTACTCTAAAACAATCTGTCTAAAGTCTAGATAAGCAATCTGCAATAACATTTTCTTTCCCCTTGACATGTTGTATGTCTAATGAATACTCCTGAAGAAGTAGACTCCATCTTGTCAATCTCTGATTTTTATCTTTAAACTTACTAAGGAATTTCAGTGGGTTATGATCGGTATAAATGACTATGGGGTCAAAACCAGAACACAAATAAAATGAAAAATGCTGTAAACCCAAAATCAAGGCCAAAAGCTCTTTCTCAATAGTTGAGTAGTTCTTTTGAGGTGGAGTGAACTTCTTACTGTAATAAGATACAGGGTGTTCAATACCCTGATCATCCTCTTGCAGCAAAACAGCCCCAGCTCCTGTATCACTTGCGTCAACAGCCATCTTAAAAGGCTTAGCAAAATTTGGAGTAGCGAGCACTGGCTGACTTAATAGGATAGCTTTAAGTTTACTGAAAGAGGATTCACAGTTATCGGTCCAGACAAATTTAACTCCCTTTTTCAGTAGGTCTGTAAGTGGTGATACAAGAATTGAAAAGTTAAGAACAAATCTCCTGTAATAACCTACCATTCCCAAAAATCTTTGTAGCTCTTTCCTACTTTTAGGTCTGGGAAGATCACTTATAACCTGAACCTTAGCTCCTGGTGGTGCAACGTGTCCATCACCAATTACGTACCCAAGGTACTGAACTTTAGCTTGACCAAACTCACACTTTGATAAATTAGCTACAAGATTAGCCTGAACCAAACGCTCAAGAAATTTACTGACATGGCATAGGTGATCTTTCCAGTTGTCACTGAAGATTAATACATCATCAATATAAACAACACACCCTGCCAAACCCTCTGTTACAACATTCATGAGCTTCTGAAAAGTGGCTGGTGCATTCTTCATACCATATGGCATTACAGAACATGCAAAAGTCTTTCCTAGTGTTACAAAACATGAGATCTCCCTAGCACGTTCAGTCATAGGTACTTGCCAGTATCCCTTTAACAAATCAAACTTACTTATGTACCTAGCCTTTCCGATCTTGTCTATGCAATCTTCCACGCGAGGGAGAGGGTAAGTGTCTGTTTTGGTTATCTGATTAACACGTCTGTAGTCGATGCAAAGCCGCTGTGACCCACCTGGCTTAGGGACTAGAGTGACAGGAGAACTCCACTCGCTCTGACAGGGCTCAATCATCTTGTGGTCCAACAGGTAGCCAAGCTCCTTCTGGATGAGAGGAACTTTCACTGGGTTCACACGGTAAGGAGGCAGTTTAATTGGCTTTGCGTCTCCAACATCGACATCATGCATCAACACAGTGGTTCTTCCTGGAGTGGCACGGAACACTTGCGGGTACTCCTGCAGTAATGCCGAAAACTCCTGCCTTTCCTCGGGAGCTAGATGAGAAAGCTTAGTCTGGAGATCATTCATGATATCAGGATTCTTCCCCAAACTATCACTCAGGCTCATACTGCATGGGAGAACTTCACTTGCAGACTCGGGTGGAACAGCTACAGTGCAGACTGGGTTATTTTCGTCCCGCCTGTGATATAACTTTAGCATGTTGATGTGACAAAGTTGCTTGTTCTTTCTACGATCTGGTGTGGCGATGACATAGTTGACATCACTGAGTTTCTTCTCCACGAAATAAGGACCACTAAACTTGGCTTGAAGAGGTTGCCCATGCACCGGTAGCAGAATCAAAACCTGATCTCCTGGCTGAAAGTGGCGTAACCTGGACTTCTTATCATACCAAGTCTTCATCTTCTCCTGAGCAGCTCCTAAATTCTCTCTCGCCAGCTGTAAAGCAGTGGACAGCCGTTCTTTGAACTTCATCACATACTCCAGCAGGTTGACGTCATCTTCCTCCGACAGCCAGCATTCCTTGAGTAGCTTAAGGGGTCCTCTTACTTCATGGCCAAACAGTAGTTCAAAGGGTGAGAAGCCCAGTGATTCATTTGGAGATTCTCTTGCGGCAAATACAACGAATGGAAGACCTTTATCCCAGTCTTTCTGATGTTCCAAACAGTATTTCCTGAGCATCGATTTGAGTGTTTGATGATATCTCTCCAACGCTCCTTGGGTCTGGGGATGGTAAGCTGAAGACGTGATCTGGGTGATGCCCAACTCTTTCAGAGACTGCTTGAAAACATTTGACATGAAATTACTTCCCGGTCTGACTGTACCTCCTTGGGCAGACCAAACTTGGTGAAGAACCCTAGCATTTCCTTAACCACGTTCTTTGCTGAGATATTTCTAAGTGGAATGGCTTCAGGATAACGAGTAGCCATATCAATCAGGGTCAACACATAAGAAAATCCTGAAGAAGTCTTAGGAAGAGGGCCCACAATATCCACCAACACACGGGTGAATGGCGCCTCAAAAGGAGGAATGGGAACTAGAGGTGCAACCTTTTCGGTCTGATTACACTTCCCCACAACTTGACAGGTGTGACAAGACTTACAATACCAGGAAACATCTCTGAAGATACCTGGCCAGTAGAAGTGTTTCAAAATGCGTGCCACAGTCTTCCTCACTCCAAGGTGTCCTGCCAAACTGGAATCATGAGCCACTCTAATGATATCCTGCCTACAAACACGAGGGATGACAACTTGATGTACAACCTCCCATTCACAGTCGGCTGATGCTGTTGGGGGTCTCCACTTTCTCATAAGTACTCCTGACTTTATATAATAACAAGTAGAAGCACCAGCTGACTCTTCCTCACTGCAAGCAGAGTTAGCTAGACCTTTCAACTCAGGGTCAGCAACCTGCAACTCAACCAACTCTTGACGAGACAAATTATCAACACTACGGGGTACTGCCTCATCTGGTGAGTGGTCCAAATTAGCAAGAAAAGTGTCAGCTAGGATAACATCATCATCATCATTATCCTCTAAGTCACCAGTAACTTTAGACTTAGCCCTAGTGACAGCACATGCAGAGAACACATCAGGGACATCACAATCCTGGGTCGCAGTCACTGGTTCACTAGACAACTGAGGAGCTGGACACACTTGACTTCCACCAATATCATTTCCAAGTAAGAAAGTTACACCTGACATTGGGAGTGTCTCAACCAACCCAACCATAACGGAACCATTAACAAAACCAGACTCTAAATTCACTCTGCACAGAGGGACAGAGAAGTAATTATTCCCTACACCTTGTAAGATTACAGTTTCATCAGAGGAATTAACATTAGAGCCTAGAACACTGGTCAGCATAAGGGATTGGCAAGCACCTGTATCACGATATATTTTAACTGATTTCCTGTCATTACTGTCCAGAGGACTGACAAAACCATCAGACAGGAAATTAGCACATGAACTCTTGAGAGTGTCACCCACGTTACTGCTCAAAAGAGGAGCTTCATCATGAGAATTTAATTTACCCCTCAAAGCAGGTTCAGTTAACTCGGTTAAAGAATTCTGGGAACTCTCAAGGGTGGACACTAGACCAATTGACTGAATATTTAAAGACTCCTTTTTGTTCACATCACGCTGTCTCCTGAAACATTTCTCCGTAGTATGACCAAGCTTACTACAATAAGTACATTTACTTTTCTGAAATCTAGAGGTGGAGCTGGTATTTACTTCCTGAGAAACATCATCTTTATTCTCTTTCCTGTTACCTGTACTCTGAGTAGAGGCAACGTACTTACTCTCAGCTTTCCTTTTTTCTTTAGAATATCTCTTGTGAGTGAGAACATATTCATCAGCTAAAACTGCAGCATCAGACAAATTATCTATTCTTTTCTCATCAAGATATAGGCTTACATCTTTATTAATACACCTTTTGAAGTCCTCCAGCAAAATCATCTGCTTAAATTTATCAAAATCAGAATTTACATTCTTAGAATTTAACCACTGCTCTAACAGATCTTCTTTGATTTTTGCATACTCAACATGGGATTGCTTATCTTGCTTATAAGTTGTCCTAAATTTTACTCTATAGGCTTCAGGAACAAGCTCATAGGCCTTAAGAATCAAGCTCTTAACTACATCATAATTATCAGATTGATCCTGAGGCAAAGATGCATAAGTTACTTGAGCTTTACCGGTGAGAACACTCTGAAGGAGTACTGGCCAATACTTTTTGGGCCAATTAAAACCTGTAGCTACCCTCTCAAACAACTGAAAATACTTTGTTAAATCAGATTCATTAAAAGGAGGGACAAGTTTAACATTTTTAGCCACATCAAAATCATCAGAGCTAGATGATCCAGTTCCACCTTGTTTCATGCGATAACTCATGGTCTGCCTGAATCCTAGCAAGTTCAATTTGTGCCTGAGCCTGTGCCTGTGCCTCCTGAATACGAGCCTGAGACTCAGCCTCCTTAGCACGTGCCTGAAACTCAGCCTCCTTAGCACGAGCCTCCTGCAGGGCTAGCTGTAACTTAGCTATTTCAATCTGCGTTTGCTCATCTGGAGGAGTTACATTAAACAAGCTTTTATTAATCATGCCAACAATTTGATCTTTAGAATGATGAGAGCGAACAGCAATTCCCAATTGTTGAGCAACAAGCTTAAGTTCATTCTTTGTTCTGTTTTCTACATCACACACTGTTTGCACATTTGACAAAAAATCTTTGGCTTCATCAAGAGTAGTAATAGTAGACATCATGAATAAATCACAGTCACAAAATATCAAAGCAATATCCTTATGATAATATCCTGAATATCCTGATAAGAGGTCGCCAAATTTATGTTACGGAACAGAGAGAGATAATGAACACTTCAAGTGAGAATACTAAAATCACTACTGTCCCGCAAAGTTCCAGGTTCAAAACAAAAGAGTTAGGTAAAATTACAAGTTAAAGTTTAATGCTCAAACTAACAACTAAACATTCAGGACTCATAAGGATAATGTAATGGCAAAAACAGGTTACATATATGGTTAACTGCAATAGCCTCTATTAACACGAATTTAGCAAGAGCAAATTTATCTAAGTCAGCCCTGATAAAATGAGAAAACCGGATAATGCTCAGTTAAAGCAAGATATAATATTATTACAGATACAAAATATTATTAATAATGGCTGACATTAAAAACTCTACATGAATCACAAAAACCTTACCAGGCCTACGAATTAACGCCTTAGGCTATACAGTACAAGAAAAATGGTAATAACACTTATACTCAAATTATACAGCAGCTAGATGGCTGGAGACTTCCTGAGCACTCACAAAAATAATAATACACTATACAGGGGAGGACAGAGATGTGAACAAAATGAGGAGTAGATCTAAGTGGCAATTAATGCAGAGACTGAGCTCATTATATAGGGGCCGGCAGAGCTTGATTCAACTTGTAAGAAGGACGCGCAAATGAAGCCATAGGGGACGAAGAGTTGACAATCCTGCTCTGAACAACAGAAAGAACGACTTACTCTACTATAAGGGGGAGAAGGGGGAGTGAGGTAGAACACGCAAGCCTGGTCACTATGGAAGCCACGAGGCGAATCGTGATCAAACATGCAGCATACTGTACGTTAGAATTATACAAAGGATGATGAAATCATAGGCTATGTAACACCTCCCCACAAAGAAAAAGAAATTTACAAAGGAAATTTCTTATTACTCTAAAACAATCTGTCTAAAGTCTAGATAAGCAATCTGCAATAACATTTTCTTTCCCCTTGACATGTTGTATGTCTAATGAATACTCCTGAAGAAGTAGACTCCATCTTGTCAATCTCTGATTTTTATCTTTAAACTTACTAAGGAATTTCAGTGGGTTATGATCGGTATAAATGACTATGGGGTCAAAACCAGAACACAAATAAAATGAAAAATGCTGTAAACCCAAAATCAAGGCCAAAAGCTCTTTCTCAATAGTTGAGTAGTTCTTTTGAGGTGGAGTGAACTTCTTACTGTAATAAGATACAGGGTGTTCAATACCCTGATCATCCTCTTGCAGCAAAACAGCCCCAGCTCCTGTATCACTTGCGTCAACAGCCATCTTAAAAGGCTTAGCAAAATTTGGAGTAGCGAGCACTGGCTGACTTAATAGGATAGCTTTAAGTTTACTGAAAGAGGATTCACAGTTATCGGTCCAGACAAATTTAACTCCCTTTTTCAGTAGGTCTGTAAGTGGTGATACAAGAATTGAAAAGTTAAGAACAAATCTCCTGTAATAACCTACCATTCCCAAAAATCTTTGTAGCTCTTTCCTACTTTTAGGTCTGGGAAGATCACTTATAACCTGAACCTTAGCTCCTGGTGGTGCAACGTGTCCATCACCAATTACGTACCCAAGGTACTGAACTTTAGCTTGACCAAACTCACACTTTGATAAATTAGCTACAAGATTAGCCTGAACCAAACGCTCAAGAAATTTACTGACATGGCATAGGTGATCTTTCCAGTTGTCACTGAAGATTAATACATCATCAATATAAACAACACACCCTGCCAAACCCTCTGTTACAACATTCATGAGCTTCTGAAAAGTGGCTGGTGCATTCTTCATACCATATGGCATTACAGAACATGCAAAAGTCTTTCCTAGTGTTACAAAACATGAGATCTCCCTAGCACGTTCAGTCATAGGTACTTGCCAGTATCCCTTTAACAAATCAAACTTACTTATGTACCTAGCCTTTCCGATCTTGTCTATGCAATCTTCCACGCGAGGGAGAGGGTAAGTGTCTGTTTTGGTTATCTGATTAACACGTCTGTAGTCGATGCAAAGCCGCTGTGACCCACCTGGCTTAGGGACTAGAGTGACAGGAGAACTCCACTCGCTCTGACAGGGCTCAATCATCTTGTGGTCCAACAGGTAGCCAAGCTCCTTCTGGATGAGAGGAACTTTCACTGGGTTCACACGGTAAGGAGGCAGTTTAATTGGCTTTGCGTCTCCAACATCGACATCATGCATCAACACAGTGGTTCTTCCTGGAGTGGCACGGAACACTTGCGGGTACTCCTGCAGTAATGCCGAAAACTCCTGCCTTTCCTCGGGAGCTAGATGAGAAAGCTTAGTCTGGAGATCATTCATGATATCAGGATTCTTCCCCAAACTATCACTCAGGCTCATACTGCATGGGAGAACTTCACTTGCAGACTCGGGTGGAACAGCTACAGTGCAGACTGGGTTATTTTCGTCCCGCCTGTGATATAACTTTAGCATGTTGATGTGACAAAGTTGCTTGTTCTTTCTACGATCTGGTGTGGCGATGACATAGTTGACATCACTGAGTTTCTTCTCCACGAAATAAGGACCACTAAACTTGGCTTGAAGAGGTTGCCCATGCACTGGTAGCAGAATCAAAACCTGATCTCCTGGCTGAAAGTGGCGTAACCTGGACTTCTTATCATACCAAGTCTTCATCTTCTCCTGAGCAGCTCCTAAATTCTCTCTCGCCAGCTGTAAAGCAGTGGACAGCCGTTCTTTGAACTTCATCACATACTCCAGCAGGTTGACGTCATCTTCCTCCGACAGCCAGCATTCCTTGAGTAGCTTAAGGGGTCCTCTTACTTCATGGCCAAACAGTAGTTCAAAGGGTGAGAAGCCCAGTGATTCATTTGGAGATTCTCTTGCGGCAAATACAACGAATGGAAGACCTTTATCCCAGTCTTTCTGATGTTCCAAACAGTATTTCCTGAGCATCGATTTGAGTGTTTGATGATATCTCTCCAACGCTCCTTGGGTCTGGGGATGGTAAGCTGAAGACGTGATCTGGGTGATGCCCAACTCTTTCAGAGACTGCTTGAAAACATTTGACATGAAATTACTTCCCCGGTCTGACTGTACCTCCTTGGGCAGACCAAACTTGGTGAAGAACCCTAGCATTTCCTTAACCACGTTCTTTGCTGAGATATTTCTAAGTGGAATGGCTTCAGGATAACGAGTAGCCATATCAATCAGGGTCAACACATAAGAAAATCCTGAAGAAGTCTTAGGAAGAGGGCCCACAATATCCACCAACACACGGGTGAATGGCGCCTCAAAAGGAGGAATGGGAACTAGAGGTGCAACCTTTTCGGTCTGATTACACTTCCCCACAACTTGACAGGTGTGACAAGACTTACAATACCAGGAAACATCTCTGAAGATACCTGGCCAGTAGAAGTGTTTCAAAATGCGTGCCACAGTCTTCCTCACTCCAAGGTGTCCTGCCAAACTGGAATCATGAGCCACTCTAATGATATCCTGCCTACAAACACGAGGGATGACAACTTGATGTACAACCTCCCATTCACAGTCGGCTGATGCTGTTGGGGGTCTCCACTTTCTCATAAGTACTCCTGACTTTATATAATAACAAGTAGAAGCACCAGCTGACTCTTCCTCACTGCAAGCAGAGTTAGCTAGACCTTTCAACTCAGGGTCAGCAACCTGCAACTCAACCAACTCTTGACGAGACAAATTATCAACACTACGGGGTACTGCCTCATCTGGTGAGTGGTCCAAATTAGCAAGAAAAGTGTCAGCTAGGATAACATCATCATCATCATTATCCTCTAAGTCACCAGTAACTTTAGACTTAGCCCTAGTGACAGCACATGCAGAGAACACATCAGGGACATCACAATCCTGGGTCGCAGTCACTGGTTCACTAGACAACTGAGGAGCTGGACACACTTGACTTCCACCAATATCATTTCCAAGTAAGAAAGTTACACCTGACATTGGGAGTGTCTCAACCAACCCAACCATAACGGAACCATTAACAAAACCAGACTCTAAATTCACTCTGCACAGAGGGACAGAGAAGTAATTATTCCCTACACCTTGTAAGATTACAGTTTCATCAGAGGAATTAACATTAGAGCCTAGAACACTGGTCAGCATAAGGGATTGGCAAGCACCTGTATCACGATATATTTTAACTGATTTCCTGTCATTACTGTCCAGAGGACTGACAAAACCATCAGACAGGAAATTAGCACATGAACTCTTGAGAGTGTCACCCACGTTACTGCTCAAAAGAGGAGCTTCATCATGAGAATTTAATTTACCCCTCAAAGCAGGTTCAGTTAACTCGGTTAAAGAATTCTGGGAACTCTCAAGGGTGGACACTAGACCAATTGACTGAATATTTAAAGACTCCTTTTTGTTCACATCACGCTGTCTCCTGAAACATTTCTCCGTAGTATGACCAAGCTTACTACAATAAGTACATTTACTTTTCTGAAATCTAGAGGTGGAGCTGGTATTTACTTCCTGAGAAACATCATCTTTATTCTCTTTCCTGTTACCTGTACTCTGAGTAGAGGCAACGTACTTACTCTCAGCTTTCCTTTTTTCTTTAGAATATCTCTTGTGAGTGAGAACATATTCATCAGCTAAAACTGCAGCATCAGACAAATTATCTATTCTTTTCTCATCAAGATATAGGCTTACATCTTTATTAATACACCTTTTGAAGTCCTCCAGCAAAATCATCTGCTTAAATTTATCAAAATCAGAATTTACATTCTTAGAATTTAACCACTGCTCTAACAGATCTTCTTTGATTTTTGCATACTCAACATGGGATTGCTTATCTTGCTTATAAGTTGTCCTAAATTTTACTCTATAGGCTTCAGGAACAAGCTCATAGGCCTTAAGAATCAAGCTCTTAACTACATCATAATTATCAGATTGATCCTGAGGCAAAGATGCATAAGTTACTTGAGCTTTACCGGTGAGAACACTCTGAAGGAGTACTGGCCAATACTTTTTGGGCCAATTAAAACCTGTAGCTACCCTCTCAAACAACTGAAAATACTTTGTTAAATCAGATTCATTAAAAGGAGGGACAAGTTTAACATTTTTAGCCACATCAAAATCATCAGAGCTAGATGATCCAGTTCCACCTTGTTTCATGCGATACTCATGGTCTGCCTGAATCCTAGCAAGTTCAATTTGTGCCCAAGCCTGTGCCTGTGCCTCCTGAATACGAGCCTGAGACTCAGCCTCCTTAGCACGTGCCTGAAACTCAGCCTCCTTAGCACGAGCCTCCTGCAGGGCTAGCTGTAACTTAGCTATTTCAATCTGCGTTTGCTCATCTGGAGGAGTTACATTAAACAAGCTTTTATTAATCATGCCAACAATTTGATCTTTAGAATGATGAGAGCGAACAGCAATTCCCAATTGTTGAGCAACAAGCTTAAGTTCATTCTTTGTTCTGTTTTCTACATCACACACTGTTTGCACATTTGACAAAAAATCTTTGGCTTCATCAAGAGTAGTAATAGTAGACATCATGAATAAATCACAGTCACAAAATATCAAGCAATATCCTTATGATAATATCCTGAATATCCTGATAAGAGGTCGCCAAATTTATGTTACGGAACAGAGAGAGATAATGAACACTTCAAGTGAGAATACTAAAATCACTACTGTCCCGCAAAGTTCCAGGTTCAAAACAAAAGAGTTAGGTAAAATTACAAGTTAAAGTTTAATGCTCAAACTAACAACTAAACATTCAGGACTCATAAGGATAATGTAATGGCAAAAACAGGTTACATATATGGTTAACTGCAATAGCCTCTATTAACACGAATTTAGCAAGAGCAAATTTATCTAAGTCAGCCCTGATAAAATGAGAAAACCGGATAATGCTCAGTTAAAGCAAGATATAATATTATTACAGATACAAAATATTATTAATAATGGCTGATACCAAAAACTCTACATGAATCACAAAAAACGTTACCAGGTCTACGAATTAACGCCTTAGGCCATACAGTACAAGAAAACTGGTAACAACACTTATACTCAAATTATACAGCAGCTAGATGGCTGGAGACTTCCTGAGCACTCACAAAAATAATAATACACTGTACAGGGGAGGACAGAGATGTGAACAAAATGAGGAGTAGATCTAAGTGGCAATTAATGCAGAGACTGAGCTCATTATATAGGGGCCGGCAGAGCTTGATTCAACTTGTAAGAAGGACGCGCAAATGAAGGCATAGAGGACAAAGAGTTAACAATCCTGCTCTGAACAACAGAAAGAACGACTTACTCTACTATAAGGGGGAGAACGAGGGAGTGAGGTAGAACACGCAAGCCTGGTCACAATGGAAGCCACAAGGCGTATCGTGATCAAACATGCAGCATACTGTACGTTAGAATTATACAAAGGATGATGAAATCATAGGCTATGTAACACCTCCCCGCAAAAGAAAAAGAAATTTACAAAGGAAATTTCTTATTACTCTAAAACAATCTGTCTAAAGTCTAGATAAGCAATCTGCAATAACATTTTCTTTCCCCTTGACATGTTGTATGTCTAATGAATACTCCTGAAGAAGTAGACTCCATCTTGTCAATCTCTGATTTTTATCTTTAAACTTACTAAGGAATTTCAGTGGGTTATGATCGGTATAAATGACTATGGGGTCAAAACCAGAACACAAATAAAATGAAAAATGCTGTAAACCCAAAATCAAGGCCAAAAGCTCTTTCTCAATAGTTGAGTAGTTCTTTTGAGGTGGAGTGAACTTCTTACTGTAATAAGATACAGGGTGTTCAATACCCTGATCATCCTCTTGCAGCAAAACAGCCCCAGCTCCTGTATCACTTGCGTCAACAGCCATCTTAAAAGGCTTAGCAAAATTTGGAGTAGCGAGCACTGGCTGACTTAATAGGATAGCTTTAAGTTTACTGAAAGAGGATTCACAGTTATCGGTCCAGACAAATTTAACTCCCTTTTTCAGTAGGTCTGTAAGTGGTGATACAAGAATTGAAAAGTTAAGAACAAATCTCCTGTAATAACCTACCATTCCCAAAAATCTTTGTAGCTCTTTCCTACTTTTAGGTCTGGGAAGATCACTTATAACCTGAACCTTAGCTCCTGGTGGTGCAACGTGTCCATCACCAATTACGTACCCAAGGTACTGAACTTTAGCTTGACCAAACTCACACTTTGATAAATTAGCTACAAGATTAGCCTGAACCAAACGCTCAAGAAATTTACTGACATGGCATAGGTGATCTTTCCAGTTGTCACTGAAGATTAATACATCATCAATATAAACAACACACCCTGCCAAACCCTCTGTTACAACATTCATGAGCTTCTGAAAAGTGGCTGGTGCATTCTTCATACCATATGGCATTACAGAACATGCAAAAGTCTTTCCTAGTGTTACAAAACATGAGATCTCCCTAGCACGTTCAGTCATAGGTACTTGCCAGTATCCCTTTAACAAATCAAACTTACTTATGTACCTAGCCTTTCCGATCTTGTCTATGCAATCTTCCACGCGAGGGAGAGGGTAAGTGTCTGTTTTGGTTATCTGATTAACACGTCTGTAGTCGATGCAAAGCCGCTGTGACCCACCTGGCTTAGGGACTAGAGTGACAGGAGAACTCCACTCGCTCTGACAGGGCTCAATCATCTTGTGGTCCAACAGGTAGCCAAGCTCCTTCTGGATGAGAGGAACTTTCACTGGGTTCACACGGTAAGGAGGCAGTTTAATTGGCTTTGCGTCTCCAACATCGACATCATGCATCAACACAGTGGTTCTTCCTGGAGTGGCACGGAACACTTGCGGGTACTCCTGCAGTAATGCCGAAAACTCCTGCCTTTCCTCGGGAGCTAGATGAGAAAGCTTAGTCTGGAGATCATTCATGATATCAGGATTCTTCCCCAAACTATCACTCAGGCTCATACTGCATGGGAGAACTTCACTTGCAGACTCGGGTGGAACAGCTACAGTGCAGACTGGGTTATTTTCGTCCCGCCTGTGATATAACTTTAGCATGTTGATGTGACAAAGTTGCTTGTTCTTTCTACGATCTGGTGTGGCGATGACATAGTTGACATCACTGAGTTTCTTCTCCACGAAATAAGGACCACTAAACTTGGCTTGAAGAGGTTGCCCATGCACCGGTAGCAGAATCAAAACCTGATCTCCTGGCTGAAAGTGGCGTAACCTGGACTTCTTATCATACCAAGTCTTCATCTTCTCCTGAGCAGCTCCTAAATTCTCTCTCGCCAGCTGTAAAGCAGTGGACAGCCGTTCTTTGAACTTCATCACATACTCCAGCAGGTTGACGTCATCTTCCTCCGACAGCCAGCATTCCTTGAGTAGCTTAAGGGGTCCTCTTACTTCATGGCCAAACAGTAGTTCAAAGGGTGAGAAGCCCAGTGATTCATTTGGAGATTCTCTTGCGGCAAATACAACGAATGGAAGACCTTTATCCCAGTCTTTCTGATGTTCCAAACAGTATTTCCTGAGCATCGATTTGAGTGTTTGATGATATCTCTCCAACGCTCCTTGGGTCTGGGGATGGTAAGCTGAAGACGTGATCTGGGTGATGCCCAACTCTTTCAGAGACTGCTTGAAAACATTTGACATGAAATTACTTCCCCGGTCTGACTGTACCTCCTTGGGCAGACCAAACTTGGTGAAGAACCCTAGCATTTCCTTAACCACGTTCTTTGCTGAGATATTTCTAAGTGGAATGGCTTCAGGATAACGAGTAGCCATATCAATCAGGGTCAACACATAAGAAAATCCTGAAGAAGTCTTAGGAAGAGGGCCCACAATATCCACCAACACACGGGTGAATGGCGCCTCAAAAGGAGGAATGGGAACTAGAGGTGCAACCTTTTCGGTCTGATTACACTTCCCCACAACTTGACAGGTGTGACAAGACTTACAATACCAGGAAACATCTCTGAAGATACCTGGCCAGTAGAAGTGTTTCAAAATGCGTGCCACAGTCTTCCTCACTCCAAGGTGTCCTGCCAAACTGGAATCATGAGCCACTCTAATGATATCCTGCCTACAAACACGAGGGATGACAACTTGATGTACAACCTCCCATTCACAGTCGGCTGATGCTGTTGGGGGTCTCCACTTTCTCATAAGTACTCCTGACTTTATATAATAACAAGTAGAAGCACCAGCTGACTCTTCCTCACTGCAAGCAGAGTTAGCTAGACCTTTCAACTCAGGGTCAGCAACCTGCAACTCAACCAACTCTTGACGAGACAAATTATCAACACTACGGGGTACTGCCTCATCTGGTGAGTGGTCCAAATTAGCAAGAAAAGTGTCAGCTAGGATAACATCATCATCATCATTATCCTCTAAGTCACCAGTAACTTTAGACTTAGCCCTAGTGACAGCACATGCAGAGAACACATCAGGGACATCACAATCCTGGGTCGCAGTCACTGGTTCACTAGACAACTGAGGAGCTGGACACACTTGACTTCCACCAATATCATTTCCAAGTAAGAAAGTTACACCTGACATTGGGAGTGTCTCAACCAACCCAACCATAACGGAACCATTAACAAAACCAGACTCTAAATTCACTCTGCACAGAGGGACAGAGAAGTAATTATTCCCTACACCTTGTAAGATTACAGTTTCATCAGAGGAATTAACATTAGAGCCTAGAACACTGGTCAGCATAAGGGATTGGCAAGCACCTGTATCACGATATATTTTAACTGATTTCCTGTCATTACTGTCCAGAGGACTGACAAAACCATCAGACAGGAAATTAGCACATGAACTCTTGAGAGTGTCACCCACGTTACTGCTCAAAAGAGGAGCTTCATCATGAGAATTTAATTTACCCCTCAAAGCAGGTTCAGTTAACTCGGTTAAAGAATTCTGGGAACTCTCAAGGGTGGACACTAGACCAATTGACTGAATATTTAAAGACTCCTTTTTGTTCACATCACGCTGTCTCCTGAAACATTTCTCCGTAGTATGACCAAGCTTACTACAATAAGTACATTTACTTTTCTGAAATCTAGAGGTGGAGCTGGTATTTACTTCCTGAGAAACATCATCTTTATTCTCTTTCCTGTTACCTGTACTCTGAGTAGAGGCAACGTACTTACTCTCAGCTTTCCTTTTTTCTTTAGAATATCTCTTGTGAGTGAGAACATATTCATCAGCTAAAACTGCAGCATCAGACAAATTATCTATTCTTTTCTCATCAAGATATAGGCTTACATCTTTATTAATACACCTTTTGAAGTCCTCCAGCAAAATCATCTGCTTAAATTTATCAAAATCAGAATTTACATTCTTAGAATTTAACCACTGCTCTAACAGATCTTCTTTGATTTTTGCATACTCAACATGGGATTGCTTATCTTGCTTATAAGTTGTCCTAAATTTTACTCTATAGGCTTCAGGAACAAGCTCATAGGCCTTAAGAATCAAGCTCTTAACTACATCATAATTATCAGATTGATCCTGAGGCAAAGATGCATAAGTTACTTGAGCTTTACCGGTGAGAACACTCTGAAGGAGTACTGGCCAATACTTTTTGGGCCAATTAAAACCTGTAGCTACCCTCTCAAACAACTGAAAATACTTTGTTAAATCAGATTCATTAAAAGGAGGGACAAGTTTAACATTTTTAGCCACATCAAAATCATCAGAGCTAGATGATCCAGTTCCACCTTGTTTCATGCGATAATCATGGTCTGCCTGAATCCTAGCAAGTTCAATTTGTGCCCGAGCCTGTCCCTGTGCCTCCTGAATACGAGCCTGAGACTCAGCCTCCTTAGCACGAGCCTGAAACTCAGCCTCCTTAGCACGAGCCTCCTGCAGGGTTAGCTGTAACTTAGCTATTTCAATCTGCGTTTGCTCATCTAGAGGAGTTACATTAAACAAGCTTTTATTAATCATGCCAACAATTTGATCTTTAGAATGATGAGAGCGAACAGCAATTCCCAATTGTTGAGCAACAAGCTTAAGTTCATTCTTTGTTCTGTTTTCTACATCACACACTGTTTGCACATTTGACAAAAAATCTTTGGCTTCATCAAGAGTAGTAATAGTAGACATCATGAATAAATCACAGTCACAAAATATCAAGCAATATCCTTATGATAATATCCTGAATATCCTGATAAGAGGTCGCCAAATTTATGTTACGGAACAGAGAGAGATAATGAACACTTCAAGTGAGAATACTAAAATCACTACTGTCCCGCAAAGTTCCAGGTTCAAAACAAAAGAGTTAGGTAAAATTACAAGTTAAAGTTTAATGCTCAAACTAACAACTAAACATTCAGGACTCATAAGGATAATGTAATGGCAAAACAGGTTACATATATGGTTAACTGCAATAGCCTCTATTAACACGAATTTAGCAAGAGCAAATTTATCTAAGTCAGCCCTGATAAAATGAGAAAACCGGATAATGCTCAGTTAAAGCAAGATATAATATTATTACAGATACAAAATATTATTAATAATGGCTGACATTAAAAACTCTACATGAATCACAAAAACTTTACCAGGCCTACGAATTAACGCCTTAGGCTATACAGTACAAGAAAAATGGTAATAACACTTATACTCAAATTATACAGCAGCTAGATGGCTGGAGACTTCCTGAGCACTCACAAAAATAATAATACACTATACAGGGGAGGACAGAGATGTGAACAAAATGAGGAGTAGATCTAAGTGGCAATTAATGCAGAGACTGAGCTCATTGTATAGGGGCCGGCAGAGCTTGATTCAACTTGTAAGAAGGACGCGCAAATGAAGTCATAGGGGAGAAAGAGTTGACAATCCTGCTCTGAACAACAGAAAGAACGACTTACTCTACTATAAGGGGGAGAAGGGGGAGTGAGGTAGAACACGCAAGCCTGGTCACTATGGAAGCCACGAGGCGAATCGTGATCAAACATGCAGCATACTGTACGTTAGAATTATACAAAGGATGATGAAATCATAGGCTATGTAACACCTCCCCACAAAGAAAAAGAAATTTACAAAGGAAATTTCTTATTACTCTAAAACAATCTGTCTAAAGTCTAGATAAGCAATCTGCAATAACATTTTCTTTCCCCTTGACATGTTGTATGTCTAATGAATACTCCTGAAGAAGTAGACTCCATCTTGTCAATCTCTGATTTTTATCTTTAAACTTACTAAGGAATTTCAGTGGGTTATGATCGGTATAAATGACTATGGGGTCAAAACCAGAACACAAATAAAATGAAAAATGCTGTAAACCCAAAATCAAGGCCAAAAGCTCTTTCTCAATAGTTGAGTAGTTCTTTTGAGGTGGAGTGAACTTCTTACTGTAATAAGATACAGGGTGTTCAATACCCTGATCATCCTCTTGCAGCAAAACAGCCCCAGCTCCTGTATCACTTGCGTCAACAGCCATCTTAAAAGGCTTAGCAAAATTTGGAGTAGCGAGCACTGGCTGACTTAATAGGATAGCTTTAAGTTTACTGAAAGAGGATTCACAGTTATCGGTCCAGACAAATTTAACTCCCTT
>NW_027641943.1:0-4995 GCF_032717465.1 Coenobita brevimanus | reverse complement strand
TTTCAGTAGGTCTGTAAGTGGTGATACAAGAATTGAAAAGTTAAGAACAAATCTCCTGTAATAACCTACCATTCCCAAAAATCTTTGTAGCTCTTTCCTACTTTTAGGTCTGGGAAGATCACTTATAACCTGAACCTTAGCTCCTGGTGGTGCAACGTGTCCATCACCAATTACGTACCCAAGGTACTGAACTTTAGCTTGACCAAACTCACACTTTGATAAATTAGCTACAAGATTAGCCTGAACCAAACGCTCAAGAAATTTACTGACATGGCATAGGTGATCTTTCCAGTTGTCACTGAAGATTAATACATCATCAATATAAACAACACACCCTGCCAAACCCTCTGTTACAACATTCATGAGCTTCTGAAAAGTGGCTGGTGCATTCTTCATACCATATGGCATTACAGAACATGCAAAAGTCTTTCCTAGTGTTACAAAACATGAGATCTCCCTAGCACGTTCAGTCATAGGTACTTGCCAGTATCCCTTTAACAAATCAAACTTACTTATGTACCTAGCCTTTCCGATCTTGTCTATGCAATCTTCCACGCGAGGGAGAGGGTAAGTGTCTGTTTTGGTTATCTGATTAACACGTCTGTAGTCGATGCAAAGCCGCTGTGACCCACCTGGCTTAGGGACTAGAGTGACAGGAGAACTCCACTCGCTCTGACAGGGCTCAATCATCTTGTGGTCCAACAGGTAGCCAAGCTCCTTCTGGATGAGAGGAACTTTCACTGGGTTCACACGGTAAGGAGGCAGTTTAATTGGCTTTGCGTCTCCAACATCGACATCATGCATCAACACAGTGGTTCTTCCT
Source organism: Coenobita brevimanus (assembly GCF_032717465.1). Classification (NCBI taxonomy): domain Eukaryota; kingdom Metazoa; phylum Arthropoda; class Malacostraca; order Decapoda; family Coenobitidae; genus Coenobita; species Coenobita brevimanus. The sequence continues at coordinate 4,172 of NW_027641943.1, read as the reverse complement.
GGAGTGGCACGGAACACTTGCGGGTACTCCTGCAGTAATGCCGAAAACTCCTGCCTTTCCTCGGGAGCTAGATGAGAAAGCTTAGTCTGGAGATCATTCATGATATCAGGATTCTTCCCCAAACTATCACTCAGGCTCATACTGCATGGGAGAACTTCACTTGCAGACTCGGGTGGAACAGCTACAGTGCAGACTGGGTTATTTTCGTCCCGCCTGTGATATAACTTTAGCATGTTGATGTGACAAAGTTGCTTGTTCTTTCTACGATCTGGTGTGGCGATGACATAGTTGACATCACTGAGTTTCTTCTCCACGAAATAAGGACCACTAAACTTGGCTTGAAGAGGTTGCCCATGCACTGGTAGCAGAATCAAAACCTGATCTCCTGGCTGAAAGTGGCGTAACCTGGACTTCTTATCATACCAAGTCTTCATCTTCTCCTGAGCAGCTCCTAAATTCTCTCTCGCCAGCTGTAAAGCAGTGGACAGCCGTTCTTTGAACTTCATCACATACTCCAGCAGGTTGACGTCATCTTCCTCCGACAGCCAGCATTCCTTGAGTAGCTTAAGGGGTCCTCTTACTTCATGGCCAAACAGTAGTTCAAAGGGTGAGAAGCCCAGTGATTCATTTGGAGATTCTCTTGCGGCAAATACAACGAATGGAAGACCTTTATCCCAGTCTTTCTGATGTTCCAAACAGTATTTCCTGAGCATCGATTTGAGTGTTTGATGATATCTCTCCAACGCTCCTTGGGTCTGGGGATGGTAAGCTGAAGACGTGATCTGGGTGATGCCCAACTCTTTCAGAGACTGCTTGAAAACATTTGACATGAAATTACTTCCCCGGTCTGACTGTACCTCCTTGGGCAGACCAAACTTGGTGAAGAACCCTAGCATTTCCTTAACCACGTTCTTTGCTGAGATATTTCTAAGTGGAATGGCTTCAGGATAACGAGTAGCCATATCAATCAGGGTCAACACATAAGAAAATCCTGAAGAAGTCTTAGGAAGAGGGCCCACAATATCCACCAACACACGGGTGAATGGCGCCTCAAAAGGAGGAATGGGAACTAGAGGTGCAACCTTTTCGGTCTGATTACACTTCCCCACAACTTGACAGGTGTGACAAGACTTACAATACCAGGAAACATCTCTGAAGATACCTGGCCAGTAGAAGTGTTTCAAAATGCGTGCCACAGTCTTCCTCACTCCAAGGTGTCCTGCCAAACTGGAATCATGAGCCACTCTAATGATATCCTGCCTACAAACACGAGGGATGACAACTTGATGTACAACCTCCCATTCACAGTCGGCTGATGCTGTTGGGGGTCTCCACTTTCTCATAAGTACTCCTGACTTTATATAATAACAAGTAGAAGCACCAGCTGACTCTTCCTCACTGCAAGCAGAGTTAGCTAGACCTTTCAACTCAGGGTCAGCAACCTGCAACTCAACCAACTCTTGACGAGACAAATTATCAACACTACGGGGTACTGCCTCATCTGGTGAGTGGTCCAAATTAGCAAGAAAAGTGTCAGCTAGGATAACATCATCATCATCATTATCCTCTAAGTCACCAGTAACTTTAGACTTAGCCCTAGTGACAGCACATGCAGAGAACACATCAGGGACATCACAATCCTGGGTCGCAGTCACTGGTTCACTAGACAACTGAGGAGCTGGACACACTTGACTTCCACCAATATCATTTCCAAGTAAGAAAGTTACACCTGACATTGGGAGTGTCTCAACCAACCCAACCATAACGGAACCATTAACAAAACCAGACTCTAAATTCACTCTGCACAGAGGGACAGAGAAGTAATTATTCCCTACACCTTGTAAGATTACAGTTTCATCAGAGGAATTAACATTAGAGCCTAGAACACTGGTCAGCATAAGGGATTGGCAAGCACCTGTATCACGATATATTTTAACTGATTTCCTGTCATTACTGTCCAGAGGACTGACAAAACCATCAGACAGGAAATTAGCACATGAACTCTTGAGAGTGTCACCCACGTTACTGCTCAAAAGAGGAGCTTCATCATGAGAATTTAATTTACCCCTCAAAGCAGGTTCAGTTAACTCGGTTAAAGAATTCTGGGAACTCTCAAGGGTGGACACTAGACCAATTGACTGAATATTTAAAGACTCCTTTTTGTTCACATCACGCTGTCTCCTGAAACATTTCTCCGTAGTATGACCAAGCTTACTACAATAAGTACATTTACTTTTCTGAAATCTAGAGGTGGAGCTGGTATTTACTTCCTGAGAAACATCATCTTTATTCTCTTTCCTGTTACCTGTACTCTGAGTAGAGGCAACGTACTTACTCTCAGCTTTCCTTTTTTCTTTAGAATATCTCTTGTGAGTGAGAACATATTCATCAGCTAAAACTGCAGCATCAGACAAATTATCTATTCTTTTCTCATCAAGATATAGGCTTACATCTTTATTAATACACCTTTTGAAGTCCTCCAGCAAAATCATCTGCTTAAATTTATCAAAATCAGAATTTACATTCTTAGAATTTAACCACTGCTCTAACAGATCTTCTTTGATTTTTGCATACTCAACATGGGATTGCTTATCTTGCTTATAAGTTGTCCTAAATTTTACTCTATAGGCTTCAGGAACAAGCTCATAGGCCTTAAGAATCAAGCTCTTAACTACATCATAATTATCAGATTGATCCTGAGGCAAAGATGCATAAGTTACTTGAGCTTTACCGGTGAGAACACTCTGTAGGAGTACTGGCCAATACTTTTTGGGCCAATTAAAACCTGTAGCTACCCTCTCAAACAACTGAAAATACTTTGTTAAATCAGATTCATTAAAAGGAGGGACAAGTTTAACATTTTTAGCCACATCAAAATCATCAGAGCTAGATGATCCAGTTCCACCTTGTTTCATGCGATACTCATGGTCTGCCTGAATCCTAGCAAGTTCAATTTGTGCCTGAGCCTGTGCCTGTGCCTCCTGAATACGAGCCTGAGACTCAGCCTCCTTAGCACGTGCCTGAAACTCAGCCTCCTTAGCACGAGCCTCCTGCAGGGCTAGCTGTAACTTAGCTATTTCAATCTGCGTTTGCTCATCTGGAGGAGTTACATTAAACAAGCTTTTATTAATCATGCCAACAATTTGATCTTTAGAATGATGAGAGCGAACAGCAATTCCCAATTGTTGAGCAACAAGCTTAAGTTCATTCTTTGTTCTGTTTTCTACATCACACACTGTTTGCACATTTGACAAAAAATCTTTGGCTTCATCAAGAGTAGTAATAGTAGACATCATGAATAAATCACAGTCACAAAATATCAAGCAATATCCTTATGATAATATCCTGAATATCCTGATAAGAGGTCGCCAAATTTATGTTACGGAACAGAGAGAGATAATGAACACTTCAAGTGAGAATACTAAAATCACTACTGTCCCGCAAAGTTCCAGGTTCAAAACAAAAGAGTTAGGTAAAATTACAAGTTAAAGTTTAATGCTCAAACTAACAACTAAACATTCAGGACTCATAAGGATAATGTAATGGCAAAAACAGGTTACATATATGGTTAACTGCAATAGCCTCTATTAACATGAATTTAGCAAGAGCAAATTTATCTAAGTCAGCCCTGATAAATGAGAAAACCGGATAATGCTCAGTTAAAGCAAGATATATTATTACAGATACAAAATATTATTAATAATGGCTGACATTAAAAACTCTACATGAATCACAAAAACCTTACCAGGCCTACGAACCAACGCCTTAGGCCATACAGTACAAGAAAAATGGTAACAACACTTATACTCAAATTATACAGCAGCTAGATGGCTGGAGACTTCCTGAGCACTCACAAAAATAATAATACACTATACAGGGGAGGACAGAGATGTGAACAAAATGAGGAGTAGATCTAAGTGGCAATTAATGCAGAGACTGAGCTCATTATATAGGGGCCGGCAGAGCTTGATTCAACTTGCAAGAAGGACGCGCAAATGAAGGCACAGAGGACGAAGAGTTGACAATCCTGCTCTGAACAACAGAAAGAACGACTTACTCTACTATAAGGGGGAGAAGGGGGGAGTGAGGTAGAACACGCAAGCCTGGTCACTATAGAAGCCACGAGGCGAATCGTGATAAAACATGCAGCATACTGTACGTTAGAATTATAC
>NW_027641942.1:0-4995 GCF_032717465.1 Coenobita brevimanus | reverse complement strand
TGCTCTTGCTAAATTCATGTTAATAGAGGCTATTCCAGTTAACCATATATGTAACCTGTTTTTCCATTACATTATCCTTATGAGTCCTGAATGTTTAGTTGTTAGTTTGAGCATTAAACTTTAACTTCTAATTTTACCTAACTCTTTTGTTTTGAACCTGGAACTTTGCGGGATAGTAGTGATTTTAGTATTCTCACTTGAAGTGTTCATTATCTCTCTCTGTTCCGTAACATAAATTTGGCGACCTCTTATCAGGATATTCAGGATATTATCATCAGGATATTGCTTGATATTTTGTGACTGTGATTTATTCATGATGTCTACTATTACTACTCTTGATGAAGCCAAAGATTTTTTGTCAAATGTGCAAACGGTGTGTGATGTAGAAAACAGAACAAAGAATGAACTTAAGCTTGTTGCTCAACAATTGGGAATTGCTGTTCGCTCTCATCAGTCTAAAGATCAAATTGTTGACATGAATAATAAAAGCTTGTTTAATGTAACTCCTCCAGATGAGCAAACGCAGATTGAAATAGCTAAGTTACAGCTAGTCCCGCAGGAGGCTCGTGCTAAGGAGGCTGAGTCTCAGGCTCGTATTCAGGAGGCACAGGCACAAATTGAAATTGCTAGGATTCAGGCAGACCATGAGTATCGCATGAAACAAAGTGGAACTGGATCATCTAGCTCTGATGATTTTGATGTGGCTAAAAATGTTAAACTTGTCCCTCCTTTTAATGAATCTGATTTAACAAAGTATTTTCAGTTGTTTGAGAGGGTAGCTACAGGTTTTAATTGGCCCAAAAAGTATTGGCCAGTACTCCAACAGAGTGTTCTCACCAGTAAAGCTCAAGTAACTTATGCATCTTTGCCTCAGGATCATTCTGATAATTATGATGTAGTTAAGAGCTTGATTCTTAAGGCCTATGAGCTTGTTCCTGAAGCCTAGAGAGGAAAATTTAGGACAACTTATAAGCAAGATAAGCAATCCCATGTTGAGTATGCAAAAATCAAAGAAGATCTGTTAGAGCAGTGGTTAAATTCTAAGAATGTAAATTCTGATTTTGATAAATTTAAGCAGATGATTTTGCTGGAGGACTTCAAAAGGTGTATTAATAATGATGTAAGCCTAATTCTTGATGAGAAAAGAATAGATAATTTGTCTGATGCTGCAGTTTTAGCTGATGAATATGTTCTCACTCACAAGAGATATTCTAAAGAAAAAAGGAAAGCTGAGAGTAAGTACGTTGCCTCTACTCAGAGTACAGGTAACAGGAAAGAGAATAAAGATGATGTTTCTCAGGAAGTAAATGCCAGCTCCACCTCTAGATTTCAGAAAAGTAAATGTACTTATTGTAGTAAGCTTGGTCATACTACGGAGAAATGTTTCAGGAGACAGCGTGATATGAACAAAAAGGAGTCTTTAAATATTCAGTCAATTGGTCTAGTGTCCACCCTTGAGAGTTCCCAGAATTCTTTAACCGAGTTAACTGAACCTGCTTTGAGGGGTAAATTAAATTCTCATGATGAAGCTCCTCTTTTGAGCAGTAACGTGGGTGACACTCTCAAGAGTTCATGTGCTAATTTCCTGTCTGATGGTTTTGTCAGTCCTCTGGACAGTAATGACAGGAAATCAGTTAAAATATATCGTGATACAGGTGCTTGTCAATCCCTTATGCTGACCAGTGTTCTAGGCTCTAATATTAATTCCTCTGATGAAACTGTAGTCTTACAAGGTGTAGGGAATAATTACTTCTCTGTCCCTCTGTGCAGAGTGAATTTAGAGTCTGGTTTTGTTAATGGTTCCGTTATGGTTGGGTTGGTTGAGACACTCCCAATGTCAGGTGTAACTTTCTTACTTGGAACTGATATTGGTGGAAGTCAAGTGTGTCCAGCTCCTCCGTTGTCTAGTGAACCAGTGACTGCGACCCAGGATTGTGATGTCCCTGATGTGTTCTCTGCATGTGCTGTCACTAGGGCTAAGTCTAAAGTTACTGATGACTTAGAGGATAATGATGATGATGATGTTATCCTAGCTGACACTTTTCTTGCTAATTTGGACCACTCACCAGATGAGGCAGTACCGTGTAGTGTTGATAATTTGTCTCGTCAAGAGTTGGTTGAGTTGCAGGTTGCTGACCCTGAGTTGAAAGGTCTAGCTAACTCTGCTTGCAGTGAGGAAGAGTCAACTGGTGCTTCTACTTGTTATTATATAAAGTCAGGAGTACTTATGAGGAAGTGGAGACCCCCAACAGCATCAGCCGACTGTGAATGGGAGGTTGTACATCAAGTTGTCATCCCTCGTGTTTGTAGGCAGGATATCATTAGAGTGGCTCATGATTCCAGTTTCGCAGGACATCTTGGAGTGAGGAAGACTGTGGCACGCATTTTGAAACACTTCTACTGGCCAGGTATCTTCAGAGATGTTTCCTGCTATTGTAAGTCTTGTCACACCTGTCAAGTTGTGGGGAAGTGTAATCACACCGAAAAGGTTGCACCTCTAGTTCCCATTCCTCCTTTTGAGGCGCCATTCACCCGTGTGTTGGTGGATATTGTGGGCCCTCTTCCTAAGACTTCTTCAGGATTTTCTTATGTGTTGACCCTGAATGATATGGCTACTCGTTATCCTGAAGCCATTCCACTTAGAAATATCTCTGCAAAGAACGTGGTTAAGGAAATGCTAGGGTTCTTCACCAGGTTTGGTCTGCCCAAGGAGGTACAGTCAGACCGGGGAAGTAATTTCATGTCAAATGTTTTCAAGCAGTCTCTGAAAGAGTTGGGCATCACCCAGATCACGTCTTCAGCTTACCATCCCCAGACCCAAGGAGCGTTGGAGAGATATCATCAAACACTCAAATCGATGCTTAGGAAATACTGTTTGGAACATCAGAAAGACTGGGATAAAGGTCTTCCATTCGTTGTATTTGCCGCAAAAGAATCTCCAAATGAATCACTGGGCTTCTCACCCTTTGAACTACTGTTTGGCCATGAAGTAAGAGGACCCCTTAAGCTACTCAAGGAATGCTGGCTGTCGGAGGAAGATGACGTCAACCTGCTGGAGTATGTGATGAAGTTCAAAGAACGGCTGTCCACTGCTTTACAGCTGGCGAGAGAGAATTTAGGAACTGCTCAGGAGAAGATGAAGACTTGGTATGATAAGAAGTCCAGGTTACGCCACTTTCAGCCAGGAGATCAGGTTTTGATTCTGCTACCGGTGCATGGGTAACCTCTTCACGCCAAGTTTAGTGGTCCTTATTTCGTGGAGAAGAAACTCAGTGATGTCAACTATGTCATCGCCACACCAGATCGTAGAAAGAACAAGCAACTTTGTCACATCAACATGCTAAAGTGATATCACAGGCGGCACGAAAATAACCCAGTCTGCACTGTAGCTGTTCCACCCGAGTCTGCAAGTGAAGCTCTCCCATGCAGTATGAGCCTGAGTGATAGTTTGGGGAAGAATCCTGATATCATGAATGATCTTCAGACTAAGCTTTCTCATCTAGCTCCCGAGGAAAGGCAGGAGTTTTCGGCATTACTGCAGGAGTACCCGCAAGTGTTCCGTGCCACTCCAGGAAGAACCACTGTGTTGATGCATGATGTCGATGTTGGAGATGCAAAGCCAATTAAACTGCCTCCTTACCGTGTGAACCCAGTGAAAGTTCCTCTCATCCAGAAGGAGCTTGGCTACCTGTTGGACCACAAGATGATTGAGCCCTGTCAGAGCGAGTGGAGTTCTCCTGTCACTCTAGTCCCTAAGCCAGGTGGGTCACAGCGGCTTTGCATCGACTACAGACGTGTTAATCAGATAACCAAAAGAGACACTTACCCTCTCCCTCGTGTGGAAGATTGCATAGACAAGATCGGAAAGGCTCGGTACATAAGTAAGTTTGATTTGTTAAAGAGATACTGGCAAGTACCTATGACTGAACGTGCTAGGGAGATCTCATGTTTTGTAACACTAGGAAAGACTTTTGCATGTTCTGTAATGCCACATGGTATGAAGAATGCACCAGCCACTTTTCAGAAGCTCATGAATGTTGTAACAGAGGGTTTGGCAGGGTGTGTTGTTTATATTGATGATGTATTCATCTTCAGTGACAACTGGAAAGATCACCTATGTCATGTCAGTAAATTTCTTGAGCGTTTGGTTCAGGCTAATCTTGTAGCTAATTTGTCAAAGTGTGAGTTTGGTCAAGCTAAAGTTCAGTACCTTGGGTACGTAATTGGTGATGGACACGTTGCACCACCAGGAGCTAAGGTTCAGGTTATAAGTGATCTTCCCAGACCTAAGAGTAGGAAAGAGCTACAAAGATTTTTGGGAATGGTAGTTATTACAGGAGATTTGTTCTTAATTTTTCAATTCTTGTATCACCACTTACAGACCTACTGAAAAAGGGAGTTAAATTTGTCTGGACCGATAACTGTGAATCCTCTTTCAGTAAACTTAAAGCTATCCTATTAAGTCAGCCAGTGCTCGCTACTCCAAATTTTGCTAAGCCTTTTAAGATGGCTGTTGATGCAAGTGATACAGGAGCTGGGGCTGTTTTGCTGCAAGAGGATGATCAGGGTATTGAACACCCTGTTTCTTATTACAGTAAGAAGTTCACTCCACCTCAAAAGAACTACTCCACTATTGAGAAAGAGCTTTTGGCCTTGATTTTGGGTTTACAGCATTTTTCATTTTATTTGTGTTCTGGTTTTAACCCCATAGTCATTTATACTGATCATAACCCAGTGAAATTCCTTAGTAAGTTTAAAGATAAAAATCAGAGATTGACAAGATGGAGTCTACTTCTTCAGGAGTATTCATTAGATATACAACATGTCAAGGGGAAAGAAAATGTTATTGCAGATTGCTTATCTAGACTTTAGACTGATTGTTTTAGAGTAATAAGAAATTTCCTTTGTAAATTTCTTTTTCTTTGTGGGGAGGTGTTACGTAGGCTATGATTTCATCATCCTTTGTATAATTCTAACGTACAGTATGCTGCATGT
>NW_027641941.1:0-54603 GCF_032717465.1 Coenobita brevimanus | reverse complement strand
CCGTCTCAGACTCGATCCCCAGCAACAAGGCCATTCTCAGAATAATGGCCAAGGTCCAAAACCGCAGTGGAAGGACCAGGGGCAAAATACACAGCAGCCTGCTTGGAAGAGGTACAACAAGTACCCTAACCAGCAGCAGTATCAGCCACGCAACCGACCTTCGGGACAAACTTTTTCACCACCAGCTCAAAAGAGGCAGGAAGCGAATGCAGCCTTCATTCCTCAGCAGCAGCACGGTGGTCACGTCCCTACCAGTATGGGTACTCCCCCACAGTTCACTAGTCCCACAGTGACAGTGAACCCCCCTCCACAGATGGCCAATGTTCCATCTTCCCAATATAATTGTCAAGGCACAATGTTTGCCACATCAATTCAGCAGCCTCATGAGTGGCTGGCTGCTTCCTCCACAGGCCCTCCCACAGGTGACAGTACCTTCCTTGTTCAGCCAGGGTTTGTGGGAGGCATTCCTGTGAAGGTCCTGAGAGACAATGGTTCCTCAGGTTGCTCTGTTAAGCAGAGTTTAGTTCGGCCTGAGCAGTATACAGGTCGACAGATCCATGCAAACCTTATTGATGGATCAGTGAGATTGTTCCCTGAGGCATGTATCCAGGTGGCATCTCCATTTTATACTGGTACGACAGCTGCAGTTGTCATGCCAGAACCTTTATTTGAACTCATCATTAGGCAATATTAATGGAGTCAAGGATAGTTGCTCCGATGACGCTACTCAGACTTCGGCTGCTGCGGTAACACGAGCCATGGCTGAGGCTCCAGACTGTGTCACCCCAGTGATCATTGAATCGCCGCAAGATCTGATGTGTAGTCAACTTGTTGTACAAGAACAACATTCTGACCCGACACTTGCTGCCGTGCGGAACAAACAAAAGGGTCGAGTGATTAAGTATTCACGGGGAGGTCGAGCCAAGTTCCTTCGCAAACAAGGACGGCTCTACCGTGAGTCACGAACACCCGAGGGCGAGGTTCGACTGCAGTTTGTCGTTCCCGCCAAGTACCGCCCAGCAGTGTTACAATGGGGTCATTGTTCAGCCTCAGGAGGTCACATGGGCAAAAGGAAGACCCAGGGCCGTATCCGAGCTGACTTTTTCTGGCCAGGGATGGGACGGGACATAGATAGTTTTGTCCGTTCCTGCAGTGTGTGTCAAAGTAACACCACTAATCAGGGACATGCCCTTCCTGTGCCGTTCATAACCACACCTGTAATCTCTGAGTCAGTTGAGAGACAGGGTAGTGGTGAAGTGGGTGCAGACCTGACGTCTCGCCCATTGGCCCCACAGGACACAGTATGTCCAGGGCCTGTACATACATATTATGTACCGTAAGTTAAGGGGGAAGTTGAGAGGCGACTCGAGGCTATGGAAGACCCGAGTTTGCACAAGGATTCTCAGCTTCCCGGTACTAATATAAGTACTGTAGGTTAAGGGGGAAGTTCAAGAGAGAACTCCGCAGAGGCGACTTGAGGCTATGGAAGACCCAAGTTTGCATAAGGATTCTCAGCTCCCCGATACTAATATAAGTATTGTAGGTAAAGGGGGGAAGTTCGAGAGAGAACTCCGCAGAGGCGACTTGAGGCTATGGAAGACCCGAGTTTGCACAAGGATTCTCAGCTCCCCGATATTAATATAAGTACTGTAGGTTGAGGCACAGGTTGAAGACCCGTGTGCGGTTCGAGGCTATGGAAGACCCGAGGTTGCACAGGGATTCTCAACTTGCCGACCATAATTGTGTGCTATAATTAATGGCGACCTCGAGCGTACTTTTCGTAGCATGTACTGATTGCTAGGCAGAGAGTAATTGTAACATAATAAAATTTTGTCTCATTGACACTTTTGATGCTCCACCTTAATTGGTTTTGCAGGTTCAGCAATGGGTGTAGCAGTTTTGCTGTGCGGGCCAGCTGATCGTCTGCCGCACGCTGCCGCCTCTTCTCCTCTGCCTTCGTCGTCGCCATATTATTATTTACTGTGTCATTTTACACATAGGTACAGTTACACTACAACTGTCACACCTACACCGTGTATTACATACACCACGCTACACAACAATTAGTTGTCAGTGTAAATGTAGCTAATTTTCGCTCAGTTTGACCTGAGTACAGGATTTTCACCGTCGTCACGGAGTTTTTCCCTCAAGCTTGCTTCTATTAACGTAAATACGAGGTTTTTTCGCTCACTGGCGACTGCGACTTTCTCCTGTAGCAGGATAGCACACACACCACAGTGTGAATCTTGTGTGAATGAGTTAGGATGTGTACATATATATATATATCCACAAATTTTTTCCCATAAGGAAAAAGTTAAATTTTGTAGGGGCGTAATGTCACGAATCAAATTCGCGACATTTCCCTTTTGTGAGAAGCCATGAACTATTAGTGGAAAACTCACTGTGTATCGCTCAGTTAACCGTTTCTCTCTCCATTTCGGAGTATACTTTTCAAAACATTCGTCACTGTTTTCAAAAGTGACCGATTTAATGCACGTCACTAAGTGCTCTACTGAGCGATACAATTGTTTTTTTATTGTTCGACTCTGCTTGCCTCAACCGTTAGAAAATGCCTTCTTCCGGTGGCTCCCCTTTTTTCCCACGACTTAATGCAGTCCAGTTGTTGCTTTGACGGAGAGAGGTCCTGTGCTCCAGAAGTGTGAGAGAGAGGTCAGCTAGCACCCAAACTCCACTTCACAGTTCTTCAGTACTCCAGTGCTCCCAGCTTGGGTGATACACAGCATTCATCGACCAGTATTTCATTTTTGTATTTTCCTAGACTTAAGAGTTTAATTAAGGTGTTTTTCCTAGGCGTAAGCATTTAGCTTTTGTGTGAGTGAGTGAGTGCGATCTTATTAATTTGATTTGAAATGTAACGTTAAATTTATTTTTGTAATCAATAAATTTAACAGTTCTTTTGCTTGAGCTTAATGTAATGTAAACTCTTGTTTAATTTCTCCATAATTAAGCTTATTTTCCACATAGCTCCTAGCTTGCATAAACGTTTTGCTATTCTTAACTGTTACGTAGGCATTTTTGTTGTATTAATCTTAAAATACGTTGTGCCATAGGAGTTAAGCATCAGCAAGGACCTGATATTATTATTAGTATTAGTTATTTATTGTCAGGGGTGAAGTAACTTTCTCCAGAGGCTAACAGTACAATAATTCAGCAATTGAGTAATTAGTCTCTGCTGTGTACTGTTGAGAAAGTTTATAAATTCTCGTTCTTAGAGAATAGTTGCTCGATTTAGCAAGTCAATCATTGTCCCTGCTCTTTAGTATTATTGAATATTAATATCAATTAAATAATACTTAACATTTATTTTAAAAACACCGTGATATTTTAAAAGCCCCGTGACAATTGGCGACCTCATTCCCGGATATTAACTCCTAGCTATAAAGCTATTCACGAGATAGTGCTCACTCGTTCATATTTAGGAATTTATCATTAAAGTTTATAGGCACAAGTTTACTGGTGGTTACCGTTGATTTAGCAAGTGAATTTTTGCTTTATTAATCAATAGAGTACTTAACTCTAGTACTTTATTCTTGGTAACGCCAGACGATTTTATTCGCTCCTGGGAAGTCGCCGTACCCATTGTGTTAATTATTGAGTCTTCCCAGTCATTTGCATTTTTGCTTTATTCTTTGCCAGTTAACTAGATAAGACTGGTCACCACTAGCTTGTGTCTGTACTCTTTACTTGTGTCATTAGCATTCGTTTGCGAAGCAGTCAGTACTCAGTTTCGGTTTACTTAATAAATTAGCGCCATGGCTACCACTGTATTTTTACAGGAAGCCAAAGATATGGGTCTCTCAGACCCAACCGAAATTAAAGAGTATATACTCTCACGGCATAATCAGGAGCAAGAACGTGAGAATGATGCCCGTGAAGAGCGAGAACAACGCGAATACGAGCGAGAACAGCGAATACGAGCAGAACAGCGCAACATGAAAAGGAGCGCGAATACGAGAAACAACGCGAACTCGACTTAGAACATGAGCGAGAACAGCGTGAGGACGAGAGAGAGAATGAGAACACGAACGTGCCGAGCGAGAAGCACGCGAAAAACATGAACTTGAAGTGCTGAAGCTCAAGCGAGATTCCTTGGCTTCAGACACGTCTGGTGCAGTTGGTCCAAGCTCCACGAGCGTTCTCCCTGCACATGTCCTGGCGACCCCACGCATCAAGCTTCCTTCATACAAGGAAAGCGAGCGAATCGAGCCGTACATAGCTCGTTTTGAGGACATGGCAGACATGTATCAACTGGATGAGGCAGCTAAGAGGATCCAGTTTCTTAGTTTATTTGAGGGCCCTGCCCTCGATATTCTCCACAGAATTCGTGGAGACAATCTCACATATGAGATGATGAAAGCTGCACTCATTAAGGCGTATGGTCTCACAGTAGACGACGCCAAAGTTCAGTTCATGCGAGCTCGTCTCCAAGACAAGGAGACAGCTGTTCAGTTCCTTGATCGTCTCACTGCTTACTTAAATGAGTGGATGGAGAAAGATGAAACTCCTTCCACGCGTGAGGGGATAATTGACCTTATGCTGCGTACACAGCTAGAGAGGTCGTGGCCTGCTGAGCTCATAGCACAGCTTAAGATCTGCCAGGTGAAAGATGCCAGCCAAATGGCAGAAAAGGCTGACGCATTCTTTACTGCATACGGGTATCAAACTCGTAAGCAAAACACCTGGAGCAGAAAAGATACTGCCAAGTCTGGGAAGCCGTCTCAGACTGAATCCCAGCACCAAGGCCATTCTCAGAATAATGGCCAAGGTCCAAAACCACAGTGGAAGGACCCGGGGCAAATACACTCAGAAACCTGCTTGGAAGAGGTACAACAAGTACCCTAACCAGCAGCAGTATCAAGCCACGCAGCAGCAGCAATACAAGGACAAGCCATGTAACCCTCAGTCAGGTCAATTAGTGTATCGGAGGCAGGAAGCGAATGCAGCCTTCATTCCTCAGCAGCAGCACGGTGGTCACGTCCCTACCAGTATGGGTACTTCCCCACAGTTCACTAGTCCCACAGTGACAGTGAACCCCCCTCCACAGATGGCCAATGTTCCATCTTCCCAATATAATTCACAAGGCACAATGTTTGCCGCATCAATTCAGCAGCCTCATGAGTGGCTAGCTGCTTCCTCCACAGGCCCTCCCACAGGTGACAGTACCTTCCTTGTTCAGCCAGGGTTTGTGGGAGACATTCCTGTGAAGGTCCTGAGAGACAATGGTTCCTCAGGTTGCTCTGTTAAGCAGAGTTTAGTTCGGCCTGAGCAGTATACAGGTCGACAGATCCATGCAAGCCTTATTGATGGATCAGTGAGATTGTTCCCTGAGGCATGTATCCAGGTGGCATCTCCATTTTATACTGGTACGACACTTGCAGTTGTCATGCCAGAACCTTTATTTGACCTCATCTTAGGCAACATACCTGGCATCAAGGATAGTTGCTCCGATGACGCTACTCAGACTTCGGCTGCTGCGGTAACACGAGCCATGGCTGAGGCTCCAGACTGTGTCACCCCAGTGATCATTGAATCGCCGCAAGATCTGATGTGTAGTCAACTTGTTGTACAAGAACAACATTCTGACCCGACACTTGCTGCCGTGCGGAACAAACAAAAGGGTCGAGTGATTAAGTATTCACGGGGAGGTCGAGCCAAGTTCCTTCGCAAACAAGGACGGCTCTACCGTGAGTCACGAACACCCGAGGGCGAGGTTCGACTGCAGTTTGTCGTTCCCGCCAAGTACCGCCAAGCAGTGTTACAATGGGGTCATTGTTCAGCCTCAGGAGGTCACATGGGCAAAAGGAAGACCCAGGGCCGTATCCGAGCTGACTTTTTCTGGCCAGGGATGGGACGAGACATAGATAGTTTTGTCCGTTCCTGCAGTGTGTGTCAAAGTAACACCACTAATCAGGGACATGCCCTTCCTGTGCCGTTCATAACCACACCTGTAATCTCTGAGTCAGTTGAGAGACAGGGTAGTGGTGAAGTGGGTGCAGACCTGACGTCTCGCCCATTGGCCCCACAGGACACAGTATGTCCAGGGCCTGTACATACATATTAAGTATCGAAGTTAAGGGGAAGTGAGAACTCTGCAGAGGTGACTCGAGGCTATGGAAGACCCAAGTTTGCACAAGGATTCTCAGCTCCCCGATACTAATATAAGTACTGTAGGTTAAGGGGGAAGTTCGAGAGAGAACTCCGCAAAGGCGACTTGAGGCTATGGAAGACCCAAGTTTGCACAAGGATTCTCAGCTCCCCGATACTAATATAAGTACTGTAGGTTAAGGGGGAAGTGAGAACTCCGCAGAGGCGACTTGAGGCTATGGAAGACCCGAGTTTGCACAAGGATTCTCAGCTCTCCGATACTAATATAAGTACTGTAGGTTAAGGCACAGGTTGAGGACCCGTGTGCAGTTCGAGGCTATGGAAGACCCGAGTTTGCACAAGGATTCTCAACTTGCCGACATAATCGTGTGCTATAATTAATGGCGACCTCGAATGTACTTTTCGTAGCATGTACTGATTGCTAGGCAGAGAGAGTAATTGTAACTTAATAAGAATTTTGTCTCACTGACACTTTTGATGCTCCACCTTAATTGGTTTTGCAGGTACAGCAATGGGTGTAGCAGTTCTGCTGTGCGGGCCAGCTGATCGTCTGCCGCACGCTGCCGCCTCTTCTCCTCTGCCTTCGTCGTCGCCATATTATTATTTACTGTGTCATTTTACACGTAGGTACAGTTACACTACAACTGTCACACCTACACCGTGTATTACATACACCACGCTACACAACAATTAGTTGTCAGTGTAAATGTAGCGACTTTTCGCTCAGTTTGACCTGAGTACAGGATTTTCACTGTCGTCACGGAGTTTTTCCCTCAAGCTTGCTTCTATTAACGTAAATACGAGGTTTTTTCGCTCACTGGCGACTGCGACTTTCTCCTGTAGCAGGATAGCACACACACCACAGTGTGAATCTTGTGTGACTGAGTTAGGATGTGTACATATATATATATATATATATATATATATACAAATTTTTTCCCATAAGGAAAAAATTTAATTTTGTAGGGGCGTAATGTCACGAATCAAATTCGCGACATTTCCCTTTTGTGAGAAGCCACGAACTATTAGTGGAAAACTCACTGTGTATCGCTCAGTTAACCGTTTCTCTCTCCATTTCGGAGTATACTTTGTCAAAACAATTCGTCACTGTTTTCAAAAGTGACCGATTTAATGCACGTCACTAAGTGCTCTACTGAGCGATACTATTGTTTCTTTATTGTTCGCCCCTGCTTGCCTTGACCGTTAGAAAAATGCGGCCTACTGCTCCCCCTTTTTTCCCACGACTTACCCAGTCCAGTGTTTGCTTTGACGGAGGAAGGATCTGTGCTCCAGAAGTGAGAGTAGAGAGAGGTCAGCTAGTACCCAAACTCCACTGACTACAGGTTCTCCAAGCTCCCAGCCTTAGCTCTCCAGCTTTGGGTGATACAAAGCAATCATCGATCAGTATTTCCTTTTTGTATTTTCGTAGTCTTAAGAGTTTAATTAAGGTGTTTTTCCTAGGCGTAAGTATTTAGCTTTTGTGTGAGTGAGTGAGTGAGATCTCATTAATTTGATTTTGAAATGTAACGTTAAATTTATTTTTGTAATCAATAAATTTAACAGTTCTTTTTCTTGAGCTTAATGTAATGTAAACTCTTGTTTCATTTCTCCATAATTAAGCTTATTTTCCATATAGCTCCTAGCTTGCATAAACGTTTTGCTATTCATAACTGGTACTTAGGCAGTTTTGTTGTATTAAGCTTAAAATCCGTTGTGCCACCTAGGAGTTAAGCATCAGCAAGAACCTGATATTATTATTAGTATTAGTTATTTATTGTCAGGGGTGAAGTAACTTTCTCCAGAGGCTAACAGTACTAATTCAGCATTTGTGAGTAATTAGTCTCTGCTGTGTACTGTTGAGAAAGTTTATAAATTCTCGTTCTTAGAGAATCGTGCGAAGCAAGTCAGTGTAAAGTAATCGTTGCTTGATTTAGCAAGACAATCATTGTCCCTGCTCTTTAATATTATTGAATATTATTATCAATTAAATAATATTTAGCATTTATTTTAAAAACACCGTGATATTTTAAAAACCCCGTGACAATTGGCGACCTCATTCCAGGATATTAACTCCTAGCTATAAAGCTATTCACGAGATAGTGCTCACTCGTTCATATTTAGGTATTTATCATTAAAGTTTATAGGCACAAGTTTACTGGTGTTTACCGTTGATTTAGCAAGTGAATTTTTGCTTTATTAATCCATAGAGTACTTAACTCTATTTAGTACTTTATTTTGGTAACGCCAGACGATTTTATTCGGTCCTGGGAACTAGCCGTACCCATTGAGTTAATTATTGAGTTTTCCCAGTTATTTGCATTTTTGCTTTATTCTTTTCCAGTTAACTAGGTAAGACTGGTCACCACTAGCTTGTGTCTGTATTCTTTACTTGTGTTATTAGCATTCGTTTGCGAAGCAGTCAGTACTCAGTTTCGGTTTGCCTAATAAATTAGCGCCATGGCAGCCACTGTATTTTTACAGGAAGCCAAAGAAATGGGTCTCATGACCCAACTGAAATTAAAGAGTATACTCTCACGGCATAATCAGGAGCAGCAGCGTGAGAATGATGCCCGTGAAGAGCGTAAGAACAACGCGAACACGAGCGAGAACAGCGAATACGAGCAAGAACAGCGTGAGAACAAAAAGGAGCGCGAATAAGCAGAAACAACGCGAACTCGACTTAGAACATGAGCGAGAACAGCGTGAGGAGCGAGAGAGAGAACGAGAACACGAACGTGCCGAGCGAGAAGCACGCAAAAAACATGAACTTGAAGTGCTGAAGCTCAAGCGAGATTCCTTGGCTTCAGACACGTCTGGTGCAGTTGGTCCAAGCTCCACGAGCGTTCTCCCTGCACATGTCCTGGCGACCCCACGCATCAAGCTTCCTTCATACAAGGAAAGCGAGCGAATCGAGCCGTACATAGCTCGTTTTGAGGACATGGCAGACATGTATCAACTGGATGAGGCAGCTAAGCGGCTTCAATTTCTTAGTTTATTTGAGGGCCCTGCCCTCGATATTCTCCACAGAATTCGTGGAGACAATCTCACATATGAGATGATGAAAGCTGCACTCATTAAGGCGTATGGTCTCACAGTAGACGACGCCAAAGTTCAGTTCATGCGAGCTCGTCTCCAAGACAAGGAGACAGCTGTTCAGTTCCTTGATCGTCTCACTGCTTACTTAAATGAGTGGATGGAGAAAGATGAAACTCCTTCCACGCGTGAGGGGATAATTGACCTTATGCTGCGTACACAGCTAGAGAGGTCGTGGCCTGCTGAGCTCATAGCACAGCTTAAGATCTGCCAGGTGAAAGATGCCAGCCAAATGGCAGAAAAGGCTGACGCATTCTTTACTGCATACGGGTATCAAACTCGTAAGCAAAACACCTGGAGCAGAAAAGATACTGCTAAGTCTGGGAAGCCGTCTCAGACTGAATCTCAGCACCAAGGCCGTTCTCAGAGTAATGGTCAAGGTCCAAGCAAACCACAGTGGAAGGACCAGGGGCAAATACACACAGCAGCCTGCTTGGAAGAGGTACAACAAGTACCCTAACCAGCAGCAGTATCAGCCACGCAGCAGCAGCAGCAATACAAGGACAAGCCACGTAACCCTCAGTCAGGTCAATTAGTGTAGAGGCAGGAAGCGAATGCTGCCTTCATTCCTCAGCAGCAGCACAGTGGTCACGTCCCTACCAGTGTGGGTACTTCCCCACAGTTCACTAGTCCCACAGTGACAGTGAACCCCCCTCCACAGATGGCCAATGTTCCATCTTCCCAATATAATTCACAAGGCACAATGTTTGCTGCATCAATTCAGCAGCCTCATGAGTGGCTAGCTGCTTCCTCTACAGGCCCTCCCACAGGTGACAGTACCTTCCTTGTTCAGCCAGGGTTTGTGGGAGACATTCCTGTGAAGGTCCTGAGAGACAATGGTTCCTCAGGTTGCTCTGTTAAGCAGAGTTTAGTTCGGCCTGAGCAGTATACAGGTCGACAGATCCATGCAAAACTTATTGATGGATCAGTGAGATTGTTCCCTGAGGCATGTATCCAGGTGGCATCTCCATTTTATACTGGTACAACACTTGCAGTTGTCATGCCAGAACCTTTATTTGACCTCATAGTAGGAAACATTTATGGTGTCAAGGATAGTTGCTCCGATGATGACGCTACTCAGACTTCGGCTGCTGCGGTAACACGAGCCATGGCTGAGGCTCCAGACTGTGTCACCCCAGTGATCATTGAATCGCCGCAAGATCTGATGTGTAGTCAACTTGTTGTACAAGAACAACATTCTGACCCGACACTTGCTGCCGTGCGGAACAAACAAAAGGGTCGAGTGATAAAGTATTCACGGGGAGGTCGAGCCAAGTTCCTTCGCAAACAAGGACGGCTCTACCGTGAGTCACGAACACCCGAGGGCGAGGTTCGACTGCAGTTTGTCGTTCCCGCCAAGTACCGCCAAGCAGTGTTAGAATGGGGTCATTGTTCAGCCTCAGGAGGTCACATGGGCAAAAGGAAGACCCAGGGCCGTATCCGAGCTGACTTTTTCTGGCCAGGGATGGGACGAGACATAGATAGTTTTGTCCGTTCCTGCAGTGTGTGTCAAAGTAACACCACTAATCAGGGACATGCCCTTCCTGTGCCATTCATAACCACACCTGTAATCTCTGGAGTCAGTTGAGAGACAGGGTAGTGGTGAAGTGGGTGCAGACCTGACGTCTCGCCCATTGGCCCCACAGGACACATTATGTCCAGGGCCTGTACATACATATTATGTATCGTAGGTTAAGGGGGAAGTTGAGAGGCGACTTGAGGCTATGGAAAGACCCGAGTTTGCACAGGATTCTCAGCTCCCGATACTAATATAAGTACTGTAGGTTAAGGGGAAGTTTGAGAGAGAACTCCGCAGAGGCGACTTGAGGCTATGGAAGACCCAAGTTTGCACAAGGATTCTCAGCTCCCCGATACTAATATAAGTACTGTAGGTTAAGGGGGAAGTGAGAACTCCGCAGAGGCGACTTGAGGCTATGGAAGACCCGAGTTTGCACAAGGATTCTCAGCTCTCCGATATTAATATAAGTACTGTAGGTTAAGGCACAGGTTGAGGACCCGTGTGCAGTTCGAGGCTATGGAAGACCCGAGTTTGCACAAGGATTCTCAACTTGCTGATACTAATCGTGTGCTATAATTAATGGCGACCTCGAATGTACTTTTCGTAGCATGTACTGATTGCTAGGCAGAGAGAGTAATTGTAACTTAATAAGAATTTTGTCTCACTGACACTTTTGATGCTCCACCTTAATTGGTTTTGCAGGTACAGCAATGGGTGTAGCAGTTTTGCTGTGCGGGCCAGCTGATCGTCTGCCGCACGCTGCCGCCTCTTCTCCTCTGCCTTCGTCGTCGCCATATTATTATTTACTGTGTCATTTTACACGTAGGTACAGTTACACTACAACTGTCACACCTACACCGTGTATTACATACACCACGCTACACAACAATTAGTTGTCAGTGTAAATGTAGCGAATTTTCGCTCAGTTTGACCTGAGTACAGGATTTTCACCGTCGTCACGGAGTTTTTCCCTCAAGCTTGCTTCTATTAACGTAAATACGAGGTTTTTTCGCTCACTGGCGACTGTGACTTTCTCCTGTAGCAGGATAGCACACACACCACAGTGTGAATCTTGTGTGACTGAGTTAGGATGTGTACATGTATATATATATATATATACATATATATATATATATATATATATATATATATATATATATATATATATATATATCCACAAATTTTTTCCCATAAGGAAAAAATTTAATTTTGTAGGGGCGTAATGTCACGAATCAAATTCGCGACATTTCCCTTTTGTGAGAAGCCACGAACTATTAGTGGAAAACTCACTGTGTATCGCTCAGTTAACCGTTTCTCTCTCCATTTCGGATTATACTTTTCAAAACAATTCGTCATTTTCAAAAGTGACCGATTTAATGCACGTCACTAAGTGCTCTACTGAGCGATACTATTGTTTCTTTATTGTTCGCCTCTGCTTGCCTTAACCGTTAGCCATGCCTTCTTCCGGTGGCTTGTGCGTCCTGCCCATACAATGTATTTTGAATGCAGTCCAGTGTTTGCTTTGACGGAGAGAGGTCCTGTGCTCCAGAAGTGAGAGTAGAGAGAGGTCAGCTAGTACCCAAACTCCACTGACTACAGGTTCTCCAAGCTACCAGCCTTAGCTCTCCAGCTTTGGGTGATACAAAGCAATCATCGATCAGTATTTCCTTTTTGTATTTTCGTAGTCTTAAGAGTTTAATTAAGGTGTTTTTCCTAGGCGTAAGTATTTAGCTTTTGTGTGAGTGAGTGAGTGAGATCTCATTAATTTGATTTTGAAATGTAACGTTAAATTTATTTTTGTAATCAATAAATTTAACAGTTCTTTTTCTTGAGCTTAATGTAATGTAAACTCTTGTTTCATTTCTCCATAATTAAGCTTATTTTCCATATAGCTCCTAGCTTGCATAAACGTTTTGCTATTCATAACTGGTACTTAGGCAGTTTTGTTGTATTAAGCTTAAAATCCGT
This sequence comes from Coenobita brevimanus, assembly GCF_032717465.1. Taxonomy (NCBI): domain Eukaryota; kingdom Metazoa; phylum Arthropoda; class Malacostraca; order Decapoda; family Coenobitidae; genus Coenobita; species Coenobita brevimanus. The sequence continues at coordinate 41,897 of NW_027641941.1, read as the reverse complement.
TGTGCCACCTAGGAGTTAAGCATCAGCAAGAACCTGATATTATTATTAGTATTAGTTATTTATTGTCAGGGGTGAAGTAACTTTCTCCAGAGGCTAACAGTACTAATTCAGCATTTGTGAGTAATTAGTCTCTGCTGTGTACTGTTGAGAAAGTTTATAAATTCTCGTTCTTAGAGAATCGTGCGAACCAAGCTAGCGTAAAGTAAGCGTTGCTTGATTTAGTAAGACAATCATTGTCCTTGCTCTTTAATATTATTGAATATTATTATCCATTAAATAAAATTTAAGCATTTATTTTAAAACCCCGTGTTATTTTAAAACCCGTGACAATTGGCGACCTCATTCCAGGATATTAACTCCTAGCTCTAAAGCTATTCACGAGATAGTGCTCACTCGTTCATATTTAGGTATTTATCATTAAAGTTTATAGGCACAAGTTTACTGGTGGTTACCGTTAATATAGTAAGTGAATTTTTGCTTTATTAATCAATAGAGTACTTAACTCTATTTAGTTCTTTATTCTTGGTAACGCCAGACGATTTTATTCACTACTGGTTAGCCGGCGTACCCATTGTGTTAATTATTGAGTCTTCCCAGTTATTTGCATTTTTGCTTTATTCTTTTCCAGTTAACTAGATAAGACTGGTCACCACTAGCTTGTGTCTGTATTCTTTACTTGTGTCATTAGCATTCGTTTGCGAAGCAGTCAGTACTCAGTTTCGTTTGCTTAATAAATTAGTGCCATGGCTACCACTGTATTTTTACAGGAAGCCAAAGAAATGGGTCTTACAGACCCAACTGAAATTAAAGAGTATATACTCTCACGGCATAATCAGGAGCAGCAGCGCGAGAATGATGCCCGTGAAGAGCGTAAGATTCAGCGCGAATATGAGCGAGACAACGCAAACACGAGCGAGAACAGCGCGAATACGAGCAAGAACAGCGTGAGGAACACGAAAAGGAGCGCGGCAGAAACAACGGGAACTCGACTTAGAACATGAGCGAGAACAGCGTGAGGAGCGAGAGAGAGAACGAGAACACGAACGTGCCGAGCGAGAAGCACGCGAAAAACATGAACTTGAAGTGCTGAAGCTCAAGCGAGATTCCTTGGCTTCAGACACGTCTGGTGCAGTTGGTCCAAGCTCCACGAGCGTTCTCCCTGCACATGTCCTGGCGACCCCACGCATCAAGCTTCCTTCATACAAGGAAAGCGAGCGAATCGAGCCGTACATAGCTCGTTTTGAGGACATGGCAGACATGTATCAACTGGATGAGGCAGCTAAGCGGATCCAATTTCTTAGTTTATTTGAGGGCCCTGCCCTCGATATTCTCCACAGAATTCGTGGAGACAATCTCACATATGAGATGATGAAAGCTGCACTCATTAAGGCGTATGGTCTCACAGTAGACGACGCCAAAGTTCAGTTCATGCGAGCTCGTCTCCAAGACAAGGAGACAGCTGTTCAGTTCCTTGATCGTCTCACTGCTTACTTAAATGAGTGGATGGAGAAAGATGAAACTCCTTCCACGCGTGAGGGGATAATTGACCTTATGCTGCGTACACAGCTAGAGAGGTCGTGGCCTGCTGAGCTCATAGCACAGCTTAAGATCTGCCAGGTGAAAGATGCCAGCCAAATGGCAGAAAAGGCTGACGCATTCTTTACTGCATACGGGTATCAAACTCGTAAGCAAAACACCTGGAGCAGAAAAGATACTGCCAAGTCTGGGAAGCCGTCTCAGACTGAATCCCAGCACCAAGGCCGTTCTCAGAGTAATGGCCAAGGTCCAAAACCGCAGTGGAAGGACCAGGGGCAAAACACTCAGCAGCCTGCTTGGAAGCGGTACAACAAGCACCCCAACCAGCAGCAGTTCCCCAAGCAGCAGCAGCAGCAATACAAGGACAAGCCACGTAACCCTCAGTCAGGTCAATTATTGTATCGGAGGCAGGAAGCGAATGCAGCCTTCATTCCTCAGCAGCAGCACGGTGGTCACGTCCCTACCAGTATGGGTACTTCCCCACAGTTCACTAGTCCCACAGTGACAGTGAACCCCCCTCCACAGATGGCCAATGTTCCATCTTCCCAATATAATTCTCAAGGCACAATGTTTGCTGCATCAATTCAGCAGCCTCATGAGTGGCTAGCTGCTTCCTCCACAGGCCCTCCCACAGGTGACAGTACCTTCCTTGTTCAGCCAGGGTTTGTGGGAGACATTCCTGTGAAGGTCCTGAGAGACAATGGTTCCTCAGGTTGCTCTGTTAAGCAGAGTTTAGTTCGGCCTGATGAGTATACAGGTCGACAGATCCAAGCAAACCTTATTGATGGATCAGTGAGATTGTTCCCTGAGGCATGTATCCAGGTGGCATCTCCATTTTATACTGGCCTGACACTTGCAGTTGTCATGCCAGAACCTTTATTTGACCTCATCATCGGCAACATTTCTGGAGTCAAGGATAGTTGCTCCGATGATGACGCTACTCAGACTTCGGCTGCTGCGGTAACACGAGCCATGGCTGAGGCTCCAGACTGTGTCACCCCAGTGATCATTGAATCGCCGCAAGATCTGATGTGTAGTCAACTTGTTGTACAAGAACAACATTCTGACCCGACACTTGCTGCCGTGCGGAACAAACAAAAGGGTCGAGTGATTAAGTATTCACGGGGAGGTCGAGCCAAGTTCCTTCGCAAACAAGGACGGCTCTACCGTGAGTCACGAACACCCGAGGGCGAGGTTCGACTGCAGTTTGTCGTTCCCGCCAAGTACCGCCTAGCAGTGTTACAATGGGGTCATTGTTCAGCCTCAGGAGGTCACATGGGCAAAAGGAAGACCCAGGGCCGTATCCGAGCTGACTTTTTCTGGCCAGGGATGGGACGAGACATAGATAGTTTTGTCCGTTCCTGCAGTGTGTGTCAAAGTAACACCACTAATCAGGGACATGCCCTTCCTGTGCCGTTCATAACCACACCTGTAATCTCTGAGTCAGTTGAGAGACAGGGTAGTGGTGAAGTGGGTGCAGACCTGACGTCTCGCCCATTGGCCCCACAGGACACAGTATGTCCAGGGCCTGTACATACATATTATGTACCGTAAGTTAAGGGGGAAGTTGAGAGGCAACTTGAGGCTATGGAAGACCCAAGTTTGCACAAGGATTCTCAGCTCCTCGATACTAATATAAGTACTGTAGGTTAAGGGGGAAGTTCGAGAGAGAATTCGCAAAGGCGACTTGAGGCTATGGAAGACCCAAGTTTGCACAAGGATTCTCAGCTCCCCGATACTAATATAAGTACTGTAGGTTAAGGGGGAAGTGAGAACTCCGCAGAGGCGACTTGAGGCTATGGAAGACCCGAGTTTGCACAAGGATTCTCAGCTCTCCGATACTAATATAAGTACTGTAGGTTAAGGCACAGGTTGAGGACCCGTGTGCAGTTCGAGGCTATGGAAGACCCGAGTTTGCACAAGGATTCTCAACTTGCCGACATAATCGTGTGCTATAATTAATGGCGACCTCGAATGTACGTCGTAGCACTGATTGCTAGGCAGAGAGAGTAATTGTAACTTAATAAGAATTTTGTCTCACTGACACTTTTGATGCTCCACCTTAATTGGTTTTGCAGGTACAGCAATGGGTGTAGCAGTTCTGCTGTGCGGGCCAGCTGATCGTCTGCCGCACGCTGCCGCCTCTTCTCCTCTGCCTTCGTCGTCGTCATATTATTATTTATTGTGTCATTTTACACGTAGGTACAGTTACACTACAACTGTCACACCTACACCGTGTATTACATACACCACGCTACACAACAATTAGTTGTCAGTGTAAATGTAGCGAATTTTCGCTCAGTTTGACCTGAGTACAGGATTTTCACTGTCGTCACGGAGTTTTTCCCTCAAGCTTGCTTCTATTAACGTAAATACGAGGTTTTTTCGCTCACTGGCGACTGTGACTTTCTCCTGTAGCAGGATAGCACACACACCACAGTGTGAATCTTGTGTGACTGAGTTAGGATGTGTACATATATATATATATATATATATATATATATCCACAAATTTTTTCCCATAAGGAAAAAATTTAATTTTGTAGGGGCGTAATGTCACGAATCAAATTCGCGACATTTCCCTTTTGTGAGAAGCCACGAACTATTAGTGGAAAACTCACTGTGTATCGCTCAGTTAACCGTTTCTCTCTCCATTTCGGATTATACTTTGTCAAAACATTCGTCACTGTTTTCAAAAGTGACCGATTTAATGCACGTCACTAAGTGCTCTACTGAGCGATACTATTGTTTCTTTATTGTTCGCCTCTGCTTGCACTTGACCGTTAGAAAAATGCGGCCTACTGCTCCCCCTTTTTTCCCACGACTTACCCAGTCCAGTGTTTGCTTTGACGGAGGAAGGATCTGTGCTCCAGAAGTGAGAGTAGAGAGAGGTCAGCTAGTACCCAAACTCCACTGACTACAGGTTCTCCAAGCTCCCAGCCTTAGCTCTCCAGCTTTGGGTGATACAAAGCAATCATCGATCAGTATTTCCTTTTTGTATTTTCGTAGTCTTAAGAGTTTAATTAAGGTGTTTTTCCTAGGCGTAAGTATTTAGCTTTTGTGTGAGTGAGTGAGTGAGATCTCATTAATTTGATTTTGAAATGTAACGTTAAATTTATTTTTGTAATCAATAAATTTAACAGTTCTTTTTCTTGAGCTTAATGTAATGTAAACTCTTGTTTCATTTCTCCATAATTAAGCTTATTTTCCATATAGCTCCTAGCTTGCATAAACGTTTTGCTATTCATAACTGGTACTTAGGCAGTTTTGTTGTATTAAGCTTAAAATCCGTTGTGCCACCTAGGAGTTAAGCATCAGCAAGAACCTGATATTATTATTAGTATTAGTTATTTATTGTCAGGGGTGAAGTAACTTTCTCCAGAGGCTAACAGTACTAATTCAGCATTTGTGAGTAATTAGTCTCTGCTGTGTACTGTTGAGAAAGTTTATAAATTCTCGTTCTTAGAGAATCGTTGCTCGATTTAGCAAGACAATCATTGTCCCTGCTCTTTAATATTATTGAATATTATTATCAATTAAATAATATTTAACCATTTATAAAAAAAAAAAAAAACCGTGACAATTGGCGACCTCATTCCAGGATATTAACTCCTAGCTATAAAGCTATTCACGAGATAGTGCTCACTCGTTCATATTTAGGAATTTATCATTAAAGTTTATAGGCACAAGTTTACTGGTGGTTACCGTTGATTTAGCAAGTGAATTTTTGCTTTATTAATCAATAGAGTACTTAACTCTATTTAGTACTTTATTTTTGGTAACGCCAGACGATTTTATTCGCTCCTGGGTAGCCGCCGTACCCATTGTGTTAATTATTGAGTCTTCCCAGTCATTTACATTTTTGATTTATTCTTTGCCAGTTAACTAGATAAGACTGGTCACCACTAGCTTGTGTCTGTACTCTTTACTTGTGTCATTAGCATTCGTTTGCGAAGCAGTCAGTACTCAGTTTCGGTTTACTTAATAAATTAGCGCCATGGCTACCGCTGTATTTTTACAGGAAGCCAAAGAAATGGGTCTCACTGACCCAGAGAAATTAAAGAGTATATACTCTCACGGCATAATCAGGAGCAGCAGCGCGAGAATGATGCCCGTGAAGAGCGTAAGATTCAGCGCGAATATGAGCGAGAACAACGCAAACACGAGCGAGAACAGCGCGAATACGAGCAAGAACAGCGTGAGGAACAGGAGCGCGAACACAAGCAGAAACAACGCGAACTCGACTTAGAACATGAGCGAGAACAGCGTGAGGAGCGAGAGAGAGAACGAGAACACGAACGTGCCGAGCGAGAAGCACGCAAAAAACATGAACTTGAAGTGCTGAAGCTCAAGCGAGATTCCTTGGCTTCAGACACGTCTGGTGCAGTTGGTCCAAGCTCCACGAGCGTTCTCCCTGCACATGTCCTGGCGACCCCACGCATCAAGCTTCCTTCATACAAGGAAAGCGAGCGAATCGAGCCGTACATAGCTCGTTTTGAGGACATGGCAGACATGTATCAACTGGATGAGGCAGCTAAGCGGATCCAGTTTCTTAGCCTATTTGAGGGCCCTGCCCTCGATATTCTCCACAGAATTCGTGGAGACAATCTCACATATGAGATGATGAAAGCTGCACTCATTAAGGCGTATGGTCTCACAGTAGACGACGCCAAAGTTCAGTTCATGCGAGCTCGTCTCCAAGACAAGGAGACAGCTGTTCAGTTCCTTGATCGTCTCACTGCTTACTTAAATGAGTGGATGGAGAAAGATGAAACTCCTTCCACGCGTGAGGGGATAATTGACCTTATGCTGCGTACACAGCTAGAGAGGTCGTGGCCTGCTGAGCTCATAGCACAGCTTAAGATCTGCCAGGTGAAAGATGCCAGCCAAATGGCAGAAAAGGCTGACGCATTCTTTACTGCATACGGGTATCAAACTCGTAAGCAAAACACCTGGAGCAGAAAAGATACTGCCAAGTCTGGGAAGCCGTCTCAGACTGAATCCCAGCACCAAGGCCGTTCTCAGAGTAATGGCCAAGGTCCAAAACCGCAGTGGAAGGACCAGGGGCAAATACACTCAGCAGCCTGAGTGGAAGAGGTACAACAAGTACCCTAACCAGCAGCAGTATCAGCCACGCAGCAGCAGCAGCAATACAAGGACAAGCCACGTAACCCTCAGTCAGGCCAATTAGTGTATCGGAGGCAGGAAGCGAACGCAGCCTTCATTCCTCAGCAGCAGCACGGTGGTCACGTCCCTACCAGTGTGGGTACTTCCCCACAGTTCACTAGTCCCACAGTGACAGTGAACCCCCCTCCACAGATGGCCAATGTTCCATCTTCCCAGGCAGTGAGATCAAACCAATATAATTCACAAGGCACAATGTTTGCCGCATCAGTTCAGCAGCCTCATGAGTGGCTAGCTGCTTCCTCCACAGGCCCTCCCACAGGTGACAGTACCTTCCTTGTTCAGCCAGGGTTTGTGGGAGACATTCCTGTGAAGGTCCTGAGAGATAATGGTTCCTCAGGTTGCTCTGTTAAGCAGAGTTTAGTTCGGCCTGAGCAGTATACAGGTCGACAGATCCAAGTTAGACTTATTGATGGATCAGTGAGATTGCTCCCTGAGGCATGTATCCAGGTGGCATCTCCATTTTATACTGGTACGACACTTGCAGTTGTCATGCCAGAACCTCTATTTGACCTCATCATTGGCAACATTCACGGAGTCAAGGATAGTTGCTCCGATGATGATGCTACTCAGACTTCGGCTGCTGCGGTAACACGAGCCATGGCTGAGGCTCCAGACTGTGTCACCCCAGTGATCATTGAATCGCCGCAAGATCTGATGTGTAGTCAACTTGTTGTGCAAGAACAACATTCTGACCCGACACTTACTGCCGTGCGGAACAAACAAAAGGGTCGAGTGATAAAGTATTCACGGGGAGGTCGAGCCAAGTTCCTTCGCAAACAAGGACGGCTCTACCGTGAGTCACGAACACCCGAGGGCGAGGTTCGACTGCAGTTTGTCGTCCCCGTCAAGTACCGCCAAGCAGTGTTAGAATGGGGTCATTGTTCAGCCTCAGGAGGTCACATGGGCAAAAGGAAGACCCAGGGCTGTATCCGAGCTGACTTTTTCTGGCCAGGGATGGGACGAGACATAGATAGTTTTGTCCGTTCCTGCAGTGTGTGTCAAAGTAACACCACTAATCAGGGACATGCCCTTCCTGTGCCATTTGTAACCACACCTGTAATCTCTGAGTCAGTTGAGAGACAGGGTAGTGGTGAAGTGGGTGCAGACCTGACGTCTCGCCCATTGGCCCTACAGGACACATTATGTCCAGGGCCTGTACATACATATTATGTACCGTAGGTTAAGGGGGAAGTGAGAACTCCGCAAAGGCGACTTGAGGCTATGGAAGACCCAAGTTTGCACAAGGATTCTCAGCTCCCCGATACTAATATAAGTACTGTAGGTTAAGGGGGAAGTTTGAGAGAGAACTCCGCAGAGGCGACTTGAGGCTATGGAAGACCCAAGTTTGCACAAGGATTCTCAGCTCCCCGATACTAATATAAGTACTGTAGGTTAAGGGGGAAGTTCGAGAGAGAACTCCGCAGAGGCGACTTGAGGCTATGGAAGACCCGAGTTTGCACAAGGATTCTCAGCTCCCCGATATTAATATAAGTACTGTAGGTTAAGGCACAGGTTGAGGACCCGTGTGCAGTTCGAGGCTATGGAAGACCCGAGTTTGCACAAGGATTCTCAACTTGCCGACACTAATCGTGTGCTATAATTAATGGCGACCTCGAATGTACTTTTCGTAGCACTGATTGCTAGGCAGAGAGAGTAATTGTAACTTAATAAGAATTTTGTCTCATTGACACTTTTGATGCTCCACCTTAATTGGTTTTGCAGGTACAGCAATGGGTGTAGCAGTTTTGCTGTGCGGGCCAGCTGATCGTCTGCCGCACGCTGCCGCCTCTTCTCCTCTGCCTTCGTCGTCGCCATATTATTATTTACTGTGTCATTTTACACGTAGGTACAGTTACACTACAACTGTCACACCTACACCGTGTATTACATACACCACGCTACACAACAATTAGTTGTCAGTGTAAATGTAGCGAATTTTCGCTCAGTTTGACCTGAGTACAGGATTTTCACCGTCGTCACGGAGTTTTTCCCTCAAGCTTGCTTCTATTAACGTAAATACGAGGTTTTTTCGCTCACTGGCGACTGTGACTTTCTCCTGTAGCAGGATAGCACACACACCACAGTGTGAATCTTGTGTGACTGAGTTAGGATGTGTACATATATATATATATATATATATATATATCCACAAATTTTTTCCCATAAGGAAAAAATTTAATTTTGTAGGGGCGTAATGTCACGAATCAAATTCGCGACATTTCCCTTTTGTGAGAAGCCACGAACTATTAGTGGAAAACTCACTGTGTATCGCTCAGTTAACCGTTTCTCTCTCCATTTCGGGGTATACTTTTCAAAACATTCGTCACTGTTTCAAAAGTGACCGATTTAATGCACGTCACTAAGTGCTCTACTGAGCGATACTATTGTTTCTTTATTGTTCGCCCCTGCTTGCCTTGACCGTTAGAAAAATGCGGCCTACTGCTCCCCCTTTTACCCCACGACTTACCCAGTCCAGTGTTTGCTTTGACGGAGGAAGGATCTGTGCTCCAGAAGTGAGAGTAGAGAGAGGTCAGCTAGTACCCAAACTCCACTGACTACAGGTTCTCCAAGCTCCCAGCCTTAGCTCTCCAGCTTTGGGTGATACAAAGCAATCATCGATCAGTATTTCCTTTTTGTATTTTCGTAGTCTTAAGAGTTTAATTAAGGTGTTTTTCCTAGGCGTAAGTATTTAGCTTTTGTGTGAGTGAGTGAGTGAGATCTCATTAATTTGATTTTGAAATGTAACGTTAAATTTATTTTTGTAATCAATAAATTTAACAGTTCTTTTTCTTGAGCTTAATGTAATGTAAACTCTTGTTTCATTTCTCCATAATTAAGCTTATTTTCCATATAGCTCCTAGCTTGCATAAACGTTTTGCTATTCATAACTGGTACTTAGGCAGTTTTGTTGTATTAAGCTTAAAATCCGTTGTGCCACCTAGGAGTTAAGCATCAGCAAGAACCTGATATTATTATTAGTATTAGTTATTTATTGTCAGGGGTGAAGTAACTTTCTCCAGAGGCTAACAGTACAGTAATTCAGCAATTGTGAGTAATTAGTCTCTGCTGTGTACTGTTGAGAAAGTTTATAAATTCTCGTTCTTAGAGAATCGTATTTCATTGCGATTTAGCAAGACAATCATTGTCCCTGCTCTTTAATATTATTGAATATTATTATCAATTAAATAATATTTAAGCATTTATTTTAAAAAACACAGTGATATTTTAAAAACCCCGTGACAATTGGCGACCTCATTCCAGGATATTAACTCCTAGCTCTAAAGCTATTCACGAGATAGTGCTCACTCGTTCATATTTAGGTATTTATAATTAAAGTTTATAGGCACAAGTTTACTGGTGTTTACCGTTAATTTAGCAAGTGAATTTTTGCTTTATTAATCTATAGAGTACTTAACTCTATTTAGTACTTTATTTTTGGTAACGCCAGACGATTTTATTCGCTCCTGGGTAGCCGCCGTACCCATTGTGTTAATTATTGAGAGTTCTTAGTTATTTGCATTTTTGCTTTAATCTTTGCCAGTTAACTAGATAAGACTGGTCACCACTAACTTGTGTCTGTACTCTTTACTTGTGTCATTAGCATTCGTTTGCGAAGCAGTCAGTACTCAGTTTCTGTTTGCCTAATAAATTAGCGCCATGGCTACCGCTGTATTTTTACAGGAAGCCAAAGAAATGGGTCTCATAGACCCAACTGAAATTAAAGAGTTACGTTCTACTCACGGCATAATCAGGAGCAGCAGCGTGAGAATGATGCCCGTGAAGAGCGTAAGATTCAACGCAAACACGAGCGAGAACAGCGCGAATACGAGCAAGAACAGCGTGAGGAACACGAAAAGGAGCGCGAACACAAGCAGAAACAACGCGAACTCGACTTAGAACATGAGCGAGAACAGCGTGAGGAGCGAGAGAGAGAACGAGAACACGAACGTGCCGAGCGAGAAGCACGCAAAAAACATGAACTTGAAGTGCTGAAGCTCAAGCGAGATTCCTTGGCTTCAGACACGTCTGGTGCAGTTGGTCCAAGCTCCACGAGCGTTCTCCCTGCACATGTCCTGGCGACCCCACGCATCAAGCTTCCTTCATACAAGGAAAGCGAGCGAATCGAGCCGTACATAGCTCGTTTTGAGGACATGGCAGACATGTATCAACTGGATGAGGCAGCTAAGCGGATCCAATTTCTTAGTTTATTTGAGGGCCCTGCCCTCAATATTCTTCACAGAATTCGTGGAGACAATCTCACGTATGAGATGATGAAAGCTGCACTCATTAAGGCATATGGTCTCACAGTAGACGACGCCAAAGTTCAGTTCATGCGAGCCCGTCTCCAAGACAAGGAGACAGCTGTTCAGTTCCTCGATCGTCTCACTGCTTACTTAAATGAGTGGATGGAGAAAGATGAAACTCCTTCCACGCGTGAGGGGATAATTGACCTTATGCTGCGTACACAGCTAGAGAGGTCGTGGCCTGCTGAGCTCATAGCACAGCTTAAGATCTGCCAGGTGAAAGATGCCAGCCAAATGGCAGAAAAGGCTGACGCATTCTTTACTGCATACGGGTATCAAACTCGTAAGCAAAACACCTGGAGCAGAAAAGATACTGCCAAGTCTGGGAAGCCGTCTCAGACTGAATCCCAGCACCAAGGCCGTTCTCAGAGTAATGGCCAAGGTCCAAGCAAACCGCAGTGGAAGGACCAGGGGCAAAACACTCAGAAACCTGAGTGGAAGAGGTACAACAAGTACCCTAACCAGCAGCAGTTCCCCAAGCAGCAGCAGCAGCAATACAAGGACAAGCCACGTAACCCTCAGTCAGGTCAATTATTGTATCGGAGGCAGGAAGCGAATGCAGCCTTCATTCCTCAGCAGCAGCACGGTGGTCACGTCCCTACCAGTATGGGTACTTCCCCACAGTTCACTAGTCCCACAGTGACAGTGAACCCCCCTCCACAGATGGCCAATGTTCCATCTTCCCAATATAATTCACAAGGCACAATGTTTGCCGCATCAATTCAGCAGCCTCATGAGTGGCTAGCTGCTTCCTCCACAGGCCCTCCCACAGGTGACAGTACCTTCCTTGTTCAGCCAGGGTTTGTGGGAGACATTCCTGTGAAGGTCCTGAGAGACAATGGTTCCTCAGGTTGCTCTGTTAAGCAGAGTCTAGTTCGGCCTGAGCAGTATACAGGTCGACAGATCCATGCAAACCTTATTGATGGATCAGTGAGATTGTTCCCTGAGGCATGTATCCAGGTGGCATCTCCATTTTATACTGGTACGACACTTGCAGTTGTCATGCCAGAACCTTTATTTGACATCATTGTAGGCAATATTAATGGAGTCAAGGATAGTTGCTCCGATGATGACGCTACTCAGACTTCGGCTGCTGCGGTAACACGAGCCATGGCTGAGGCTCCAGACTGTGTCACCCCAGTGATCATTGAATCGCCGCAAGATCTGATGTGTAGTCAACTTGTTGTACAAGAACAACATTCTGACCCGACACTTGCTGCCGTGCGGAACAAACAAAAGGGTCGAGTGATCAAGTATTCACGGGGAGGTCGAGCCAAGTTCCTTCGCAAACAAGGACAGCTCTGCCGTGAGTCACGAACACCCGAGGGCGAGGTTCGACTGCAGTTTGTCGTTTCCGCCAAGTACCGCCTAGCAGTGTTACAATGGGGTCATTGTTCAGCCTCAGGAGGTCACATGGGCAAAAGGAAGACCCAGGGCCGTATCCGAGCTGACTTTTTCTGGCCAGGGATGGGACGGGACATAGATAGTTTTGTCCGTTCCTGCAGTGTGTGTCAAAGTAACACCACTAATCAGGGACATGCCCTTCCTGTGCCGTTCATAACCACACCTGTAATCTCTGAGACAGTTGAGAGACAGGGTAGTGGTGAAGTGGGTGCAGACCTGACGTCTCGCCCATTGGCCCCACAGGACACAGTATGTCCAGGGCCTGTACATACATATTATGTACCGTAAGTTAAGGGGGAAGTTCGAGAGAGAACTCCGCAGAGGCGACTCGAGGCTATGGAAGACCCGAGTTTGCACAAGGATTCTCAGCTCCCCGATACTAATATAAGTACTGTAGGTTAAGGGGGAAGTTCGAGAGAGAACTCCGCAGAGGCGACTTGAGGCTATGGAAGACCCAAGTTTGCACAAGGATTCTCAGCTCCCCGATACTAATATAAGTACTGTAGGTTAAGGGGGAAGTTCGAGAAAATCCGCAGAGGCGACTTGAGGCTATGGAAGACCCGAGTTTGCACAAGGATTCTCAGCTCCCCGATATTAATATAAGTACTGTAGGTTAAGGCACAGGTTGAGGACCCGTGTGCAGTTCGAGGCTATGGAAGACCCGAGTTTGCACAAGGATTCTCAACTTGCCGACACTAATCGTGTTTTATAATTAATGGCGACCTCGAATGTACGTCGTAGCACTAACTGCTAGGCAGAGAGAGTAATTGTAACATAATAAAATTTTGTGTCATTGACACTTTTGATGCTCCACCTCAATTGGTTTTGCAGGTACAGCAATGGGTGTAGCAGTTTTGCTGTGCGGGCCAGCTGATCGTCTGCCGCACGCTGCCGCCTCTTCTCCTCTGCCTTCGTCGTCGCCATATTATTATTTACTGTGTCATTTTACACATAGGTACAGTTACACTACAACTGTCACACCTACACCGTGTATTACATACACCACGCTACACAACAATTAGTTGTCAGTGTAAATGTAGCGACTTTTCGCTCAGTTTGACCTGAGTACAGGATTTTCACCGTCGTCACGGAGTTTTTCCCTCAAGCTTGCTTCTATTACCCATCCCTCCATCTCATCCTCGGCCGCCCCCTCCCTCTTCCCCCTCCACCTCACTCCCACGTACACTCTCTTCGTCAGTCTTTCACCCTCCATCCTCTCCACATGGCATTTAAACCACCTCCATGTGTTCCTCATAACGCTCCCTATCACATCCACATCAACACCACAACGTTCCTTTATATCCTCATTAGTCAGCCTATCTCTCCACGGCAAACTCCACAGGCTCCTCTTAAATAACTCATTTCCACTGCTCTCACTCTTGACTTGTGTCCTTCCAACAACGTCCAAGCTTCACTTCCGTATGTTAGAGTTGGTATCACAATACTGTCATGTAGTAACTTTTTCACTTCCATGCTCACTTCCCTGTTTCTTATCACTGCTTTCAAAGAACCAGCAACCTTTCTTCCCTGCTGTACCCTTTCAAGAAGCACTTCACCCTCCCAAACCTCCATCCTTACTCATCACACTACCCAAGTACTTAAACGTACTCACATTTTCCAATTCCTCACCATCCAACCTCGCTGTACATTCACTGACTTCACCTCTTTCAAAGACCATCACTTTACTCTTCCCTACATTCACCTTCAGATTCCGTTTCTTACACACTCTCCCAAACTCATCCACCAAGCCTTGGAGCTCCCCTTCGTCTTCACTCAACAACACAGTATCATCTGCAAACAACAGTACAGGGAGTTTCCAAACACTGTCCTCTCTCACCAGGGCCACTCCAACATCCACTACCCTACCTTGTACCTCTTTTATTACCCCATCCATGTACAGATTGAACAACCATGGAGACATGACACATCCCTGTTTCAACCCAACTTTCAAAGAGAAAAATTCACTTAGTTCACCATCCACACGCACTGCAGCATAGCACCATCGTACATACTCTTCACAGCATTCAACAACTTCCCATCAACCTCCATATATTCTTAACACTTTCCACAATCCTTGTCTATCCACCCCTGTCATATGCTTTCTCCAAATCCCGCATGAGAAGCCGCATACAACTTCTTTCCCTTCTCTAGAAAACTTTTCCATGAAAGATCTAACGATGAATATCTGATCTACACAACCTCTTCCCTTCCTAAAGCCTCCCTGTTCCTCTCCAACTAATTTCTCTGTTCTTTCTCTAACTCTGTCAATAAGTATCCTACCATACACTTTTCCTATTATACTAAGAAGACAAATGCCCCTTTGATTACCACACACTTCTTTTTCCCCTTTTTTGTATCTGAGAATAATTATACCTGACTTCCAATCCTCTGGGACTCTACCTTCCTCCCAGGCTAATCTGCACATCTTCCACATCCATTCTACTACTATCTCTCCCCCATGCTTCAGCATTTCACCACACACTCCATCAATTCCTGGGGCTTTCCCAGATTTAACTTTCTTCATTGCTTCCAGCTTCTATCCTACTGATTTCTTCCTGTCTTCTCACCTCCCTCCTTCTCCCAGCCATTCCCCCAGCCACTTATACTCGCATTACTTCCATCCTCTACGTTCAACAATTCCTTAAAGTGTTCTCTCCATCTGCTCACTTTTTCTCCCTTCTCCACTAGTAATCTACCATTTTTATCTTTCACTTCCCTGCTAACTTCACTTCCACCCTGTCTTACTCTTTTCACCTCTTTCCAGAACATTTTCTTACAGTCCCTCCACTTTACACTCAAATTCCTTCCAAATTCCTCATCCACTCTCTTCTTACTCTCTCATACTAATCTTTTCACCTCTCTCTTTCTTTCTACATATAACTCTCTCTTCTAGCCTCTCAACTTCTTCCACGCCCCTATTTCTCATCCATTCATTGTATGCTTTCTTCTTTTGTGCCACAGCCTGTTTCACCTCTTCAGTCCACCACGCTGTTCCTTGCACCCCCCTCCGTCTTCTCTTTCTTCCACACAATGCAGTGAAATGGCGGGGGACAAGGTGGCGATGGAGGCGATTTATTTGTGGCCATCCCGTATGGGATGCAAGGCGTCTGGCAATAGATAGATAGATGGATAGACATGGAGGCATCACAGGGTACTGTATGTAATGGACGATGGTGGTGTGTGTGTGTGTTATGTTGTGAGGGCAGACTGAAAAAGAACACAGACGAGGCCATGGAAATGTGACCGTCAAGGATAGAGGACTGAACAGGAAGGCTGCCAGAGATTGAGCAGTGTTCAAAGCTGCCATTAGGTGACCAAGGCTGATGTACGTAAGCAGGTTGGGGCCGTTATAAATAATCTGAGAAACAATATGACTTTTGGGCAGGGGTTGGTACTGAAATGTGAACCCAGTGGACTGCAGGCTGACCTTGTCCTCCTGCCATCCACACTCCTCTTGTGCAGGGTTAGGGAAGTAATGGTAGTTAAGAATGTTTGTAGAACGAGGTGGAGTGACGGTTTTTCATGGTTATAGTGAACAGGGCATTGATGGGTATAGTTGTAAATTAAAGAAACTACTATAGTAGTAGATGGTTGATTAATTATTTTTCTTGCAGGATGGTGGTGATATCTCTTGTTCCAATGTGGTCTAATGTATCTTTTTTTCTGCAGGATGGTGGTGGTGGATGTTGTTACTGAGATGGAATGAGAGTATGTGCCTTTTCAGCTGTGTTATCGTCTGTGTTAAGGTGAGTGTTATTATGGACCCGGAGAATGAGAGACTGACTAGAAGAGTGTGTGTGTTAATGAGGTGGAGGGAAGACTGAGGGATTGAGGTGGAGGGGATGGAGAATGAGAAACTGACTGGAAGTGTGTGTATGAGGGAGATTGAAGGGGAAAGGGGAGGGGAGACTGAGGATGAGATGAGGAGGGTGTGTGACCTGGAGGGAGAGCAGCCAGATGGTAGAAAACAGTGACGTGGAGGCAGTTTGTTTGTGGCCAACCGCTAAGGGAGGAAGATGGACAGATAGATAAGGTAGATAGATAGATAGTGTAGGTAGATAGATAAATTAGACAGACAGATAGATAACTCGTACAGAAATAACTTCCAAAGATGAAACATTTACTCCATATATATGTCTTGCAGATCAGTAATAACTATAATCCATTTAATTTCACTTGGCAAAGATCCCTAACCTCGTTTAGTTCAGTTGATGGACAGGTGTAGTCAGATTGTAGGATAAATTTGACTAGTAACCAAGGAGACTCATTCCTGCTTCATAACTAAGGCATGAGTTAGATGATGATGATGATGAGGAGGAGGAGGAAGATGGTGATGGTGATGATGATGATGATGATGATGGTGATGATGATGATGATGATGATGATGATGGTGATGATGATGATGATGATGATGATGATGATAATGATGATGATAATGATGATGATGATGATGGTTGATGGTACCTGTGTTATATTTGTATGACATTTCTCTTATATTTTTCAGGCAGATTGCAAGATGACCAGCCCAACTTCTACAACATGATCATTTGACTCCCCGAGGAAATGCATCCCAAGACTACGTCGATTCTGCACGAGACGAAGACGCCTGGACGTACACAGTTAGATAGATAGATAACTAGATGCACCAAGTCCTCATTATAATTCTCATTTTTGTCATTTTTTTTAAACATTTGCTATCAGTATTAGTCCACAGTAACTTATCAAAAAATTGCCACAGATAGTAATAGTAGTGCTTACTGTACCTGATTGGCCAGTTAACCAATTTACAGTGTGTTCAACCTGGCAGAGATGCGTGCGCCCTTGCAGCTCAGTTGATAGCCAGGTGTTGTCTGATTGGAGGGTTGATTTAACTATACCTCATACCAATTAATCTGGCCAGGCTTGTATGGCAACACTGTTCCTGCCAAGATTCTGATTGGCTGGAGGTGTTTGTTCAAATTCGTTGTTGCTTAAACCGATACTCTCTTTATTATCAGATGTGATACTGAGTTTGTCGACAGTACAGTCGTCAAAAGCAATAACAAATCCGTTATATACTTAACAACAATGAAATTTTCATAGGAAGATAGAGATATGAGTCAACAAAGTATTACAATCGTCCAAGTCAAGGTCAGCCTTCGAACAATTCCTTTAAATCTCCGACACTCCGTAATATAACAGAAAATTAAGGAAACCTACTTAATCTAAGCGTTTGTATGACACATTTAAATTTTAAGATCAGTCCGTACTGTGATAATAGAGGATATATAATGAAATAGTTTTCCTTTAGCCTACTCTGATTTTCGCAATTTTTTCAAACCTCCCTCCTCACAGAACTCGTCTTTTCATTACAATTTTTAATTACTCAGAGTTGTGGCACGATTTAAGGGTGCAGACTGATCTTATAATTTAAATATGTGTTATACAAAGCGCTTAAGATTAACCCTTTAACCCGCGGGTATTGTTTTGGTCTGACTGTCCTCTCCCGCGGGGGTTTCAGCCAAATGTAAACAAACCTTTAAACCTTAATAACTCTGCACAAAATAAAGCTAGAGAAAAAAATAAGGTACCATTAGAAAGTACTAACCTTCAGCTTTCCATTGATGTAGGTTTCATGACTTTATTGACTTTCACAGGACGGGCAGTGCCGTTAGAAGTGAGGGAGTGTCAAAATCACTATTTTTTCGCTCACACATCATTACCTTCGCTCATACACCATTACCAAATGCCAACCTCATTCTGATAATAATACTATAAACATATATGAACACTGCACATACGATAAACACCCACTCTGTGTTCACTGAGGCAGGTAAAAGGCACTGTAATTACCTGCACTTCACTGCCACATCTAGCGGTGTTGTAATCACTATTTTTCGCTCCACACACCATTACCAAATGCCAACCTCATTCTGATAATAATACTATAAACATATATGAACACTGCACATACGATAAACACCCACTCTGTGTTCACTGAGGCAGGTAAAAGGCACTGTAATTGCCTGCACTTCACTGCCACATCAGCGGTGTTGTAATCACTATTTTTCGCTCACACACCATTACCAAATGCCAATCACATTCTGATAATAATACTATAAACATATATGAACACTGCACATACGATAAACACCCACTCTGTGTTCACTGAGACAGGTAAAAGGCACTGTAATTGCCTGCACTTCACTGCCACATCAACATGTGTTGTCACTCACACAGCTGGACAGATACTGATGCGCGCTTGGTCAGGGGTGGGGGTGGGGGGCCCCGGGGGGTGGGAGGTGTGGCCCCAGGGGGAAGAGGGAGAGTGGGGGTCGGCTGGAGTGAAAAAGAACTTAATAGCTACTCTCCCTTGAAACAATTGGCGCACGGAAAAAACGCGGGGTATTCAAAATATTCACAAACATTCGAGAATGACACCCGCGGTTTGGTCCAGTTTTTGCAACGTCATTCTGGAATGACACCCGCGGTTAAAGGGTTAAGCAGGTTTCATTAATTTTCTGTTATATTACGGAGTAGTCGGAGATTTAAAGGAATTGCTCGAATGCTGACCTTGACTTGGACTGTTATAATACTTTGTTGACTCATATCTCTATCTTCCTACGAAAATTTCATTTTTTGTTAAGTATATAACGGACTTCTTAATGGCTTTTCACGATTGTACTGTTGACATACTCTGTATCACATCTGACAACAAAAGAGAGTATCGATTTAAGCAACAAGCGAAATCAAACAAACACCTCCCAGCCAATCAGAGAATCTCGGCAGGAACAGTGTTGCCATACATGCCTGGCCAGATTAATTGGTATGAGGTATAGTAACCAAGGAGACTCATTTGTACCTCATAAGTAAGGCTCAGTTGATGGCCAAGTGTTTTCACATTAGGAGGGAGTTGATTTGACTAGTAACCAAAGAGACTATGTATTGGAACATCCTTGGCATTTTCATTTCTTTTCTTTTTTTCCCCTTTTTTTAATATATGTAGATTTCTGAGTACCTACTGTTTTTAAGGTCCAGATTAAAGCCAATGAAATAAGTGCCTTGATTGCCATGGTAACTTTAAAATTGATTGGATAGTTTCCTGACAGTTTACAGTTGCCAGCTGTGTGTAAAATTGTATGTGTGTTTTTTAAAGCATATCTTATAATGAGGACTGAGTGTTGAGGGAAATGCTAACTCTTTTATTTGTGCAATTGTTATTTTTTTTATTTTCAGCCCCTATAACAACTTCTGTCATTGGTCTGTTGTTAAAGTCCCAGTCATAGACCACTTAGCTGCCAGTCGTATTGATCTGTGGTTGCATTCAGTAACCATCTCGTATCAAAATCCAACTATCATTCATTTTTTTGGAGTTGTTAGGGGTCACAAATATGTGCTCACGTTTCAGCCCCATGTTTCGGTGTCTGTAGAAGTGGCATTCCAGGTGAGAGTTATTGTTTTAGTATTAGATATTAAGGTTTAACCCTGTGAATGTGTTTACGTCTTTTATATTGTTCTTGCCACGTCCAGAAGCTCGTGTTATTTTGCTAAGGATGGATATTTTTTTAACTGAAAGGGTTAGATATAGCCTTCCTAAGAGTCCCAGTGTACCACAAGCCTTAAATACAGCCTTCATAGGAGTCCTTCAGTATAGAAAGGCCTGAGATGCACAGCACTTAATAGAGCCTTTATCCTTTCATTATACATACAGCCTTGATAGATCCCTTCGGTACCACAGGCCTGAGATGTCACAGCCTTGATAGTGCCTTTCATTATACAATACATACAGCCTTGATAGAGCCCTTATTCAACACACGCTTCTCCTGATGTGACTAAAATAATCTCATAGTGGCAAGAATGAATTAAAAAAGATGTTAATCACATTCCTGGGGTTTATGGTTGCTTCCACAGTTGACATTTGCAATGTAAATAGTATTTGCAACCCCAGACTCATCCGAACATGAACCCAGTGGACTGCAGGCTGAAGTTGCCCTCCTGCAGTTTCATATACACCTTTTATTGGGACTTGTACATTGGGAAAAAAATGAGATATGTATGATAATGTGTAACAAGTAAGAGTCATAGCTTGGACTTTGTGTACTTGTGGCTGATTGTTTGCTGCCTAAGAGTGATGGCTGTGTGGCTGGTTACCAACTTTGTAACCGCACTTCACTCTTTGTTTGGTCGTCATCATCATCATCCAGACCTCTTTTTCCCTTCAGTGGATGATATGAGGTAGGGTTTAGAGAGAAAGAGGAAAAAAAGATAGAAGGAGACTCTTTGAACAAAGTCTGCCACACACCCCTGGAATTCTGACTCCACTTCACTGATACACCTTGCCACACCTACTTACATCACATTTAACAGTCAGACAGTACCTTAGCAAACACTAGAGACTGTGGAAGCAACCTAAAGTTTATGTTGTCTCTTGCATTGCTGAGTAACGCAGACTCACGAGTATCATTATCCAAGAATTACTTTATGCAGGATAGGATGATATGTTTGGCTCAGGGATGCTCATCCAGCCACGTTGCACATAAAGGTAAATTCTTTGTGGTCTCCTCTGTATATCAAGTGAAAGTGATGCAGTATTGTGTTCAGGTAATTGAATGGTAATGTGGAATAATGTTGGTATTGTGGCCTCAGGGTTATCTTGACGTGAACCCGGTGGACTGCAGGCTAAAGTTGACCTTTTCATCATGCCGTCCACAGTCTTCTTTGTGAAAGACAGAGAGTTGAGGGATGTTTGTATGGCCAGGCAGCTTCACTGCTTGGCTCAATCTACACTGTCATGTGAACATATCCCTCTTGCATGTCAATAAATATATCGTTCATTCATTTATAAAGGCTCCAGCATGCTTGTGTTGCCCTTGGTTAGCTAATGGCGGCTGTCCGTGCTGCTCGATCTCTGGCAACCTCCCTGTTCAGTCCATTGTTTACAGTTAATGGAGCCCAGCTTGTGTCGTATGCATTGATTAACTCATTTTTGGTATGGGTCGCCAAGTCTGTTTAGTGTAATGGATTAGCCTGTAAACATTAATGGTTGAGCATCCTTCAGTCAGAGAAGCCTTGTTTTTTCCATTTTTCCATTTTTCATGTATATTGTATTTTGTTTTTATTGACCAGTTTTTTCATAATCTCTTAATCATCCTTGCCCACTTTGTCACAGTAAGAGGGATGATCATTAGCCCTTTCAGCTTGAATGTCATTTTCTTGCAACTATTGCCCCATCATCAAGCCTTTTGCTGAACCATCAGGAGTTTAGGGCTCTGAGGCTAGGTTGCAGAAGGTGGGCTATACCAGGGGAAGTATGTGCTGTGAAAGTGAGTGTCTTAAATTTAGGCCAGTACGATGTAGGTTGAAAGGTGAGAGGGATGGGCAGAGAAGTGAGCAGGATGGGTTGTCAGGCTTATACTTCTCTCACCTTCACTTGGCTGTACTGTCATTCACTCAGACTGGCACTCATCAAAGAAGGGAGTCATTCTGTCATTAAGTTTTCAATCCAAGGATCTTATCATTCTTTCTGTCTCCAGGTAGTTTTATGCAGTATGGGAGAGAGATTTTGAATAGCAAAGGGCAGATGAAGTTATAGTCTTCAACACCTCATAATTTAACTGATATTCTCTTACGTGCTTACTGTCTCCCTTGTTTTACAAGGCTTAGGAGGAATGTTTTAAATACCAGAGGCTGATGGTGTTAGAACCATAAATAACCCACTAAATATGATACATCTTCCCTGTGTCCTTATGATTATGTTCAATATAGGCCAAGGATGAGATGGAGGGATGGAGAGATCTATGAGATAGGGAGGTGTGAGCTGGGAGCAGGGCAGTGAAATGACAGGGAACAGGGCGATACGGAGGAGATTTGTTTGTGGCCACCCTGTACGGGATTAAGGCGTCTGGCAATAGATAGATAGGAAAACGTTTTGAGTACCAGGTGTTGAACATGGCCTTCAGTGACTCTCAAGTCCAGTGATTGTATATCCTTCCTGTCAGCTGATTTTATACAGTTCAGGAGCTTTGGAGAGATTAGATATAGCCTTTATGTTGCAGTCAGAATGGGATAAATCTGGTACCCAAGGAGACAGTTCTACCTCGTAACTTTGGATCACTGAATATCACACAACCATGACAAGGTATTTTAGGATTGGCATAGTTCTATCTGATGAAAATGTGCCATCTCTGTCATTATCTTTCAAGTATCTGAATAGATAGGGACCAGATTACCATCCCCGGTGGGGATTTCCGGGGTTGGCCTTGTCGGAGGGGCAATCTGTCTCCCCATCTCGGCCCCAGCCCATCGTTTCTCTCTTCTCCTCCCAGCTTTACCGCCTTTCCCTTCCCCTGCGTGGCCAGCTCCAGTGGGTCTTCCCCCCCCCCCGGCCCACACCTCCACAAGGGTGTCTGACCCAGTCACTCACCCCAGCCAAGATGGTGGTGGTGGTGGTGGTGGTGGTGGGAGTGTGAGTGTTCTAGATGTGTGTGTGTGGCAACTGAGCCACACATACATACACTCTCACTCCCACCACCACCACCACCACCACCTGGTACCACCATCTTGGCTGGGGTGAGTGACTGGGTCAGACACCCTGGTGGAGGTGTAGCTGGAGCTGGCCAGGTCACCCCACCCCTGCACATCAGTGTGAATGAGTTCTTTCGTCTTCTCTTATATTTCAGGGGTAACTAATATATTTCTTTTTCAGGGGTAACTGTTTTATTTCAGATTCTACACTGAAAGGACTTCAAAGCAGGTAATACATTTTTTTTTATATATCTTACACCTGTATGTCCCTTCTACTATACAGTACTGTACGTGAGCATTATTTGTAATTACTGTACAAATAAAATTACATTATTGTACATAGGAGT
The DNA here is from genome assembly GCF_032717465.1 of Coenobita brevimanus. NCBI lineage: Eukaryota > Metazoa > Arthropoda > Malacostraca > Decapoda > Coenobitidae > Coenobita > Coenobita brevimanus. The sequence continues at coordinate 18,617 of NW_027641941.1, read as the reverse complement.
TTGTCTTTCCCCATTGCTAGGGGACAGCAGAAGAGAAGGAGAGGAGAGGTGGAGGAGAGGAGAGGAGAGGAGAGGTGAAGGAGAGGAGAGGAGAGGAGAGGTGAAGACCATAGGAGTGTAGAGGTGAAGACCATAGGAGTGTAGAGGTGATGGAGACCATAGGAGTGTAGAGGTGATGGAGACCATAGGAGTGTAGAGGTGATGGAGACCATAGGAGTGTAGAGGTGATGGAGACCATAGGAGAGGTGGAGACAAGAGGACAGGAGAGGAGAGGTGAAGGAGACGAGAGGGGAGGAGAAGTGATGAAGATGAGAGGAGACGAATGGGGAGGAGAAGTGATGAAGACGAGAGGAGAAGGGAGGAGAAGTGATGAAGACGAGAGGAGAAGGGAGGAGAAGTGATGAAGACGAGAGGAGAAGGGAGGAGAAGTGATGAAGACAAGAGAGGAGAGGTGAAGGAGACGAGAAGAGAGGAGAGGTGAAGGAGACGAGAAGAGAGGAGAGGTGAAGGAGACGAGAAGAGAGGAGAGGTGAAGGAGACGAGAAGAGAGGAGAGGTGAAGGAGACGAGAAGAGAGGAGAGGTGAAGGAGACGAGAAGAGAGGAGAGGTGAAGGAGACGAGAGGTGAAGGAGACGAGAAGAGAGGAGAGGTGAAGGAGACGAGAAGAGAGGAAAGGAGAGGAGAGGAGGAGGAGACGAAAAGAGAAGACAAAAAAAAGAGGAGACAAGAGGAGACGGAGATGAAAAGAGCGGAGAGAGTAAAATGAAAGTAGAGAGAGAGAATGAGTAGACACAAAGTTATAAGAGGTGAACAAAATACAAGATCTGAGAAATAAAAAGACAAAGACATAGTGGTATTTAACACCTTAGATGACAAGAGCCACTTTCAAGTTGCGTACAGAAACTGGGGAGAACAAACATTTACATGTACTTAAGGTTCACAATGTAGAGGACCAACAGAACTTCATCCAATGGCAGAACTTACCAAAATAACTTGATATAAAAACAAAATGATGTGCATAATACAATATAAAGAGAAATGTATACATCAAACAAAATGTGATAACTTATATGCAACTTTAATATGAACATAATGATATAAACAAAGAACATACATTAACATGGAACACAAGTGGTTCTACCTTCTACAAACTTATTCCAAATGAGGATGAATATTTATGAATTCCATCTCTAGTGAAATATGAAAGATAAAGACAAAGAACTGCCTCCAATACACATGATGAAATAAATTCAAGACTGCCTAAACTCCATCTACCTTAACGTGGCTTAATAGGCTTAATACTGTCCTCTCTCCATCCTGAGTTTTGAGCTGTTACTAGACACTGTTATTAACACCAGTGTCATGCTAATCACAAAGATGTGCTAAGACAAGGATGTAGAGCCATGGTATTAACTTATTCTACTGCTGAGATACAGGAAATTAGCTTCAAATGGAATAAGATACCAAGTTAAGGTGAATGAGGTGTAACAACATACAGATAAAGAACTGGGTAATGTGTAGTCATGAGTTGTTTTAACCATCCTGTATTGACTGGGGAAGGCATAAACTTTGAATGACTGCACAAGATAACAAATATGCTCATATAGATTTAAGTCCTACGCTCATATATACTGATCCCGAGTCACACTACCACACAAACTGAACCCCTTCAACGTGGTGATGTCTTTTTACTGTTTATTCCTGCTGCCTGCATATGATTTTACTTAACTTTAAAAAGATCTCTCCTACTGAAAAGGTTAATGATGTCTGTATATAAACTCCCACGGCTTGAAAGGTCTCCCCCATGCTGGACATGAAGGAAGCAAGGCTGGTTAATGATTGCTGTATGTAACCCCTCAAGTCTCTCTCTTTCCCCAAGTTGAATAGCCTCATATGAAAGGAACATGGCTGGTTAATAAAGGTTGTATGTAACTCCTAGTTTGAAGAAATGAATACTGAATTAGCACCATGGCATTATATGACTATACTGCACTGTAGGAGCAGAGGGAAAATAAAGGCTGGAAGAAATATGAAAATATCAAGATAGAACAGATGATGACAGTGCAGAGAGAAAGACTGGAGAGACAGGCCCCCTTTACCAAACTCCAACAACAACCAGGGTACTAAGGATGTATTCTTCTCCCCCCCCCCCACCTCCCCAAAGGGATTCTACAGTTTGAAAAGTCTCCCCCATACTGAATACATCATTTAAAGACTGCGAGAATGGTTTATGATGGCTGCATCTAACCTTTCTGCTTGTCACCCCAAGCAACTTATCTTCAGTTCTCATGTACTGAACAGATAAATGAAAGCTGCATTAATCCCCTCAGTTCAAAATGTCTTCCATGTTCAGTCACTGAAGGTAGCAAGAATAGTGAACAGTACTTCACTGCTGTTTAGAGAAATGAGATGCTTTGACTATGTGGAGAGGATGAAGAATGAGACTGACTGGAAGGATTTATAAGAGAGAGAGAGAGACTGTACCAGAGCGGACTGCTAGAGGAGGCAGAGGCAGGCTGAGGGAAACCTGGTTGAGGACGATGAAAAGAGAAGCAGGAGAGGAGTGTTGGTGGGACCTGAAGGACACATATTGGTGGAGAGAGTTCATCGAGGCCCTATGCATCCCGTGGGGTGCCACAGGAAATGATTTGTGTGTATATGTGTATGTACGAGAGGTGTGTGAGCTGGAAAGAGGCAGTCAAATGATAGAGGACATGCCAACATTAAGGCAATGTTTCTGGCCACCCTATTTAGGATTAAGACGGAGGTGAAAACATCTTGGGGTCTCTGTACTGTTTACCGCCTTGTACCTAATGACATTATTTTACTCTAGCTATTACTTAACCCGCCCCGTCCCGGCAACTTTTCGACCACTGGTACCCCCCAATCCCGGGCAATTTTCGACCTTTTTTTTTTTTGGTAAAAATTAGCGTTTTGGCAGAAAAAATTGCCGGTGGCAAAGAAAGTGGTACCAGGGGTACCTAATTATCTTAACCAGGTATGCGATGGTCCCACCTGGCCCCGTGTTCTCCCTATGCGGTGTGAGCATCAAACGTTTTCTATGGTATTATAAGTTTGGGAAACCAATGAAAGTAAGTAGAAATGAATTTATTACAAACATAAAAACATGTGATAAAAGAGTATATTGGATTTTATACAAAAATAGAGCAGAAATAACCATTGTACCATCGTGAGAAACGAGCAAAATCGGCCAACTTGGTTCCCATGAATCGCTAACATTCTAAAATCATGATACATATAATTTTTTTTACTTACATAATACTTCTACAATAACATTATACCATTTTACATTATATTGAACTGTTTTTACGTATTCACAGGCCTTTTGATAACATTTAGCGTAATGCTAGCGCTAATTTACGTAGTGAGTGAACTCGCTGTGACTGATGTTTCAACTCGTATTGTGCTTTTTCTACTTACATAATACCTTTCTAATATTATTATACACTTTTCAACTTTATAGAACTGTTTTGAGATTATTTCAGGCCTTACGTAAATATATAGCGTAATAATAGCGCATAGTAACACACACGGTGAAGTCGCTATGACAACTAATTCAACTTACAACCTATTTTTGTACTTATATAATAATTCTACACTAACATTGCACATGTAAACACTTGATATAATTGATATTACATCATTTCTGAACGTAAGATGGAACTTAGCGTCATATTTGCGCGTACTTACACAGGGAGTGTTATCGCGATATCATTTGTTTCATCTTGCACTAGTAATCAACTTATAAAATACCTTACTACTAACATTACAACATCATCCACTGTATATAATTCCTATCACATACTTACTGACCAGAATGTGGGTGTACTCGTGACATCAATTATGACAACTTACAGTAATGTTCAACTTATACGTTTTATTCATGCTAACATTACACCCGTTTCCACTTTATTTCCTTGCTATCACATATTTACTGACCAGACTTACACAGTGGGTGTAGTTTTGATAACAATTCTTTCCACTTACACTAATTCTCATCTTATACATTACTTTTCTGAAAAAATAACACCCGTTTCAACTTTATATTTCACTTAGCACCTACTGACTGGCCTTACCATTATCATGAGCGTCATTTCGCCTTCCCACACAGTTTCAGAAGTGTACGAGATTATGGTATTCCTTGAAACAAGGCTGAAGGCACAACGCAACATTGCACTCGACACACTCGTATCTTGTGTCTTTTCTCTGCGTTGATGGTCTGACTGTCGAGTGCTTACATACATGGCAGCGACGCTGGGGTTTACGACGGTTTGGTTTGGAAGGGATTGCGCTGGGGTTGTGTCGGGCTGCAAGACGTTGGGGTGTCTGAGCAGCAGGGGGGGCGCGGGGGGGGTGTGGGGGTCTTTCCTGGGCATGCTTGGCGATTATTTCACGTGCCAGCTCCCTCACAAACCCCTCAAAGGTCTCGGATACTCCGGTGGTCATTGCGTGCAGGTAGTGGGCGTTCAGGACCGTGATGTCGAGCAAGTGGAAAAAGAGTTTCTTGTACCACTTCATCGTTGTCCTGGCACAGTCAACACCCGAAATCATCGAGTCTGACTGATCAACTTGCCTCATGTTCAGATTATAGGCAAGTACAGACTCTGGTTTCCATACGTTGCGCCTCCTCTCGCTACGGTGATCCACGGAGTCTGTGCGGTGCATCAGGGGGCTGTGAACAGTTGATAGGAGGCAAACTTCCCTGTTGTGGTTCCACAGGGTTGCAAGGATGTTATTGGCCTGGAAGAAAACCACCTCATTCTTGTCAAGTTTCCTCCCTATCTTGACCATATGGCGACGGTTTCTCTTGACTGTACCACAGACTCCGGTGTCGTGTTGGTGGAGGAACCTAGCGAGAAGAGGGCTAGTGTACCAGTTGTCCAGGTACAAAACATGACCACGATGAAGGTACTCTTCTATCATTGTCTTCACCACGGCCCCAGAGAGTCCTATACTCCGATCTTCTATTATATCTGTCTGTGCGCCCGTGTACAAGACTATGTCTTGCACATAACCAGTCTTACAGTCACACATAACAAAGATCTTGAACCCGAAACGGTGTCTCTTGCTGGGTATATACTGCCTAAAGGAAATATTGCCTCTCCACAACACAAGACTCTCGTCTATGACGAGGTCTCTGTAGGGATAAAATGAGGAGCGGAACATTTCCCGTAAATGATCAAATACCAGCCTAATTCTCCTCATTTTATCGGTGTTATTTGCATTGGCTGGATCATCTGCATCAAAAAGTGGAGGCGGCCGAGAATAAACTGAAATCTATTACGACCCATCACCTTTCCAAAGAAAGGTGTTAGGATGATTGGGTCCGTTGTCCAATAGGCAGGAATTTGATTTTTCTTCACCACACCCATCAAGATTACCAGGGCCAAAAATAGGAACATCTCTGATATAGTCACGGAAAGTCATACTGTTCTGCATGCTTGCTTGTGGTTCTTAGGCGTTCACTTTCAAGGCGCTGGGATTGTGAAAATATATTCGTCTGTTCTAATATGCGCCCAACAAACGCCTCATCAAAAAACAAATTGAAAAAATCTAAACGTGACGACCCAGCATTTACACCTGGAGCCGTGCAACCTGACCGCCACTCCTCAGTGAACTGGTGAATGATGGGAGTAAAATTACTCCCATCCTCCCAGTTCCACGTGACACCACCGTCTCCAGCCACGTCACCATCGTCCCCTTCGTCTGGGTGGGGAGGTGAGGGTGGTGGGGGAGGTTGGGGAGGTGGAGAGCGGCGCCTCTCATCACTCGCACTTCTCTTCCCTCTCCCTTTTCCTTCCCTTTCTTTCCTTTCCCCACATCCTGGGGCTGTGGGGAGGAAGTTTGGGCATATTCAGGGGCGAAAGAAGTGCTGGGGAGTGACTCAACCTCCTCTCCCCTAGGCCTACGAGCACCACGTGCTCGTGCTGCCTCCCTCCCACCAATGGCCCCTTCACCCCGCACTACCCCCACACCACTCTCACTTTCACCCCGCGCTGCCGCCACAACACTTTCCCTTTCTCCCAGCAATCCCACCACACCACTTGCTACTTCCCCAGACAAAGTACTTGAACCATACCTTAGGTGTCGTCTCACCCCACCTTCTGATCCACGTGGTGATATTTTTTCCTTTCCCAACCACTCGGCGATATCACGTCCTAGCCCTCCGTCATCCTCATCGTCCTCATCCTCGTCCTGATCAGAATCGTGATGGAGAGATAGCTGTGCACGTGGTTGGGGAGCAGCCTGGCCTTCCCTTGCCTTTACGGTATGTCACATACCGCGTTTTTGAGGCGAAGGGACCTCCTCATCACTGCTACTTATTTCTTCCTCTGGCTGGACGTAATCGCGATCCACCACATCATCATCAGTGGAGAATCACTGTCTCCAGTGAAGGCTTCCAGGACGGATGCAATTTGCTCATCTGAGAGACCTTTCCGCGCCATGTCTGACCTGGGTCACTGCTGGCAGGTGAGTGACCGAGACAAGGGCGGCGCGGGTCTGAGGTCTAGGACGCTGCCCGTCTGGCGGCAGGTAGGGGAGGCTTGGTACCCGGGGCGAAACAGAAAATCTCCGCGAATTTTGAAATTTGTGGAAATTATGAACCTTGCAATTGCAGGACGTTGAAGTACGTCCTCGGGACTGGCTGTGACAAAACGTGAGGACGTGGAAGTACGTCCTCGGGACGGCGCGGGTTAAATGTTTTTATAAAGTTTAGGATACACTGCATGAATTGGAGGGAATGAAGACCTAATCAACTCCTTTACTACTTGGGAACTTTTCTTAGTGATTAAAAATGCTTACTGGCTCAGTTCTGATGAAAACCTGGCCAAAGGGGACTCGTAATGTGATTTAAACTTCTAAGAGTATATTTTCTAGCATGACATGGCCTCTATCATGTAGCCAAACTGGAAAAATGATAAGACTAGAAACCAGAGAGATGTTGAAGCAGAACAGACTGGCAAAAGGGACTCCTAAGGTGACCAAAACTGCCCACAAAGCATTTATTCTAGCGTAACACAGACTCCTGACCCTTTTTGGCTTGATTGATGGCCAAGTGTTGTCAGCCTAGAAGATCAGTGTGACCAGTAAGCAAAACTCATTCCTACCTCAGTTATGATTTATACCAAACACCCATTACTTCCAACCCTGAGTGGACCAGCTCCTTTAGATGAAAAACTGCCTATACAGCATTAGTTCTGGCAGAATCCTACCCCCTTTCAGCTTAGATGGCAAAGTACAGCTAAACATGACTAGTAACAGAGAAGACCAATTTTCCTGCCTCATGCTATAGTAACCAAGGAGACTCATTCCTACCTCATACAGTTACTGAATTCCACCTAACAAGGACTTTGCTGTGTGGCCAATTTCACAGGCCATTACAGTACTGATAATCTCAAACTATGCTTTCTCTAACTCGGGCTTCCAATGATGATTGTGCGAATGAGTATGTGGCCTATTTCACTAAGCATGCTGTCAATAATTCTTTTAATATCTTCTCTGTCTGGCTCCTACCTCACAAACGCTTTTTAGATGGAAACTGGGGTTTGGATAATGACGGTTGCAAAAGAAGTGTTTTTTAGGATGGTTGGGTGTCTTGTTGAACAGATAACAGACAGCAAGAATGTGTCTGTGGTCCATTTACTGAGCATACTGTTGATTTGCTGCTCAATATTTATCTAAATTTCTACCTTGTTACTAAATCCTTCCTCACCTTTTGCATGTGGTAATTATCTCAGGACGGTGGTGGAGAGATGCCTTCAGGAGATGGTACCAATATAACCACGAGACAGAGCTGCCCAGGGATTACAAGTGTCTCCCAACTCTGTGTCCCCCAAAATGTGAATGGCTGATTGTACGATGAGGGCAGCTCCAGCCTACAGTCTACCAAGTTCAAGTTTACATGAATCTTGGGCTACAGCTACTACTATTACACTGACGATGATAGTAATAGCTCTCTTTATATATTTTCAAATCTCTCATTCCAAATTTATTTTCATACACTCTGTTCCTAGTCACTCTCTCCTAATTCATTTCCATACTCTCTCCAAAGTCCACACACACAAACTTTATTAAAACTCTCACTCACCATACAACCAGAGAGCAGTAAAGAGTTGAACAAAGACTAACACCTCATGAGATGTTTATTATAACCCTTAACCCCTTCACCCTCGGAGCCAGAAGATCCAACCAACCACAAGCAAGATAAGCAATATTTGTATGTGGCTGGTTAATAATACGTTTTTTAACCAGGGCACGGTGATATTAAAAGGATTTATGTAACAAACACAACACTCAGGTGTACTAAACAAACTAAATCACTTAGGAAAAGGTATTAGGGAGCTTTCTCAATTGATGACAATGTGGGTCTTTGTGTAAAACTGCCACCTTCATTTTAAATTTTGAATCAGGTCAAAACAATCAAATACACGCTGACGCAAACAAGACTGAATTTGATGAATATCCACCAGTATGATTTTTTAATGTGTTTTGAAATAGTGGAGGTTTGGTACAGAGCTGCAGTGGTATATTGTGAGGGGCCAGTGTTCCAAGAAAAAATAATGGTCCATATATTTAATGTTAGGGAATTATGCCATGGCTGCCAGAGCAAACTGCATAATAAATTCCAACACAGGCACCATGGCACTACATTATACACAGAATAGCACTATGAAGACATGGCAATATAGAGGACACACCTGGAAAATGAAACCGTGCATGAAAGACTACAAAATGGCCCCCAAATTGAGTAGTAAGTGAAATATAGAAGTGAAATAGTCACTACTTAAGAATATTGATTTGTACAATAATTCTGAAGGGCTTGGGTGGTAATTCTCTTGGGGCTTCAGGGAATGGGTTACTGAATCTATGAATTACATATTTATTCCCTTCAGTGTGATGGCGCCCTCGCACTGAAGGGGTTGTCTCAAAGCTGGTGGTTGGCTGATCCGATCTTCTGACCCCGAGTGGCTCAATGTGACTTACTGAATTTAACAGACTTGATTTAACCTGCTATATTTAATCTGTTCTAACTTTTAACCTTCATGGGATACAAGGGATTAAGGGTTATAAATCTTACGAGGGATTCACAAACAGACTTAGAATCAATTTCCTTCGTAACTGAGAGACGTGGGATAAATTCTGCTCTCTCCTCTGCTCTGCTCTGCTCTGCTTGTCCGGCCTGAAAACAAGAATCGCAGCTATGGAAGGAAATTGATCGTAAATCTGTCTGTGAACCTAAATACAATACTAAGCAACACTATGTAACTTCTTCCTCACACTCAATCAGTACATCCTCTTTATAAGTCTGGGATGCTTTGCAAAAACATCCCAGATTTTATATATTTACTTGTAGCCAAGAGATGTTTTAAAAATATTGCTTTTCTCTTTTTTCATGTATGTCAGGCATGTATTCCAAATTATCAAAACATTTCCCCACTTCAGACAGGGATATATTCCAATATACCCCCAAATTTTTCCAATAATTTAGAGAAACAAGCAAATCAGCATAAGAACCAACTGAATAAATAGGCAAATCCTTTAACTGTGGTTTGAATATCATGTCTAAAAGGATTTGGAAGTCTGAAGCTACTTTGTTCACAGATGTTTCGGTACTTGGCTGAAGAAGAACCAAAACATGCTTCATCACTTAAAAACATTTGTTGTGATTTTACAGCTCATTTTCCTTCCTTTCTTAGTTTTCTCTTTCCTTCCTTCCTTCTTCCCCCACCCCCTCTCTCAAACCTGTATTACCATTCTGTCAGCACACATCCCAGGCCTATAAAGAGGACTTCTGGCCATATTATTACAACTGAGAGTGCCAATGTATGGGTAAAGGTTCATTTGATGTGATCATTTGTACAGCATGTCAAAGCATGCTGTACCACTGCTGACTACACTATTATGTGGGATGCAGGCTAACTGACTTATAATTACAGGCGTGCATCTATTTATCTATCAATATACATCTATTTATCTATCTATTAATCCCAAAAGGGTGGGCTACAAGCAAATCACCCAAATCACCCTGATAACCCATCTTTTATCATCAAAAATCTGTTGGTGTTTTCCGACACTTCTGCACTTTCAGTTTTAATAATACGACTCTGATCGTATAAACATTAAATATTAAACATCTCATGAGGTGTACATTTAAAAAGGCCACATCCAGGTTCATTCTTCCCTCCCCCCCCTAACCCACCACTGCATATTTGGCTCCCATGAAACTGATATATTTATTCAGGAGAAAATGTATACAGGGTTAAAAATAAATCAACAATTCATATATATCAATGGCTAACCTTTGTACTGCCTTCTGGATAACTCTTAAATACAAGAGATGATGTATAGAACAGTATTTTGATTATAAATTCTCATTCTTTTACAGCAATCATATTAAGTTTCTTGTTTTCATTTTATCTGACAGTTTTATTCCAGCAGATGTTTTATACTCAGTTTAAAAACAATAATCTTAATTTTTCTACATGGTTTAACTTGGGTATTTTACTGTACTTAATTCCTGATGATTTTATTCCAGGAGAAAATCTTATTCTTCTTTCTTTATGGTTTAGCTTGGGTATTTTATTCCATTTAATTCCTGATTAGTTTTATTCAAGGAAACAACTTCAAAATTCTGATGTACCAATCTTTTATTCAAGGAGACAACTTTATGATTCTGATGTAGCAATCTTTATCTTCCAAGAATATTCAAGGAGAAGGGTTCTACGTTAATCTTGAAGGCTGAACCAATACACAGTGAAGGGTTAAAGGAAGAATAATGATCTGGATGCGGCATAACCCAGGAGAATTTTATCCCCCCATTTATTACTGCTCTCTCTCTCTCTCATTCATACACACACATCTCAGGTCACTCAATTCTTATTCAAATGACATAAAAAGAGCTATGCACAGCATCAACAGCCCTATTCCTGGCCCCTCCCCCTCCCCTCCCCATATAAGGTGAAGTAGGATCCAGCACCAATATAAAGCACAAAACAGGGGAAAAAAATCAACAGCAATGCATTTACAATTTTGAAGGCCTTGGCTGTGTATGGATGCATCGGCCTTTCTTCTTATCACCATCTGTTGTACGTTTAAGGTCCCTAACTTCTACTAGCTCAGTTCATGGACCAGTGTAGTCTGACTGGAGGGCTGATTTTGACTAGTAACTAAGGAGACTGCATGTGTAATCCATTTTTTGCATTCTGACATCATCTAAAGTATGTTTTTTTGTAATGTGATGAAAGTCCTTCATCCCTTTCAGCTCAGTTAATGGGTAAGTGTAGTTTCAGTCCAATGACCAATATGGAGTTGAGTTCCCCACCCTAGAGTGTCGTGCAAGGCTGACATATCCTGCCTACCCCAGTGAAGAGAATTTAGTTATGTAAAAGAGATATGTATGTGTTGTAGTCTCATCCTGGATACTGACTACTATGTACATGTGGCTGAGTTCCCCGCCTGGGAGTGTTGTGTGGGGGCAGATACCAGGATTTTGTGCCCCCACCACTCCCATGGTAGTACCTCCCAGGGACAATGGTCACCACCCATCTACTACCTAATCAACTATCAACAGTATGACCAGTGAAAATACACTCATTCAAGCACACACAATCCTAGCTTCACCTTACATTGCAGAAACCCTTATCTGAAACCTGACACAATATTTAAACTACAGACAGCATGGCCAGAGAAATATTGCCTACATGTTACACTGTCCTCCACATCACTCTGCCCTCCCTCCGCCCACCATGAAGTACTGTACGTTTATTTGAACTGTTAACCGTTTCACATTGTCATTTTCCAGTACACTCCAGCTCTCTCCAATTCTAAGCACCTTATGGGGAATTTGTGACACTTGAGGGGTTACATACAGCTTACACTAACTCCTTCACTACCACAATATACTCCCAGGCTGAATTAATAGTTTGGTGCACCAAGAAATATATGAATAATAATAATAATAATAATAATAATAATAATAATAATAAATCACAGCCTTCAATAACCTCCTTCACCACCTGAGTTCCAAAGTTGAATGTATTGGTTGTTGCCGTGGGAATATGTAATTATAGTGTCATCAAGTTGAAGGGGTTCACACACACACACAATATCACCTTCAATATTTAAAACGATACCCTAAACTGAACTCAGCATTAGCCAAACCTGACAGTAAGTTCTGTATGTTGATACACCTCATTATTGAACAAGTGATCCAGTTCCATCAGATGAGAAGACTAAACAATTTCAAGGTATACATTACTATATCCTAAACTGTGGCCAAGTATGAGGGCTGCAATCATAGTGGCTGTGGATATTCCCTAACACCTCTGTCTAAGTAATTTATCCAGAAGAGATGGATACACATGTGGACAATGTTATGGTACACCAGGGATATAAAGATGTGCTTGGAAGTCTTGTATGCCAACCACATCAACTATTGTGCAGTCAAATACATTAGTTCATTCCCACATATACAACTGATCAAAAATTGTAAAACCTTCCACCTTACATTTTGAAACTGTAGAGGAAATATATGAAAAGAATCTCCAATAACTACTCGTTGTTGTAAATGGCCATTAATTTAATCAGTAAAACATGAAGAAAGAATTTTTGCAAACGTGATGTAAAGTCTGAATTATTTGGAGTAAGACAAAACATGATGAACAGTGCTCATTGTGAAACTCAGTGAACATTTTTTTTATCGAGTGTGTACATTTTATCAGCCACAAATTAATGATAATAGGCAACTCAATCCACTACGTTAGTGTCTATGAACCTGGCCATGAAACAGAGGCGGCAGAATTCAGTTAAATAAATTTTCTCATTACTGGATTCACAGATAATTCCATGTGATGCAGTGGACAGAGATGTATATTATCATTCACCGTTGATCATAGGAATAGGAAGACTGCCAGAGATCGAGCAGGGTGGAAAACCATCATTAGGTGATTTCGGCCAGGCTGATGAACACAAGGATGCTGGAGCCTTTATAAACAGTGCAATAAGATACAATGCACCCTAATCCACTGCCTCAAATTTAATGTCTCTGAATGCAGCTGTGGAAAAGAGACAGGACAGGCAAAGAGACTTAAAGCATTTGACTGCACATTACAGAAAATGTTAACATGATTTTCTCACCCAGTATTTCAAAAACCTTTCACGTCTGTACCTACACAAGGCGGGGGCAGGTCATTTCCCCAATTACAGAGTGATTATCCTCAGTCCTATAGAGTACTTGGCTTTCAGGATACCATAAAGTACAGCTTGAATACAGACAGAACAGTTACCCATGTTACAGCACAGGCCCTATGTTAACAGTACACACAGTGTGCTTGCATGTTCCTTGTGTATACACACAACTATTTCAGAGATGGTGCAAGTGGCTACAAAAATGATACCAAACTTATGGGATTTGCAACACGAGGCAAAGGTTGAAATTGACTACATTCAGAATGAAGAGAAAAAGGATAACTAATGATGATGCGTAAGTGTATGCATGGTATAAGGGATACAGGATGAACTAGAGGACGTGGTTTTAAATTAAAGACACCAACTTGTTCGGGTTATGTAAGAAAATATTGACTTCCTGAAGAACTTAAATGGGTTAATACAAAAAAGTTCATTCATTCATTCATTCATTGCCAGACGCCATGTATCCCAAACGGGGTGGCCAAGGGCTTAGAGTTAATTGTTTTACAGGGAGGGGCACTAATCCTCCACCAACCCCACTTGACACAGGGAGAACAAAAAAGTAAATCATACATAATTCTGATTATTATACAAAAAAGAAAAATTTATTTGGTTATATGGTTACCACCCAGCATTGTAATGGTTTCCTGGTTTACAAGAAACCATTACGCTTGTCACTCGGTGTAGAGCCACCTACAGTGAAAAGACTATAAAAAAGTGACAGGAAGGTTGGAATGAAATAGTAAAGCGGAACACTATAGAAAAAGAATGATAAAGTGAGGGAAGAAGAAGGCAACACTACATCAAGTGAGTGGATGATGGTCACCACCACCTACCACCATGTGTGTGTGTTTCATAACTAAGTGGCATTTACAGTACTGATGTTAAGTAACCACTGAGTTAAAATTGTTGTTGATTACCTCAAGTGTGAGGTTTACTGATGTTAAGTAACTAAGTGGCATACTGTAGTGATGTTAAGTAACCACTGTGTGAAAATTGTTGTTGTTGATCAACCCGTGTTTAAGGTTACTGGTGTTGCATAACCCCGGTCTTCCTTTTCTGGAGACCTGTATTCGGTATCCGAGTGGATGGTGTTTTTTTTTTCCTCCACCCCAATAGCAGAGATACCGCAAAGCTCCACGTCACTCTGTTATGGTTATATGGTTACCACCCAGCGTTATAATGGTTTCCTGGCTTACAAGAAACCATTACGCTTGTCACTCAGTGTAGAGCTACCTAGAGTGGAAAAAGACTATTAAAGAGCAACAGGAAAGATGGGAACAAATAGCAAGGAGGGAAGACACAAACAAATGATAAAGGCAAAAGAAGTAGGCAACACTACATCAAGTGAGTGGATGATGGTCGCCACCACCTACCACCCAGTGTGAATGTTTCAGAACTGTGTGACAGTATCGAAACCATCTGTTTCAACAGTGTGTGTGTTTCAAAAAAATTCAAATAAAAACTGACAATTACTCTCCCCCTTACCTACACATTCACTTAACACATTATCATCATTACCTAACCTAACCTACCATCAATAATTTACTATTGCACAGGTACACTTGGTTACAAAAGTGTCCCTGCACAATGGTAATTCAGAGGGATATACCTGAAACAATGTGTCAGAAATGGTACAAGAGAATGAGGAAGAGACAGAAGATAGACACAATGAATACATGTTTACCAAAATGAATACAGGCTTCCAAGCACCATGCAGTAAAGATCATACTGCCATAAATTATAGGATTTTACAATGATTAAAAAATAGCAGGCAAGGATAAGGAAATGAGAAGAAATAATAATAATAATAATGATAGAGATAATATCTGTGATAAATAATGATCTATCTATCTATCTACTGCCAGATATCCCACAAAGGGTGGCCACAAACAAATTGCTTCCATGTTGTCCTGTCTCCCCCCCAATAATAGTGATAATACTTGTAATAATAAGTAAATAAATAAAATGAGGATATACAACCAAGACAAGCTAAGACAGTCTTGTACTTCCAAACATCTTACTGTATTTCTTGGCTACATATTATGAACAGCAACTTCATAAAACCTGTACTTTGGCAAATTATTCTGCCTCTTCACCTTAACAACCATTTGTAGGTTACTGATGCAAAGTATTTTGATACTGAAAGTATGTAAATAATATAAACTGGCAGAGGAGGAGGATGCCTTCATGTGGTGGCACTGATATGGCAGGGTGGCTCCACTGCCTGATTACATGAACATCCATGAACTACTTTTCCATCCCCAAAGAGAAAGATAGTGGACTGCAGGAGGGCAAATTAAGCCTGCAGTCCACTGGGATCACATGCATGTCTGTCCTTTGTGGTACTTGACTTTTCCTACTATATTTTGTCATGTTCTAGTCAACCATTACAAAATGAAGAGTTTTAGTGTATTTGTTCTTAAATCCTCTCAAAATCCACTTCAAACAAATATATTCAAATGTCTAGTGGCACAACAAAGGGTATTTAGGCCATCACACACTGTAGTTAAATTATGGTTGTGGTGGCCATTGTTTAAAGTGTCATTACTTCATGGAGATGCTTTACTAATCCCTGCCATGGATACAATTGCATTATTTTCACTTATTAATTATATCTATACCTCTATTCCATACCTGAAACTGGATGAACACATATATAAATTTTACTCTGGCATCTAGTTGTCTGTCTACCTATCTATCTCCCTGTCTATCTATCCATCCATCCCATACACAGGAAGAAAGAAATAATGAAGAATTATCACCAAGCCATAATATAGCTACATGGCACTGCAGTAGAGGCAAAATAAAGGCCAGAAATAACAATGAAATGTCCAGAAGAGAAGTAGGACAGAAAAGCAGAAGAGGACAGAAGGGAAAAAGACTGGAGACAAAATGGCCCCTCTTAGTCACCTCTTCTGACAAGCAGAGGTACTGGGGAAGTGTTCTTATCCCCCCTTCCCTGGGGGTAGACACAAGTTGATCTAAACTATCTATCTATAGCCCAATGCCCTAATCTTGCAAAGGGTGGGAATAGACAAAATGCCTCCAAGTCGCTCTGTCACCCACTATTTGACTGCCCTCCCATCCTCCCTCATGTACCTCTCAACTCCATCCCTCCACCTCATCCTCAGTCTCCCCCTCCCTTTCCCTTCCTTCACTTCACCTACTGTACATACACTCTCTTAGTCTCATTCTCCATACTCTCCACATGTCCAAACCACCTCAGTGTATTTCTCCTAATTTTCTCAATCACATCCACATCCACCCCACAACATTCATTCATTTTTCATCCATCAACCTGTCCCTCCATGTCACTCCACATGCTCCTCTCAGATAACTCATATTCACTGCTCACACCCTTGACTTGTTCCCTTCTATCAAGGTCCATGTCTCGTTTCCATATGTCAGAGTAGGGATCACAAAACTATCATGCAGTGACTTCTTAACTTCCATACTCTCCCTATTTCTCATCACTGCTTTCAGTGAACCTACAACCTTCCTTCCCGTCTATACCCTTTCAAGCACTTCATCCCCTATACTTCCATCTTTACTCATCACACTACCCAAGTACAGTACTTGAATGCACTCACATTCTTCATACCATCACCATCCAACCTCACTGTCCATTCTGTGACTTCATTCCTCTCAAACACCATAACTTTCCTCTTGTTTACATTAACTTTCAGATTCCTCTTCTTTCACACTGTCCCAAATTCATGCACCAAACCTTGCAACTCTCATAAATCTTCACTCAACAATACTGAATCATTGGCAAACAGCAACACTGTAATCTTCCATACCTCACTCTCATTCATTAGAGCCACCCCCACAGCCAATGCCCTACCTTGCACCTCCTTTACAACCCCATCCATGAATATATTAAACAGCCATGGAGACATCACACATCCCTGTTTCAGTCCCACACTTAGATCAAAGAACTCACCTCGCCATCCACTCACACCGCAGCCCTGGCTCCCTCGTTCATACTCTTCACAGCGCTCAAGAATTTCCCATCCACTCCATATAATCTTAATATCTTCCAAATACCTTGCTTATCTACTGTCATATGCTTTCTCCAAGTCCACGATGGCAGCATACACTTTCCATTCTCTAGATACTTCTCTACTGAACATCTTGGAACAAATATCTGATCTACTGTACACAACATTTTCCCTTCCTAAATCCCCCTTTTGTTCTTCTCCAACCAGCTCTTCTGTTATTGGCCTATCAATAAGTATTCTACCATATATTTTTCCAATCACACTAAGAAGGCAAATACCCCTACAGTTCCCACATACTTCTCCCTCCTTTTCCTTTGCACAATGAAACAATTATACCTGATCTCCAGTCCTCTGGAACCCTTCCCTCTTCCCAAGCCAGTCTACACAACTTCCATATCCACTCCACAACAATCTCACCCCCATACTTCAGCATTTCGCCACACTCCATCAATTCCTGGGGCCTTTCCCATGTTGATCTTCTACACTGCTTCTACTACTTCTGCCCTACTGATCTCTTCCTCCCTCCTCTCTTCTTTTCCCAGCCATTCCCCAACCACTTATACTCACACTTCTCCCTCTCTCTACATTCAACAAATCCTCAAAGTGCTCCTTCCATCTCATTTTCTCTCTCCTCCACCAATAATCTATTATTCCCATTTTTCACTCCCCTACTATTTCCCCTTTCACACAGTTTTACTTTCTTCACCTACTTCCAAAACAATTTCTTACTCTCCCTCCATTTCACGCTCAGATTCCTCCCAAACGCTTCATCTATACACAGTACTTTATCATTCTCATTTGGGGGTGGGGTTATGAGGGGTAGACCGAGAAAGACATGGGATGAGGTCATTAAGTGTGACCTTAGGGTTAAGGGACTGAACAGGGAGGCTGCAATGGATCGTGCAGCATGGAGAGCCGCCATTAGGTGACCAAGGCCGACACATGCAAGCATGTTGGAGCCTTTAAAAATGAAAACGAACTGTTGTAAGGAGGTTAAATTTCTGTAACTCTGGCATCTATTAATGTCTATCTGCCTATCTATCCATATACAGTATACTCAGTTGCTATCAGGGTGTCTCAAATAATTACTTTGACATCAATCTGTTCATCTATATCTGCATCTATCCACAGCCACATGCCTTGGCCACCAACAAGATGCCTTCATATTGCCTTGTCCTAAGCCATCAGTCTGTCCTCCTCACATCATCTTCATTCATACACCTCTCCACCCCATCTCTCCATTCCTCCCTCTACCTCACTCACACTCCTAGTCAGTCTCTCATTCTCCATCCTCTTCTCAGTCCCTGATCATACCAGCACCGTTTTATTCCTCACATTTTTTTTTTTTTTTTTTTCACCCAATGATAGACTCAAGTAAGATTTTTTTTTTTTTTCACCCAATGA
>NW_027641940.1:0-4995 GCF_032717465.1 Coenobita brevimanus | reverse complement strand
CAGACTCAAGTAAGGTCCAGAAAGCAAGAAAAAAATTAATAGGAGAAAGTATCAAGAAGTCTGACCCCCAAATGGGCCACACTGTCATTCACTCATTCAAGCCCCTGGAATCCTGACTCCACACCACAGGCATACACATAAATGTGTGTACTTCATACTACCATCTTCCTGCTATAAAGTACTGTGGTGATGGAGGGATGCCTTCATGTGGTGACACAGTTTAATGATTACCGGTGCACGTGTCTATCAGTTCCCTCCCTACCTACCCATAAGGAGGATGGTGGAGTGCATCAGATGAGAAATTTCAGTAGGTAGTCCACTGGGATCACATTAAGATAAGCCAAGGTGACCAAAACATAATATTCTCAACACAACATAATATACTTTACAATCCTAGAACAAAACATACTGTACGTCATGGCACCATCCAATAAAAGAATTGATTTGCTCTCATCCCTGGGCATACATTGTAAATACCAGTACAAAAAAGGCTGGCAAAGGGTGAGAACAGGTATTTATTGCTTTTAAGACTGCAGCATGGGGTGGTCAATGCTCTAGAACATCAAAGCTTAGCATACTCTAATGTGCAGTGCAGTGCCTCTAAGTGCAGTGGCTACTCGTGCATCTATACTTCGCTCACTTTAACTTGGTTTATTTTTTCTTTTTTTTAGTGATTCTCTTCCTTTTGCTGCCCATATCAGTAGGTCAATGGAAGAATACAGCAATACTATGACCCTGTGTACGTTTCATAGGACTTTCATGACTAGCACCATATTCTAATGTTAGTCCTATCTTGTGGCTCAGCATTCATGATGGAGAGATAGTAATTGTATGCCTAGTTAAAGTGAACAGAGTACAGCAATATGACTACAGTATCTACAGTACTCTTTTACCTGTTCTCATGGTGCTGGATGGGGAAACCTTCATGTGGCTGCACCAATACAACCGGGCAACAATTACATGTCCCTGAACTACTGTTTGTTCCCAAAGATGAGGCAGGTGGACTGCAGGAGAGCAGTAACTTCAGCCTGCAGTCCACTGAGTTCAGGTTGAAATAAGCTCAGAGCCATAAAACAAGCCAATCTGTTCTCACCCTTTGCCTGTATTGATCACCTGTTCTATCATTCATTAACAAATCAAAACTGAGCCTCTGTTTCCCCATAACCAATACTTATATGGAGGTTGGCCATGGTATGTCTGATTTCCCCTCCCCCCTCTCTAAGGACTGGGAGCTAAACCAAAGTGCCAAAACACTAAGTACTTCCCTACAGATGCTTCTAGTTTGACTTCATGTGTCTGTGACTGAATGTTCAAGTGATGTTTGTGTGGCTGGTTACCCATCTTGCAGAAGATTCACAGTAACCAGTCTGTTTCTTATTTTTTTTTATTATTATTATTTTTTTAAACCAAGTGATTTTGTGTGCTTGTTCTAACATGACATTTATTCCCAACCCCTCCCAGCTAACATGACAATGCCTGACCACCCACACCCACACACAAATTCCTACCTCAAATCTAAGGAGCACTAACATTCATGCAACCACAACTTAGCACTGAACTTGTGGGAGTGGGTAAGCAGTCAAGTGAAAGCTGACTACAGGCTGACATGACTAGTAATCAAGGAGACTCATCCCTACCTCACATTTCAGGTTCACCAAAATTCATGTAACCACAACTCAGCATTCAATTTGCGATGGTGGGCAAGTTGTAAGATGAAAATGGAGTCTTTCACTATTTCCAAGTTGTTCCATCCTTCACTTTCAGGCAGGTGCCCTCTCTTCAATGTACACCACCCTCATTCATATACCTCTCTACCCCACCCTTTCACCTCAATCTCCCCTTCCCTTTCTCTCCCTCTCAAACCATCTTCATTCTTACCACTTCACCCCATCCTTCTACCTCATTCTCAGTCTCCCTCCTCCCCTTCACTTCACTCCTAGTCAATCTCTCCTTCTCCAGTATCTCCACAAAGCTGAATCATCTTGGGGCACTTCTCCTAACACTTTTCAGCAAATCCATATCAACACCATGACATTCCTTAACTTCCTCCTTGCTCTGTCTCTCCACATCACCCTACATGCTCCCCATCCACATCAGCACCACCTCTCTCTCTAAACTTCCTCTTTTACTCTCCACAAAAGTCCACATCTGTATCAAAACTACAAAATTCCTTAACTTCTTTGCTGCTCTCTCTCTCTCCACATAACTCTACACAAAAACACACATTTACATACAAATACACAAACACTAACACCACAACTCTCTCTCAACTTCCTTTCTTGTCTGTCTGTCTTCTCTCCACACAATTCCCCTTGCTCCCCTAACTAAACCTAACCTAAACTAGCCACACCTCAACAGAATTAACCTAAAATACCCAAACTGAAACAACATAACCTCAAATAATAATGTAAGCCAACCTAGGGGAAAAATAACTAACCAAACTCTCCTTAACTACAATGCTCTATGCAACTCTACAGGCTTCCCTAACTAAACCTAACTTAATCTACCCAGTCCTCTATGGAACTGACAGAACCATACAACCAAACGTAACTGAACCCAACCAAGACATTTAAAAACTTACCAACCTTGACCTAACCACAATGCTCCCACCAATTTCAGATAAAGGAAAGTATACTGCACTGTCATCTGGCCATGGTCGTGTGAAATGATATTTATATCGATTATGCTGAACTGAGTAATGAACTCCTACTGCAAGGCATCACAAATCATATAGCATTAACTATATAATAACATGCTTTACAGAACAACGTATCAGGTAAGGCAAATGGCATAAGAGGATGAGGAAATCACAAGGAGTACAAAAATGATAATAAAAATAAAATTAGGGATGGCACAATCAAGAGAAGCTAAGTCACAACCAAAAAAATCAATGAGTTAGGAAATGTAAGAGTTTCATAATGTTACTGTAGATCTGACCCCTTATATCTAATGGCATTTTCTATTATCATTTTACTTTCATGCATTTTTATTCCTCATGAAATATCTCCCTTATATTTCTCTCCATCCCAAATGGAGGTAAGACTGCCTGCTGTCATATGACAGGGTGACATGGAGGCAATTTGTCTATTGACACCCTTTATAGGACTGACATCTGGCAATTTACAAAGATATAAAAACAAGATAGATGATATAACTAGAACATATAACTATAATCTTTTACCTTATCTTGGCCCACATTTTTGTCATTTTGCAGCTCGTTGCACGTAACTCAATGGCAAAAAAAGACAATATCATGCCTCTACATCCCTTCCAAAGTAATTCTTATGAACCAGCATCATATTCAAGCGTTAATCCCTGTCACGCTGATTTTTGGTAGGGGGGTTTACTTCCCTGAGTCAATTTTATAACCAATGTAAATTGTATCCCACATGAGGCTGCAGCTTGGCAAGGGTTAATCTTTTGCTACAGGTAAGCACAGCATTCATGATGAAGTGAGGCCAATTTTAGCTCGTTAGCATTTGCAGTAAATAGTGCTATTACACAAGTAAAAAATATAAACAATTAAATAAACATACCAAAGAGTATACTGCATAAAAATCCCATATACAGTACTGAAGCTTGATGCTTGTGTAACCTGGGAGCATAATACAGCACAGTACAATAAAAAAAACTATCTTTAAAAACTATTTATATTTTGAAACAGTGGAAAAAAACATAGGAAAATATTCTCCAATACTTAGTATATGGCTAGTAATTTTGTCAGTATGACATGAAGAAACAACTTTAAGCACTGTATGAAGTACGCAGAAAGAGTGGAATGAAGTGTTTATTGGAGATATGAAAGAAGACATGGATGAGTGAAACTGTGCCAGTAGGGTGAAAAAGGGTAGTGATTGTACCCCAGTACAAAAATAAAAGTGGGCGAAGCGAGTG
This sequence comes from Coenobita brevimanus, assembly GCF_032717465.1. Taxonomy (NCBI): domain Eukaryota; kingdom Metazoa; phylum Arthropoda; class Malacostraca; order Decapoda; family Coenobitidae; genus Coenobita; species Coenobita brevimanus. The sequence continues at coordinate 1,101 of NW_027641940.1, read as the reverse complement.
CAAGAATTATCGTCACATAAGTCTACTGGGTGTTGTATGGAAGGTGTAATGAAGAATTATTATAGAGAATGTAAGAGAGATACAAGAAGTCCTAGTGAGTGACAAACAGGGTAGCTTTAGGGGCAGAGGATGTGTGGATCAAATATTTGCAGTGAGACATAGTGCAGAAGGCTTGAGAAGGACTACAAGGTGTTTATGGGATTTATGGATCTGGAAAAAGTATACGACAGAGTAAACGGAGAAGGATTGTGGATGGTTTTGCATATGTATGGTGTAGATGGTTAACCTGCTAGGTGCCGTCAAGAGTTTTTATGATGGTACTGAGGCATGTGCAAGCATTAATGGGCATCTAAGTGAATGGTTTAAGGTCAATGTGGGTGTGCAACAAGGCTGTGTCACTTCCCCATGGTTGTTCAAAATATATTTGGATGGGGTGATGAGAAAAGTAAAAACATGAGCAATGGAGAAAGGGATGGTGTTGGTAATGAAAGGCGATGGATGGAATCTCAGAACTGATGTATGCTGATGATGCAGTGCTACTTGGATATACTGGACAAGAGCTTGGTAGACTACTGCAGAGTTTTGTTGATGTCTGTGAGCTTTGTGCCTTAAGAGTAAATGTAGAAAAGAGTAAAGTGATGGTTACTGAGATAGAAGGTGACTCCCAGTGTGATGTTACAGTGAATGGAGAGACTGGAAATCGTGTGTTCAAATACCTGGGTACAGTAATAAAAAGGGAGGAAAATGTGCAAAAGTGGAAAGCAGAGTGACACAATGAAGGAAAGTAGCTGGTGCAATGAAGGCCTTGATAAGAAACAGAGGCTTGACTGTTGCAGCTGCACGAGACTTACATGAAGGAGTGTTAGTGCCAACTTTCACATATGGTGTGGCATGAAAATGAAAAGTCAAGAGTAAGAGCAGTGGAGATGGGACTGCTGAGGCATATATGTGGAGTACAGAGAGTGGACAAAATACAGAATGATGTGATTCGTGAAAGATACGGAGTGAGGAAGTCTGTGGACACCAGACTTGAAGAGTGTGAACTGAGATGGTATGGTCATGCAGAGAGAATGGATGACAACAGAGTGAGAAAGGTATATC
>NW_027641939.1:0-4995 GCF_032717465.1 Coenobita brevimanus | reverse complement strand
AGGCATTTGCCAATAAAGAATTCATGATAGGGGTGTTCTTGGACATCCATAAAGCCTATGACATGACCTGGCGACACGGTATACTAATGAAGCTCTATGCTTATGGTTTAAGAGGAAATTTGCCTGTTTTTATTTCAAATTTCTTAAGGGACAGAACTTTCTCTGTCAAATTGCCCCGTAACGTAACATCGGATATATTTATCCAGGAAAACGGGGTGCCGCAGGGAAGTGTGCTTAGTCCTACTTTATTTAGTATTATGATCAATGATATTCTGTCATCAGCTCCCATCCCGAGGAATCTTAAATACTCACTCTACGCTGACGATTGTGCAATATGGCACTCTTCCTGTAATGCACAATTTTCGGCTGGGCGGATTCAAGCAGCCCTTGACTCCGTCCACCAATGGGCCTTGCAGTGGGGATTTAAGTTTTCCGTCCGTAAGTGTGCCGCTATAGTTTTCACTAATCGTAACGTACCTAATTTGTGCTTAACTTTGGATAATCAGGCGGTACCTTTTCAAAATTCTGTAAAATTTTTAGGAATACATTTTGATCGTAGAATGAATTTTAAACTTCACGTTAATACTTTGCTTGCTCGTTGTGATAAACCGTTAAATGTCCTCAAGTACCTAGCGGGTACTACCTGGGGTGCCGACAGAAAATCTTTATTAATGGTGTATAAGTCCCTTATTCGATCGAAGCTAGACTATGGCGCACAGGTGTATGGCTCGGCATCCGATGCCACGCTGAAAGGATTGGATGTGTTGCAGAATAAATGCTTGCGAATGTGTCTTGGAGCTGTCCGGTGTACCCGTGTGGCTCGTATGGAAGTGGAGGCGAATGTGCCTCCCCTCCGTATTCGCCGTGACCACCTGGCCTTGTCCTACGGCGTAAGGACATTAAGGAAAAGTAATATCGGCAATGTGGCCTGTACCCCCCTGCGTCAATACCACCACCTTCTGCGGGGGGTGCGTCGGCCACTTGCCGCTCGCCTCCACTTACTGACTCAGGAGCTTGATGTGGACCCCAGTGACTGTGACAAGTTGGTGCTTAAAAATATAGCGCCTTGGGAGCCACCCGGCTTTACAGTCGATGTTACATGGCTCCCAGCACCAAAGGCCAAGGCGCCGGAGGCGGAGGTCCACCACTTGTTTCGTAACATCATTGTTCGTCACTTGGGGTCCCATCAATTGTACACCGACGGCTCCAAGTCGAGTGAATGTGTGGGTGCAAGTGTGTGGTCGACTGAATGTGCCCTCAGGTATCGGTTGCCGACTCATACATCTGTGTTTACTTCAGAACTCTTTGCTATTGACAAAGCCATAGACTATGCTCTCAATTCTAGGCATGACTCATTTGTCATATTTTCAGATTCAAAATCAGCCCTTCAGGCAATTGCATCTTGCACTACGGACTCTCACGAGATCCAGGGCCGCATCGTTAATAAGTTGCATTCATGCAACAAGTCATTCACGCTGATCTGGGTGCCTGGTCATTGTCGTATCTACGGCAATGAGCAGGCTGACTTACTTGCAAAGTCGGCTGTAGAGCTCGAGGAGACTTGGGACGTTCCTCGTGATCTACGGTCGAGTCTCTCTCTCGGAAAGAAATCAATAAATCTTCTGTGGCAAGGTCAGTGGACCAGACTAAATATTCCAACTTGTAAGCCGTACCTGGGCGACTGGGACACTGCCAACCGTCCCAGTCGCCTAGAAGAAAAAGTGTTGGCACGGTTACGGCTTAATGCCACCATTTTAACCCACATAAAACCATATATGGAAAGACGCTTCCCACCGCACTGTGACATCTGTAATGCGGTGTTATCTATCAGTCATATCATCCTGCGCTGTCGGCGATTTATTCGTGAACGTGCTTCACTTATAAATTACTGCGGCGCAGTAGACGTCCCCTTCACCCTTTCCACCATCCTGGGTGATGGGGACATTGTTATGACTGATAAATTGATGGCTTTCTTGAGAGAGACCGGACTGATCAGAGTGATGTGACTTTTTTACTGTGTGGTTATGGTTTTTATGAACGGTAAATATGTATATATTGTAATATTAATTAGGGTTGACAGTTGACATATTTTAAATAGTTCCTCCTCCCACCGATCTATTTCTAATATAGATGTCCCCTACATTAAGCCAAGTTCCTCGCCTGACAGTCACCAGCTGATGAGTGCAAGTGTGCAATATAGGAAGGTATTGGGCACTTGCAGTCGATGGTGGTCTGCTGGGCGAGGTTCTTCACTTTTTGTACAAATTATGTAAATACATTATATTATCTTGCTTAAGTTATTCTAATTAGGGACGACAGCTGACGTATATGGAAATGTTCCTGACTCGTCTGGTTCCCTTTCATATATTGATGTCCCCTATATTAGGTTGTGCCTCGACTGACAGTCACCAGGTGATGAGTGCAGGTATGTAATGTAGAAAGGCATTACATATCTGCAGTCGATGGTGTTCTGTTAGTCGAGGTATTTTTACCATTAGTGTAGGTCTAGTTATTTGTCTCTTAGGATTTAGTATAGGTTAGCGATTTGTCTGTTAGGTGATTAGTTCTAGGGTCTTTACATTAGGCATTTTAGTTTATAAGTAATATAAGGTTAAGAAAAAAATAAAAAAAATAAAGAAAAAAAAATAAAAATAAAATTACAAAAAAATAATAAAATAAAAATTATTATATATATATGTACGTGTGCATGAAAGTGTGTATGTTCATATGCATGGATGTGTGTATGTGTGTGTGTGTGTGTGTGTGTGTGTGTGTGTATGTATGTATATATATATGTGTTGTATATATATGTATATATGTGTAAATATATATACATATATATATATATATATAATGGCCTTAATGACCAGGGGCTTCGGCCTCAATGGTCGATAGGCCGGAAAAAAAAAAAAAAAAAAAAAAAAAAAAAAAAAAAAAAAATTCGTTAGCTTGGGTCGGACTTTGATGCATGGTCGTGGAGAGTTTAGACGTGTTTTTCACTGCGCTCTTCTCTAGCTTTTCAGGGCTGCCTCACCGGCTTTAGCTTTTTCCTTTTGCTCGCCACTAGGGCGTTTTTCAATAAAGCTAGGTTAGCTAGACCTCATTTTCCTCCCTGGCCTTAGTAGATATAGTAGGTGTCTGTATCCAAATAAACTGAGTTTACCTTTGCTTACTCGCCCACGGAGTGTCCCCCCACTGATCGCTCTGGGGCGTGAAGAAACACGGTCGGGCCTCCCTGGAGTGGTTTGAGAGGGCAACCTCAGACTTAGGTGTGTGGTCCCCGGTTGTTTGTCCCTTGGTTGTTTTCTCTCCTTCTTCCCACTTCCCCCGCTAGGGGGAGTGGTACTATGGAGGACGCCCCTACTGCCTCCCCCCCTTCAGGGGGAGGTAGTCCTGACCGACCCCCGACTGATCAACGGACTGACAGGCCCCAGACAGAACGGCCCCAGACTCGTACTTGCCTCTGGACATTCAAGTGTAAATAATGCTGAATTTGTTCTCATCCATGCTCTAGGTTCCACTCCCTTGAGCAGTCTCAATCCCTTCATGATCAAGAAGGTTATTGATGGCTGTGCTGGGGAGGTGGAACAAGTCAAAAACTTGCGAACGGAGACCTCCTCGTAAAAACTTGCAATTCTTCCCAGGTTAAGGACTTGCTGAAGCTGAGGAAGTTTCATTGCTATGATGTCGAAACCAAGATCCCAACTTCCATGAATTCCTGCAAGGGTGTTCATCACTTGCAGGGATCTCATGGTGATGGAGTGAGGAAGAGATCATAGAGGAACTTGCTCAGCAAGATGTAATCGATGCCCACTTCATCACAAGATATTCGGAAGGTGTCAAGACGAAGACAGCAACCATTGTTTTGACTTTCGGTAAAGTGTCACTGCCTAGCCAATGTAAAAATTGGTTATGAAATTGTTCATGTGCGGCCATATACATCCCAACCCTTTCCGTTGCTTGAAATGCCAGATGTATGGGCATGGTTCAAAGACTTGTCGGGCTTCCAACAGCCAGTGTGTGGCAAGTGTGCAAGCCAGGGACATGATGCTGAACGCTGCACGTCGGAGACGGTACGTTGCTTCCATTGCAAGGGCGCTCACTCCACTTCCTCTAGGGATTGTCCCAAGTGGAAGGAGGAGAAGGAGGTCTGCACAGTGAAGGCAACGGAGGGCATTTCCTACTACGAAGCTAGGAAAAAGGTGAAGGAGTTGCATGCAACTCCCACGCTGAATAGGTCCTAGGATTCGGCGATAATGTCCCGTCCTGTGATGTGCTCTGTAGAGACGCAGACTGATCCTGTCCTTCTCCCTACTGCCACTCACAGTACATCTCCATCTCGGCCTCCTGTCTGCTCCAACTCTCTCACTGGCATCCCTAAGGCTTCAACTTATTCTCAGGCTGGCTGCCTCTCCATCAGTACAGCCTAAAACGAAGCCTGACAAGTCTAGTAAAAGTAACATGACCACCCTCACAAAACAGTCTTGTCCTCATGTTCTTCCAGTTCCCACTCCAGCGAGGGAGAGGAAGGTTAGCTCTTCCTCGGGGGAGTCAGGGAACCTCGTAATTGACGACAATATGGAGGTTTCCATGAACAAGCACCGGGATAGGTCCCCCGGTAGTCGCTCGCCTGCTGGCGGGCGACAAAAAAAGACAAAGCACACTGGCCCCCAACGAAAATCTTAAACCGTCGCTTTCACTATACTACAGTGGAATTGTAGAGGTATTGGGAATAAGTTACACAATATAGCAATCTTGCTTTCTATACACAGGCCAGACGTTGTTTGTTTACAGGAGACGCGCCTGGAGGATCATCCTGATCCTCCACAGTTCAAACACTACCACTCGTATAGAAGATATGAAGGTCACGGAGTTGCCATTTACACACACAAATCACACCCACAAACGGAAGTGATTCTAAATTCTACTCTGGAAGCGGTCGCGTGCAGAGTAAAATTTAATAACACGTATCTGTCTATTTGCTCTCTGTACTGT
>NW_027641938.1:30000-35560 GCF_032717465.1 Coenobita brevimanus | reverse complement strand
CCAAACTACTCTCTTACGGTTTCTATCCTTCTATCTGTGCCTTCATCGCTAGCTTCGTTTCTGGTCGTTCTATAGCCGCTGTTGTAGACGGTCATCGTTCTTCTCCTAGATCTATCAACAGTGGTGTCCTATCATCAACTCTCTTCCTTTTATTCATCAATGACCTTCTAAGCTGTACATCTAACCCTATCCACTCATATGCTGATGACTCCACCCTTCACCTTTCCATTCGGTTGCCGCAACGGCCATCTCTGCAGTTACTTCAACAGACAAGGGATGAGACTATGGCACACCTAATGTTTGACTTGGCTCGTATGTCTGACCGGAGTAAAAAATAATCTGGTTGCTTTTTAATCCATCTAAGACTTCTCAGTTCTATACACCTATCAACCCGACAAAATCTTCCACAGGTATACTCCCAGTACTCAATGTTTAATAATATTGAGCTTTCTAATCCTGCATCATCTTTGAAACATGCTTGGGGTTTCATTTACTAGAGACTTATCTTGGAAAGAACATATTACATCTCTTAGTAAAATCTGCTTCCAAGAGATTAGGTGTGCTAAGCCGACTCAGTTCTTCTCTTTACCTCTGCACAATTGTTGACTCTATACAGGGTTTTTATCCCGCCCCTATGTGGGGTACAGCTCTCATGTGTGGAGAGGCCTCCCCACATACAGCTCTTCCTCAATAGGGTGGAGTCAAAGTCTTTTCGACTCATTAATTCTCCTCCTCTTACTGACTCCCTTCAACGTCTGTCTCTTCGCCGCACTGTTGCATCTTTTATTCTCTTTTCTATCGCTACTTTAATGGTCATTGCTCCTCTGAACTGTCTGCATGCATTCCTCCACCTCTACGACGGGCGCGTTGCACTCGTCTAGCAGCAAACTCTCATCCCTTTTCTGTCCAACTCTCTAATGAAAGTGTTAACCGTTACTCCCAGTCCTTCATTTATGCAACAGGTCAACTTTGGAACTGTCTCCCTCTGTCTGTATTTCCCTGCTGCCTCTGATCTCCAGTCTTTCAAGCCCAGTGTGTCCAGAGCATCTCGAACTGATCGTATCTTGAATTTGGCTCTCTATTGTATTTTGTTTTTCTGTTGGAAGGAACTGTTATTGCGGGCTCATGGCCTTTGGTTCCTTCTTTCTCGCATTAAAAAAAAATCCAATAACCTTGGCAGGGGTGGCCGATTGTCTTTCAGTTCATTGTTTTACGGGGGCAGGCAATAACCCTCCGGTAACCCACTTGTTGACAAGAAGGGAACGAGCTTTATTTGTTAAATGGTTACCACTTCGCGTTGTAAATGGTTTCCTGGCTTAATGGAATCTATTAGTCTTGTTACACAATGTAAAACCACCAGACAAGGAGAAAGAAATAATAAATAGTGACAGAAAGATGGGAGAAATAAAATTAAAACAGGGCGAACACAAAAGAAGAATGATAATGATGAAGGAGGAAGTAGGCAGAGCTAGACCAAGTGAATGGATTAAGGAAAAGATGCTATGAAAGAGCCAGGCTAAACTGAATACAACCTTTACCATCACAATAGTGGGGTTTGATGAATGTGTGTGTGTGTGTGTGTGTGTGTGTGTGTGTGTGTGTGTTAGAAGTATATAGATAGAGATAGGTACATATATATACAGAGAGAGAGAGAGAGAGAGAGAGAGAGAGAGAGAGAGAGAGAGAGAGAGAGAGAGAGGCTTGTATATATGTAACTTTTTTGCGTTTGTGTGCGTGTGCCCGGGGGGGGGGGGGGAAGAGGAAGAAACCGTTTGATGATATAATTTTCATTCAACAGATGTTTACTGATTATACACACGACTCACTGACGTGTAATAACAATCTCCCCGCCAATATCACTGCATCAGTTTGGAATGAGTCAACTTTAGCATGTGATAGTAGCAAACGTCAGCAGCACAAATGACGATACTGAGGCGTAATGTGCTGAGTAAATCACTAAGGAAGAGATGCAACATAATCTCCAAAGCAACTTAGATACAATCCGATGTGTCGTTGTTGCTTTGACTTTTGACCTGCTAATCCTAACCGTATCAAGTCTATTTGCTTGTCGTTTATCATGCCTGCCAACATGTGTCCTACCAACCCTCGATGTGTCAGTGATTTCCTTTTTGTCTTCTTTCTTTGTGTCCTAAATAGCTGAATATTTGGCGGGCTCCTTTCCTGTTACTACTTTGTCATTACTTGCTTTATGTCCTAATTTTCTTGTACGGCCTTTCTTCTTCCATATCTCTCTGACCATGGGTAAATACTTGATGTATTTGGGGGAAGTCACAACTGGAAATGAAGTGTTTTGACTTTTTTGGTTCAATTTATAACACACTTTACCAAAACTTTTTTTTTATGAAACTTCTGTCGTAAATTCACTCATTCCCACCTCGGCGTTATCAGTACTCCAAGGAGGTCAGTATCTTCTCCGACGGTCCTTTGCTGCTGTCTTTTGCTGCAAATAAAATGCAGGATTATATTCTAAGTGGGTTTGGAAATTTCGTAACACCCTTTCCTTTGCGATTTATTCTCTTCCTTACACCTCAGTATCGTGGGATGTCACTGATGTAAACTGTGGACATTAAACATACATAGTACTCAGGAGAAATATGAAAGATGGAAAATAGATACCGAAGGAAGGAGTGCAACGAGGTCTCTTATACAGCTAATCTAAAGAAAACAATTCATCAATTCATCTCAATTGACTTTCAGCTGGGACTTCTTCCCTTAACATGTCCTCCTTGATAGAGTATTGTCCTGGCTGTAATACTCTGTCCTGTATGTGTCATTCTTTTGTCCCTCCTGAACTGTGTGAGCGTGTGTGTCCTGGAGAAATAAGCGGATTGAGCAGGATCGTTTGGATCAGGAGCCCCTCGGGTAAAGAGAGAGAGAGAGAGAGAGAGAGAGAGAGAGAGAGAGAGAGAGAGAGAGAGAGAGAGAGAGAGAGTGGGAGAGAGGAGGAGGGAGGGAGGGAGGGATGAAGGGAAATTACACCGTGTCCATTAAGTCAAATGGAATTCTTAGATGGTCGCACAAATTAATAACATGCACATAACGGTAAGTACCAGACAGATGCGGGACCATACGGGCTTTTGTCCGAGCGAAGTAACTTGTGTGAAAACCCTTAGGTTGTGACTGACTGACTGACTTGGCCGTTCCTTGAGATTTTCCCGCTTCTGGAAATTTGGTCTCTCCTTAAGTGAGAAAAAAAAAAAAAAACTCTGATCGAAGCAAAAATGAAACCAAAGAAATGGCTTACGAGGAAAACCAAGTATTCCTCTAAGCTTAATATTACTGTCTTATGGTCACATGGATGAAGTGTGACAAGTATAGTGAGCTTTGTGAGCCCGTGACTAGCAAGCGAGGGAGTGTCTTATCACAATTTCCCTCTGACATAAAACTGTAGGAAGACTCTCCGATATTTAACTGCTAGAATAGATGCCAAAAAACACAGTTACGATGGAATTTCTTTTTAATTTGATTTCATAATTGAGGCATTCACCGATGAGAGCCGAACACTTCCTTGGAAAACTCCAGATTCCAAAGGGTTCCTACGCCTTCATGATTGAGCTTTTAGTTGATAACAAAATTTACTGAATGTACATGAATGAAGAATTTCAACTCTGCTTCACATATGAGTAGACTTATTAGCTTCTGCTTAGCGAGACGGTCGGGTCGGACCAGGCCTGGCCGGTCTGGGTCTGGCCTGCCTGCTCATTAGATTTTCCATACTTAACTGGGAGTAAACATCGCTCGCTCGCATATAATAATACACATCATGTCCTGATCCTGTTTCTCATCACAACGGAATTTTGGGAATAGACAACAGCGAAGTATATTCCAAATCAGCAGAGAGAGAGAGAGAGAGAGAGAGAGAGAGTCCGATTTTCCATTAAGCGGTTCTGTCCAGTGTTTTTGTTTTTCATTTAATTCCTTCTATTTCGAAGACATTTTATTCATTATAGGAAAACCTTGTATTGAAGGCATCTGTGAGGGTGATTAACTTCGTCCAGTTGTACAATTTCCCCTTAACTGTAGGACGCAGTCTGATAGGGCAATTATATATAACTCAAGGCATAAAACAGTCGGATAGGGCAATTACTCGTATAACTGAAAATATTAAACAGTCGAATGAGACAAGTATAACTTAAAATACGACCCTGAATTGAAGAGGTTGAGCCCTTCGCTGCAACGTCCTTTCCAAATTGAATAAAATCGCCCAGCGGGAGCAAGAATGAAATAGAAAACATGTGGCATCAGACTGAAAGTGAAAAAAAAAAAATCTGTCGCAAAAGGAAGAAAGAAATCAATTTGAGATTCCATCGTACTCATTAACAGCATGTCCCCATTACCCCCTTGGAGGCGTGGGAACCCGATGTTTGGGCTGCGTGGTCCTGTACATTCAAGGGTAGATGACCAGATCACGCCCCTCGATGGCATTACATGATCCATAACAGCTGCAGTTAATTTACTGGGATCTAATAGAAAACATCCAGTCATTTTGTTGGGGCTTAATTTATGCGAGGCCATCACTCCGACAGCAGCATTCTAATTAGTGAACCAACCGGCGCCTTACTCGTGGATTTTGCGTGACAATAAGGTGCTATGAAAACTAGTGAAACAATAAATAAGCAGGTCCTGTCTGACATAAATAAAATAGTGTGGCGGTGGCACTAAGGGGCACATCAAACAAATACACCAACAGAACAGACCCATTAACATTCTGTCCACTGTCCATTGATTCTGGCCTCCATTTATCCTTTTCTGTACAAAGATGTCTTATTCTACAGCGTTACTACTTTATTGTACTATAATCTTATTTTTCTGTTCTCTAATATCACTATTTTTTCTGTAATCTCATTTTAGTATATTACTGTAATCTTATTTTTTTGTGACCTTATTTTTCTTTAATCATATATTTCTATATTTCTGTGATCTAGTATTCTTATCATACTGTACTACAATTTCACAGTATTCTTAATTTACTGTACTCGTGCTCTCGCGGCACGATTTTATTCACTCGAGGAAAAAGTATTAGTCTGGAAGGAGTAGATACAGGCTTCTTAATGATGGCAATGAAATAATCTGCAGGTACCAAGGCAAAAAATAAATAATTCAATAAAAATTAATAAAACAATAAACTAGAGCCCCCCCCCCAAGGGGAGAATCACACCAGCTGCTGGCCGATACATATCTAACGCGGCTCGGAATATGGCCGTGATCTTAACTTACTTTCACCAATTTCGAACTCGTGACCGATTATTTTATTTCTCAACTACACACCTGTAAAATTTGGTGCTGATATTTTGAGCGGTTGCGGAGTTATCGCCCTAACACACACACACACACACACACACACACACACACACACACACACACACACACACACACACACACATTTAAAACATTTCCAGCTTTGCTTTCGTGGCTGATAGAAAGTCATTTGAGTGGAGTTGCTAATATAAAGCCAATACCACCCAAAGCCGCTCATTAATGTCCTGTTCACCGCTCAGCATGACTCTGGACTGTCATTATAAAACCTCGGATTATCGGA
>NW_027641938.1:0-25000 GCF_032717465.1 Coenobita brevimanus | reverse complement strand
CTCATTAATGCCACGCTCAACATAACTTAAGCGTCTGAAATGAAAGGCTGCATTGTTTTCGCTTACTTTTATTGAATATATCTTATTATTTTTTACCGGCTTCTTTCTTTCACTTCTGAAATTTAATCTGACTGTGCAACCCACCATTCTTTGGCCATTTCTTGTATTTACTTTTTTGATAGCTGTGACACTTATGATCGTGGTATTTTTATCTGCCATAACGAAGTCGATTTCATTCTTTGTTTCTCCATTTGGACTTCTCCAGGTCCATTTTCTCCATGTTCTGTTTTGAAAGAATGTGTTCATTACACTCATATTTACATTTCAGCAAAATTTACCACCATTTTTCTACGTCATTTCTTTTTCCCACTCCGAATTTACCATCTTTTCACCTCTGCCATTCCCTTTTCCCACTCTGAATATTCCTATACATGCTTCTCCATTTTTATATTTGCCAGCATTTGCACTGAAGCCTCCCATGAGTACAATATATCTGTTCTTTTCTTCTTCCATAATCTGGGAGATGTCATCATGGAATGTTTCTATTTCTACAAACTGAGCTTTGAGAAGTCGGTGCCTATAGTTGCATTACTTTCAGGGTGTATCTTTTCTGTCAGTCTATCTATCTATAGCCCGACACGCTAATCTCCCGAAGGGTGGCCGCAGACAAAATGTCTCCAAGTAGCTCTGTCACCCACCATTTGGCTGCCATTCCCCCAACTCACTCCCCCCTCCCTCATATACCTCTCAAGTCCATCCCTCCACCTCATCCTCAGTCTCCCCCTCCCTCTTCCTCCCTCCACTTCACCTACGTACACCCTCTTTTACAGTCTTTCATTCTTCATTCTCTCTACATGTCCAAACCACCTGAGTGTATTTCTCCTAATTTTCTCTATCACATCCACATCCACCCCACAACGTTCTTTCACTTCTTCATTCGTCAACCTGTCCCTCCACGTCACTCCACATGCTCCTCTCAGGTAACTCATTTCCACTGATCTCGCTCTTGACTTATTCCCCTCTAGCAAGGTCCACACCTCACTTCCATTCGTCAGAGTACTGATCACAATATCATCATGCAGTGATTTCAATACGCACCTCCCTATTTCTCATCATCGCTTTCATTGAACCAACAACATACCTTCCCTGCTGTACCCTTCCAAGCACTTCATCTCCAAAACTTCCATCCTCACTCATCACACTACTCAAGAACTTGAATGCACTCACACTCTCCATATCCTCACCATCCAACCTCACTGTGTATTCTGTGCCTTTATTCTTCTCAAACACCATAACTTTACTCTTGTTTGCACTTACTTTCAGATTCCTCTTCCTACACACTGTCCCAAATTCATTCACTAAATCTTGCAACTCCCATTCATCATCAATCAATGTGTATCATCAGCAAACAGCAACACCGGAATCTTCCACCTCACCCACATTCATTAGAGCCACCCCCACATCCATTGCCCTACCGTGCACCTATTTTACAGCCCCATCCATGTATATATTAAACAGCCATGGAAACATCACACGTCCCTGTTTCAGTCCCACATTTAGATCAAAGAACTCGGCTCACTCTCCCTCGCACATACTCTTCACAGCATTCAACATTTTCCTGCCCACTCCATATCCCATTGGAGCCCAGTGCCTACAGTACTGGACAGAACTGGGAATATTCAAACCTTAATAACGTAGGGAACCCCCGGGTAGGGACCTATGAGCTTCGCGATTATGAGCTGATAGGCGGAGGGCGGTATGCCTAGGACCCTCCGAGAACAGTGCCTCACCCAGCAACTCTGGGATCCAGTGGGATATACTCGTATTCTTAATAACGTCCACATACCTTGCCTATTTACTCTGTCATATGCTTTCTCCAAGTCCATGAAGGCAGCATACTGTACACTTTCTTTCTCTTCTCTAGATACTTCTACAGTACACTAAACATCTTAGAACATATATCTGACCTACACACTCTTTTCCCCTCCTAAATCCCCCTTGTTCTTCTCCAACTATGGTCCTTTCACAGCAAGAAGTCCGTTCAGGGTGTGGCAGAATTTGGAATTCCCCAGAGTGCGACGTTGCCAATTTGACCACCAATTATCGGATTATCACCCTACCTACCCCCATCACACCTGTCTCTCTCTCTCTCTCTCTCTCTCTCTATATATATATATATATATATATATATATATATATATATATATATATATATATATATATATATATATATATATATATATATACATATATATTGTATATATTTATTATTTATTTTCAATTTTTTTTCCACACCACTTATGAGGTAAAAGTCTAGGCGTGTTTTATTTTTAAGAGGTTTCCCCTGTAGGCCTAATCCTCTCTCTGATCTTTAATCATAATCTTCTTCGTCATCAGAACTTTCTGTTATATTGACGAGAGAGAGAGAGAGAGAGAGAGAGAGAGGTGGGATGGGGGTAGGTAGGGACAGTGATAATCAGATAATTGGTGGTCAAATTGGCAAGTCTACGGCGTGGCAACATGGGAAAAAAGCACTGCCACGTGTCGTAGAATTCATTCAAATCGTTGTTATAATTCTAAAAAGTGATACTCAATGTACTATATAGTTTCCTTTACTATATACAGAATATAAAAAACAATTTCAAATAGCACATAAATGGGAAATAAGAGAGAGAGAGAGGCATGTACTACGGTTGATTTTGCAGCATCACTAGAGGTGATTCACCAGGTGGGCCCCACCCTGAACGGACTTCTTGCGGTGAAAGGACCATAGCTGCTCTGTTATATGTGCAACCTTATCAATGAGTAATCTACCATATATTATTCTAATCACACTAAGATGGCAAATACCCCTAAGGTTACCACATATTTCTCTCTCCCTTTTTCCATTGTAAAAAGGAACAGTTATACCTAATTTCTAGTCCTCTGGAACCCTTCTCTCTTCCCAAGCCAATCTACACAACTTCCATATCCACTCCACAACAATTTCATCCCCATACTTCAGCATTTCACCACACACTCCATCAATTCTTGGGGCCTTTTCCATCTTGATCATCTTCATTGCTTCAACTACTTCCACCCTACAGATCTCTTCCTCCCTCCTCTCATCTCTTCTTCTCCCAGCCATTCCCCAACCACTTATACAAGCACTGCTCTCACTCTCTACACTCAACAAATCCTCAAAGTGCTCCTTCCATCTCCTCGTTTTCTCTCTCTTCTCCACAAACAATCTGTTATTCCCATCTTTCACTCACCTTCTATTTCCCCTTTCACCCTGTCTTACTTTCTTTACCTCCTTCCAAAACAATTTCTTACTCCCCCTCCATTTCACACTCATATTCCTCCCAAACTCTTCATCCACTTTCTTCTTACTCTCCTTCACCAATCTCTTCACCTCCTCTCTCCTGCTCGCATATACCTCTGTCTTCTCTCTCTCTCTCTCTCTCTCTCTCTCTCTCTCTCATCTTCTCTCCTACCTATATTCGCTACCCAGTCACTATATGCCGCCTTCTTTTGTTCCACAGCTTGTTTCACCTCTTCGTTCCACCATGCTGTCAATTTGCACACCCCTGCATCTCCTCCTCACTCCACAAACCACCTTGCATGCTGCGCCTATCTCTTCCGTGAGTATATTGCATACTTCTTCCACCCCTTCCATCTGCTCTAAATCATACCTTCCCAATCTTTTTTTCCCTATCCACTTATACTCTGCCATCTTCTCACTCTATTGAACTTCTCCACTCTTTTCACAGGAGTTGTTTCCTCCTGCATTCCTCTTCGTCTCTTCACCCATTTTCTTTGCAGCTTTACCTTGGTCATCACCAAGTGCTGATGGTCCGAGATTCCATTCCCCCACCCTCTCCACATTCTTGCGTCCAACATTTGTCTTCTCATTCGCTCATCCATACACACACATAATTTATCATTGCCTTTCGTTCAACAAGTTCACCGTCCATCCTCCTCATGGCTCTCCATGTATACCTGTGGCTCATCCTCTGCCAGAAGAAGATGTTGGCTATTGCCAACCCCTTACCAGCACGGATGTCCACCACAGCATTATCATTCCCATGTACTTCAGCTGGCACACTCCACTGACCAACCACTCCATTCACTTGGACATTCCCAACTTTGCCATTCATGTCTCCAATTAAAAACACCCTCTCGCCCCTCTCAAACTTGTCCATACATGCTTCTACACACGCCCAAAACTCATCTGTCTCCATTGCCACTCGGTCCTTTGTCGGTGCATACCCACATATAATAGCCCAAGCTTGTATACCTACTTTCATCCTCGCCCATACAATGCCTGCACCCACTGTTCCATATTCTCTTATCTTCTTCTTGCACTTCTTGCATGTCATCAGACATACTCCCTCTCTTGCCCTCTCATTCTCATTAACTCCCACACATCTCGTTCAACAAGTTCACCGTCCATCCTCCTCATGACTCTCCATGTATACCTGTGGATCATCATATGCTGGAAGAAGGTGTTGGCTATTGCCAACCCCTTACTAGCACAGATGTAGCACCAGTCGAGCAGGGCAGTACTCCCAAAGTGGATGGAAAACTGATGACAGGTAGAACTGGAGCTCCCATTTCATCAGCCCTCTGGAGTAGTTCCTGACCATCCCCCTTTGCTGAACTTTTTCAGTGTCTCAATAATACAGAGAGTAGGCCAGCTTGCTCTCCAATACAAGTTTCTCTAACTATCAACACCAAACTACATGCACATTAAACACTACACTTCCTTTTCCAAAATTCAGCAACAAATTATGGCTTCTCATCAGATAGCCTCAGAGTCCCCAGGGGAGGGGGGGAACATAAATGCCCCAACCTTCAGCCCCTCTCCCGGTCACGACTCGAACTTCCTAGAACCACTGTCTGACTCACTTCTTCATTTCTGCAACATTCGCCCTGTTGAGCACTACCTCTCCTCCTATAAACCTCACCTTCTTTTCCTAACTGAGACTTAGCTGTCTGAGGCAACTGACAGCGAACTCTTTCCTGTCTCCTCCTACTTTCTCTATGCTCATTTCAAAGCCAAAGGTGGCTGTTGTGTATATATATGCAACGACTTATCTTGCTCTCATGTTCCCAAACTCGATTCTTCTGAATTCTCTACACTCTGGCTTCGGCTTTCTTGTCATTCTCTGACTAAATACATCTGCGCTGTTTGCTTATCTCCTAATTCTACTGACTGTCAAAAATTCCTCAACTATCTTACTTCCATGATGGAACACATTATATCTATTTCTCCTTTCTCTGAAATCTCCATTCTAGGAGATTTCAATGTTCACCACCACCTGTGGCTCTCCTCTCCTTTCACTGATCCACCTGGTCAACAAGCCTATGTCTTTTCTCTCCTTAATAACCTATAGCAGCTTGTGCAGCACTCTACCTGTATCTCTGACTGCCTTGGAGAGAGCTCCAACATACTTGATCTCTTCCTTACAACTAATCCATCGGCTTACACTATTGATCTTTCTCTCTGTTGGCCTCCTCTGATCATAACCCTATTACCTTAACTTGTCCTATCGCTCCGGTCCGGCCTGTGGACCCTCCAAAGAATTGTCTTCTGTGACACTTCGGAGCTGCTGATTGCAAGGCCCGCAGGCAATATTTCTTTGATTTTCCTTGGAATGATTATTGCATCCATGGCCAGGAGCCATCTGAGTGTGCCTTGTGCATTCTCTCGGGCATGGAAGCATACATTCCTTTCTCATATCCTTTGACTATTGAAAGAAAGCCTTGGTTTAAGCATGCTTGTTCTAATGCTATTCCCAACAAGGAGAGGGCCTATAAAAGGTACTGGAGCCAACCCCCCCTGAATCACATCTTTTTTACGTTTATACCCGGAATCGTGCTAAGTCTGTTCTTTGCTCTGCTTAAAATAATTTCATCTGTAATAAATGCTCTCATCTCTTCAACTTGAGTGCTTCTCGCTCCTTCTGGCACCTTGCCAAAACCCTTTCTAACAACTTTACCTCATCATCCTCCCCTCCTCTTTTCTACTCTGTTGGCTCTGAAGCTATTATTCTACTGATAAAGCAGATCTCTTTGCTCAAACTTTCTCCTCCAATTCCACCTTAGATGATTCCGGTGCTGTTTCTCCATCACTTCCCCTCTCAGGCTTCCTCATGGCTGACATTAAAATTTCTTCAGCTGATGTATTTTCTGCCATCACAGGCCTCAGTACTAACAAGGCATATGTGCATGATGGAGTCCCTCCTGTTGTCCTCAAGAACTGTGCTTCTGTGTTTACACCCTGCCTAGGTAAACTCTTTTGCCTTTGTTTACCAACTTGTACCTTTCCTTCTTCCCAGAAGTTTGCTCTTATTCAGCCCGTCCCAAAGAAGGATGACCATTCCCAGCCCTGTAACTATCGTCCAATTGCTTTAACATCCTGTATCTCAAATTTTTTTTAGTCAATTCTAAATAGAAAAAAATTACAGCAACTTTCCCATCACAACCTTCTTTCTGATCGTCAGTATGGGTTCCGTCGGGGACGCTCCACTGGGGATCATCTCACCTACCTTTCAGACTCCTGGTCATCCTCCTTTCGGGACTTTGGCAAAAGCTTTGCCATTGCACATCTCAAAGGCTTTCGATCGAGTCTGGCATAAATTTTTAATTTCCAAACTGCTGGTAGAGTTGAGCAGAGGGTGTTGCAATGGTTTGGGCATATGGAGAGAATGGATAATGAGCGATTGGAGAAAAAGATAACTAGATCTGATGTGAGAGGCGTAAGGCTGAGAGGAAGACCACGAATAGGATGGATGGACAGTGTGAAGAGAGCGCTGGATGCGAGAGGGATGTCTGTTGAGCAAGGAAGAGTGGCTGTGCGTGACAGAAATAAATGGAGAGAAATTGTGAATGAATAAGTGATGACGCAGCCCTGAGGGGATATTCTCCCGCATTTGGTCTGATCAGCTAGTCAGGTCAGGTGCGGGTAAGGGGATGGGTCTGTTATGATGTGGCAGGGGTAAACCAGTTCTGCTGTCGGGCCCTGCTGTGGATGTCACTGATTGCATTGCGCAGTTGACCCTTGTGTGGTGTGATGCGGTGAGGATCTGTCCGTTCTCCCCTTTGGGGCTAAGATGCGAATGAATGTGTTTGAATGGATGAGTAATTGGAGAGTGAGTCGTCCTGTTTCGGCTACCTCCCTTTCCTTGGAGGAAGCAGCCTAGGTATATAGATAGATAGATAGACAAACTGCCCTCTTACGGTTTCTATCCTTCTATCTGTGCCTTCATCTATAGCTTCCTTTCTGGTCGTTCTATAGCCGCTGTTGTAGACGGCCATCGTTCTTCTCCTAGATCTATCAATAGTGGTGTTCCTTAGGGCTCTATCCTATCACCAACTGTCGTCTTTTATTCATTAATGACCTTCTAAGCTGTACATCTAACCCTATCCATTCGTACGCTGATGACTCCACACTTCACCTTTCCATTCGGTTCGCGCAACCTCCATCTCAGCAGTTACTTCAACAAACAAGGGATGAGACTATGGCACACCTAATGTCTGACTTGGCTCGTATCTCTAACTGGGGTAAATATAATCTTGTTGTTTTTAGTGCATCAAAGACTCAATTCTTACACTTATTAACCCAACACAATCTTCCACAGGTGTACCCACTGATGTTTAATGATACTGAGTTTAATACTGCATCATACTTGAACATGCTTGGGGTTTCATTCACTGGGGACTTATCTTGGAAAGATCATATTACATCTCTTGTAAAATCTGCTTCCAATAGATTGGGTGTGCTAAGCCGACTCTGTTCCTTCTTTACCTCTGTACAATTGTTGACTTTACACACGGGTTTTATCTGCCCCTGTGTAGAGTGCAACTCTCATGTGTGGGGAGGCTCCCCACATACAGCTTTTCTCAATAGGGTGGAGTCAAAGGCTTTTCGTCTCATTAACTCTCCTCTTCTTTCTGCCTCTCTTCAACCTCTGTCTCTTCGCCGCACTGTTGCATCTTTATCTCTTTTCTGTCGCTACTTCAATGGTTACTGCTCCTCTGAACTGTCTGCTTGCATCACTCTTTCTCTATGACAGGCGCGTAGCACCCGTCTAGCATCAAACTCTCATCCCTTCTTTGTCCACCTCTCTAATGCAAGAATCAACCATTACTTCCATTCCTTTATTTTTGCAACAGTTCACCTCTGGAACTGTCTCCCTCTTTCAGTTTCCTACTTGCTATGATCTCCAATCTTTCAAATGCAGAGTGTCCAGGCATCTCGAAATGAAAGAATCTTGAATTTGGCTCTCTTTTGTATTGTTTTTTTTTTTTTTTGAAGGAACGGTTTGCGGGCTCCCGACCTTTGGTTGGAGCCTGGACTGACCCTTATGGCATACAGCCATTAGTCGAGGGGATATTGGAATATATATCATTCACTTAAATCTTATCTTTCTGTCGCTATGATATGAGGAAATTAGTGGAAAAGAAGATGATAGGCCGTGGCAACGGATTTTGGGCAGAAGGGAATCGTGCCATACTCTGTTAAAATCCTTAGATTTATCAAGGTCTGTTGCACTGGTTTCCTCATGCTCGGCAACTGACTGATGAATGGTACCGTATGAGCCATGGAACTGACTGTACCAACACTGGTATGCCATTAATTATATTGTCGGATTCAAGATGTTTAACAATGTGCCTGTTCATTACAGAGTAAAGTACTTTACCAAGAGAAAATATGATAGCTAATGGTCTGTAATCACTGAGATCAGAGAACATCCTTTCTTTGCGAATGGGTGGAAGTTAGCTTCTTTTCAAGAATTAGGGAACGGAGCAGTACAGTACATATGCATAGTCTATAAATGATTTAGCTTCGTTGCGTGGTAAATTGTCTAGGGTGGATTTTACGTATCTAGTCTGTCTTTAACGAAGCAATTTCAGGATTTTTTTTTTTTTTTCCCTAGTACAGGGAGGTTGTGACTGCCTTCCTCTATGGTAGAATTTCTGGGAAACATACTGGTGTTGATGTTTGCTTTTTCACAAAGATAATTTATAGCGTTTCCATCTGAAGATTTTAGTGGTGGAATGAGCGATACCTTGTTAATTTTGCTATTTAATGACCTGAGAATTGATTAGAATATTTAATTG
This sequence comes from Coenobita brevimanus, assembly GCF_032717465.1. Taxonomy (NCBI): domain Eukaryota; kingdom Metazoa; phylum Arthropoda; class Malacostraca; order Decapoda; family Coenobitidae; genus Coenobita; species Coenobita brevimanus. Next base: position 15,892 of record NW_027641938.1, on the reverse strand, counting down.
CCATGAGCATTATTTAATAGCTTGAATGCTTGGTTGAGAAGAAAGGTTGATTTAGCGGGATTTATTTTTGCTTTTGCATGGTTTCTAGGAATTTTAATTTCACTGGGATTCATTTGCCGTTTTTTAAAAGTTATTTGCTAAGAACTTTTAGGGAGTTCGATCTCAACGTAAATTGTTGACTGAGTACGAATAATTCCATAATAGCTTGTATTAACCCTAGAACAGTACTGTGAGAGACTCGGCCACTTTTTAGTTTAACAACTTCTAAATGCCAGGGACCCCTGTCCTTCTCAATAGCTTCCTAGGTTTGGGTGCCGATGCTAAGGGTGGATTTGTGGTTTTCCAGGTTTCCCTCTGTTTTGATATATAACACAGTAAGGTCACGATCGGGTCTGTGAGACCAAGGTATACTAGATTAGGAGGGCTGTAATTTACTGTTGTGTGATGCATATTTCTGCACCATTTGCATTGCCCTATCCACACCATGAAGACCCTCCATACCAATAGCTTTGACAGAAGTGCAAGTATCGCTGTGTCATTTCTTTTCTAATGGGGTCCATGTAAACAGAAACTGTACTTTTTTGTAAAGATTATTTTTTTTTACTTTTGCTTAAAATACATAAAATAAGTTAATTTTAATTTCATATTCATTATTGCATAGCAAACTGAACCAAAAAAAGGTTGTACAATGGTCAAAGGCTCAATAAATAAAACAAGTATTTTTTTTTTTCTTTGTGGGTCTGTGAGACACAGGTGTACTAATGGTGTATAGGCGCAAATAGGTATACTGTTCTAGGGTTAAGTCAATAATGTGGGACTGGGTAGAACTGTTGACAGTGGAGAAGAAAGACTGCCATGGAATATCAGCAAGATACTTTGTAAATCCATCGCAGTCTGCTCTATCAAATGCCATCTGCTCTCCCTGACATGTTCAGAACAGGAATGATTGAGACAGCTGACTAATGAGTTACATAATAGCTTCCATCAATCCACTCACTACAAGCCTTTCCTAAGAATAATAAGTCGCCGGGTGGTAGCACACGTAAAATGAAAATCTGCACATGGGATTCATGAAGTAAATAAAAAAAAAACTGTGTGGTAGCAGGAAGAAATGAATCGGTAAGAAACGTCATCGTGCTTCGTAACAGCATGCATCCATTATCCTGTTCGAGGTGTAGGGATCTGAGGTTAGGCTGCATGGTTATGTGTACTCAAAGGTAGATGATCTGCTCACGCCCTTTGATGGCTTTACATGCTCGATAAAACCTGCAGTTACTTCCTAAGTCTACTAATACCAAGTCGGTTCACTTTGTAGCAGGGCGCAGGGAGGCGTGGCTTGTGTGTGACGTCAGTTGGCTTAAGTAACAGAAAATGTAAAAAAAATGCAGACTCAAATTAAACACCCCTACACCTTCCATCACACCCCCACACCTTCCCTCACACATTTCAGTCCCTTCCCTCACTTCACCGAACCGAAAGAAATGTCATGGTCTGAGCAGTGGAACAAACATCCGCCCTCCATCATGGTCAGGAGTCAACTGAGCTGATGTTTCATGCCAGAGCCAGTTGACGTCAATCCGTTGCTCTGCCCCCTGTGCGAGCTTGAAGCCGTTTTAGAAGGAAGTGAACCGACTTGGTATTAGTAGACATAGGTTACTTCTTTGGGACTGAACGTATGCAAGACCAAGAATCCAACTATAGCATTCTAACCAGTGAACAACTCGGCGCCGTACTCAAACCATATAAATAAAAATGTTTTAACCCGTCCTGTCCTGTCTGATATTCCAACACTGACTCCCCCCAATCCCGACCAATTATGGAAAAAAAAAATTTGGGCTCAAGCCTCCGCTTTTGGTGAGAAACATCGAAAATTCATAGAGAAATCACTCACCTGTGGTTTAAAATACTCGATAGAGGTAGCAGTACTCCTTACCTTACTGGGTTTTCTATCAGGCTGGCTCCAAAGAATACGAGTTCTATGGGAGGGTAACTATTCCACACCACTCATAAATGGTATTTATTTATTTATTTGGTACGAATTTATATATAGTTCGAGAGTATATTGGTTTTAAAACGGTAATATAGGCAATATAAGCATTGTTTCACTTATGAACACATCAACATACCTGACCTTTTTTGGCTACATTACCTGATCATCATTTCTGACTGTTTCTTCCTCTAATGCTACGTAAACTTTGTCCTCCACATTGTCATCGATTGGGGAATCATTCTGGCCCTGAATGTCCTTATTGACCAGGTCACTGGTAACAGGTGAATTGCCGAGACAATGGCGTGCGGGGGGGGGGGAGGGGAGGTCATGCGGGGTAAGGCATTGTCGCTGCCTGGCATCTTGTTGAGGAAGGTGTCCCGTGTATACTTACTAAATATCACGTGCAAAAATTGAAAATTGTGCAAATTATGAACCTTGCAATTGCGCAACGTAACAGTACATCGACAGGTCTAGCTGTGACAAAACATTGTGATATACCCATACGTCGACGGGACGCCTCGGATTAAAAGATAAACAGAAAAAATAGTTAACTAATCTATTGTCTGAGTTAAATAAAATCGTGTTGCAGTATCACTAGGTACATGAATTTTTCAACCCCCCGATGGGTGCATCAGACCACTTCACCACTACAACAAGCTTAATGTTCGGTTTCCAGCCCGGCCATTCATTCTGGCCTTGACCATTGTTTTTTAATTATTTTCTGTATTTTAGGGTGTCTTATATTATATTATTCATGCTACAGTCACACGATTTTATGCAATGTAGGAAAAGTTTTCAGCCTTGAGGGATTACATATTACCATCTTAATGATGGCAATTAAATCATCCGCAAGCAACAAGGCAAAGTAAATACATACGATAAAAAATAAGTCATTTTAGTGGAGTTGTTACTGTAATGCCTGTGCCACCAAAAAACATTCATTACTGTCATGTGCACCGCTCAGGCATAAGTCTGGACGAGGCCATTATAAAACCTCAGTGTAACGGAAAATTCAGTCAGCTCTTTCCCGTGGGGGTATAAAAGAACAGCTTCCCCACAGATGATAATTCAGGCGCCCACTGCATTTCTTTATATGCCAGATTTTTTTTTCTCTGCTTATCCTCTTCAGTATCATGACTAATTTTTTATACAGAGTGGTCTGTAAATAGCCGTCCACAAGCATTTCACGTGGCAGTATCTTGTGTGTTGCGAGGACGGCTCAGTTGACTTCTGTGTGTGGTTCTGGCAGTGGGAAAAGGAATAAATGGTACAGGGTAGACTATGAAAACACTGGCTGTGCAGTCCCAACAACACCCGAAAAAATCAGCCGGTGGAGTCGAAGTGGAATCTTACATAATAATTTTCGTACCTGAGGGAATTTTCATAGCCTCCACTGATCTATTCATTAAAGATTTTCCTCTAGTGTTAAAGAAAAGGCCTGGAAAAAGGAAAAAGATACATCACTGAAATTTGCAGACAAGGATTTGCTTCCGGTCTTCCAGTGCATAAATATCGCAGATTTAACTGACTATTATTTTTGTTGTGATTTGCGTGCACTCTTTCCTGGGGACGTTAATATTTATTAAAAATTTTCACATAACTATAACTCAGGTCTCTCACTACATTCCTGTGAATGGATATACATTTCGAAAGAAGAAAAATAATCTAAATAAGCTAAATAATAATAATAATAATCTATCTATCTATCTATCTATTGCCAGACGCCTCAATCCCGTTTGGGGTGGCCACAAACAAATCGCCTCCAAGTCGCCCTGTCCCCCGCCATTTCACAGCCCTGCTCACAACTCACACCCCCCTCTCTCATATACCTCTCCACCCCATCCCTTCATCTCATCCTCGGCCTCCCCTCCCTCTTCCCCCTCCACCTCACTCACATACACTCTCTTCGTCAGTCTTTCACCCTCCATCCTATCCACATGGCCAAACCACGTCAGTGTGTTCCTCATAACGCTTCCTATCACGTCCACATCCACACCACAACGCTCCTTTATATCCTCATTCGTCAGCCTGTCTCTCCACATGACTCACAGGCTCCTCTTAAATAACTCATTTCCGCTGCTCTCACTCTTGACTTGTGTCCCTCCAACAATGTCCAAGCTTCACTTCCGTACGTTAGGGTTGGTATCACAATACTGTCATGTAGTAACTTTTTCACTTCCATGCTCACTTCCCTGTTTCTTATCACTGCTTTCAAAGAACCAGCAACCTTTCATCCCTGCTGTACCCTTTCAAGCACTTCACCCTCCAAACCTCCATCCTTACTCATCACACTACCCAAGTACTTAAACGTACTCACATTTTCCAATTCCTCACCATCCAACCTCGCTGTACATTCACTAACTTCACCTCTCTCGAAAACCATCACTTAACTCTTCCCTACATTCACCTTTAGATTCCGTTTCCTACACACTCTCTCAAACTCATCCACCAAGCCTTGCAGCTCCCCTTCATCTTCACTCAACAACACAGTATCATCTGCAAACAACAGTACAGGGAGTTTCCAAACACTATCCTCTCTCACCAGGGCCACTCCAACATCCACTACCCTACCTTGTACCTCTTTTATTACCCCATCCATGTACAGATTGAACAACCATGGAGACATGACACATCCCTGTTTCAAACCAACTTTCAAAGAGAAAAATTCACTTAGTTCACCATCCACACGCACTGCAGCCTTCGCACCATCGTACATACTCTTTACAGCATTCAGCAACTTCCCATCTACTCCATATATTCTTAACACTTTCCACAATCCTTGTCTATCCACCCTGTCATATGCTTTCTCGAAATCCATGAAAGCCGCATACAACTTCTTTCCCTTCTCTAGAAACTTTTCCACAAAAGATCTAAGAATGAATATCTGATCTACACAACCTCTTCCCTTCCTAAAGCCTCCCTGTTCTTCTCCAACTAATTTCTCTGTTCTTTCTCTAACTCTTTCTATAAGTATCCTACCATACACTTTTCCTATTATACTAAGAAGACAAATGCCCTTATGATTACCACACACTTCTTTTTCCCCTTTTCCTTTGTACAAGGGAATAATTATACCTGACTTCCAATCCTCCGGGACTCTACCTTCCTCCCAGGCCAATCTGCACATCTTCCACATCCATTCTACTACTATCTCTCCCCCATGCTTCATTATTTCACCACACACTCCATCAATTCCTGGGGCTTTCCCCTATTTAACTTTCTTCATTGCTTCCACAACTTCTATCCTACTGATTTCTTCCAGTTTTCTCACCTCCCTCCTTCTCCCAGCCATTCCCCAGCCACTTATACTCGCATTACTTCCATCCTCTACGTTCAACAATTCCTTAACGTGTTCTCTCCATCTGCTCACTTTTTCTCCCTTCTCCACTAGTAATCTACCATTTTTATCTTTCACTCCCCTGCTAACTTCACTTCCACCCTGTCTTACTCTTTTCACTTCTCTCCAGAACATTTTCTTACAGTCCCTCCACTTTACACTCAAATTCCTTCCAAATTCCTCATCCACTCTCTTCTTACTCTCTTTTACTAATCTTTTCACCTCTCTCTTTCTTTCTACATATAACTCTCTCTTCCGCCTCTCAACTTCTTCCACGCCCCTATTTCTCATCCATTCATTGTATGCTTTCTTCTTTTGTGCCACAGCCTGTTTCACCTCTTCAGTCCACCACGCTGTTCCTTGCACCCCCCTCCGTCTTCTCTTCCTTCCACACACCACATCACATGCTGCACATATTTCTTCTGTAAATATCTTACACACATCTTCCACGTCTCCCATCTGCTCCAATTCATATTTGCCCAATCGTTCCTCCACTTCTCTCTTATACTCTGCCTTTTTCTCATCCTCTTGTAACCTTTTCACTCTCCTTGGAACTACTCCTTCCTCTCGTCTTTCCCTTCTTCTATTCTTCCATCTTACTTGCATTCTAATTCTGGCCACCACTAAGTAGTGGTCAGAAAGTCCACTCCCCCAACCTCTATACACTCTTGCATCCTTTACACATCTTCGCATCCTTTCATCCACACACACATAATCAATCATTGCCTTCCTTTCATTCAGTTCACCACCCACCCTTCTCATCACTCGCCATGTATAGCCTACCTGTGGATCATTTTATGCCTGAAGAGGGTATTGGCTATCACCAACCCCCTCCCAGCACAAATGTCCACTAACGCACTCCCATTCTCATCTATCTCAGCAGGCACACCCCACTCACCAACTATTCCATCCACCTTCACATTCCCAACTTTACCATTCATATCACCAATCAAAAACACTCTCTCATTCCTTCCAAACTTTTCCATGCACACTTCCACATTTGTCCAGAACTCTTCTCTCACTCTTCTAGCACGATCTTGCGTTGGTGCATACACACACACACAATCGCCCACATTTGTATTCCAACTTTCAACTTTACCCACACAATCCTTGACCCAACTGATCCATACTGTCTTATGCTCCTCTTCCATCTTTTACTCACAACTATACATACTCCTTCCTTTGCCCTCTCATTCTCACCTACTCCTGCACTTATACCCCATCCATACTCCCATTCTCGCACACTTTCTCTTCTCCATTTTGTTTCAGTTATTCCACATACATCCACTTTCGCACCCTCAAGCACCTGGACAATCTCTCTCTCTTTCACCTCATCATTCGCTCCTCTTACATTCCATGTACTCATTACCAAGTCCTTTGTCCGGTCCTGGGTCGTCATCGTTTGGTCAGTCCTTGTCCGAGGCTTCTTGTTTGTTTTTTTAGTTAGTTGTTTTCCGGGGAGGGGCACTAACCCTCCGCCAACCCTTTTAGTCGCCTTTTACGACAAGCAGGGATACTGGGGGAGTATTCTTGAAAACCCCCCTACCCCCAGGGGTAGTATAATAATAATAATAATAATAATAATAATAATAATAATAATAATAATGTACATTTTACTACTTGTTTTACTGCAATAAGGAAGTATCGCCATAACTATTTATGGTATAATTTATACGGCATGAAATTTTAGCATCATAAACAAGTCTGTGACCTTTGGAAGTAGTTCAAGGTCATTCGTATTTGCAACAGGTACTTAGATTAACTCTAAGGTAGTTTCTTGTGTAATATCAACAAGATATGAAGACAAAGGTGTGGAAGAAATACATGAAGCATGGGTAATATATACATTTGTCTCAGTAACTGGCTAACTCTATGCATAACTGTAACCATACTCCTTCCAGATGGTAAGAGGGACCACAGCTATACTTATGTAAAGTTACAGCTTTACTGCTTTTCTTTTCTTTAAAATGTGTTATATGGAAAACACAGAGCAGATGTGAATTCGGCACTTTTAACTTGGCTAAATGGCAAAATATTGAGCCAAACTTCTCAGCAAACTTTTCTATCATAGGATTTTCAATTGCTTTCTGAGATTTCAGTTTCAAATAATTATGTAGTTTTGCACCATAAATGGGTACATGACTTTCAAAAATAGGCCAAGGTCATTCATATTTGGCAGATGTTCATGAGTTACCCCGGGGTACAGTACATTCCTGTATATTATAGTCAAGATCTAAGACCAAAAAGTGCAAAGAAAGATAATAATTCTAACAAATACAATTTTCGCCACATATATGGCGAACCTAATAATAATAAATGCTCTTATTATTATTATTATTATTATTATTATTATTATTATTATATTTTGTTCTACTCTTTACCATTAGAATTCGATTTCTTATATTGTTACTCTCATTTCATGATTTTCTTCAGCACAGGAGCGACTGACTGAACTGGAAGGATTGGGTAGTACTAAGAACCATTGTACTTCCATATAAATATCAAAGGAAAAATATACAGGTGATTCTTTTTTATATATTTACAGTATTTCGTATTTTTCTTACCACGTGCAGGTAATAAAATCCCTGCAGCAAAGGATTAGTATTATTATTATGAATTTTTAATCTCGTGATGACAGTTACAACGCTGGGTGGTAACCATAAAACCAAAACATACGTGCTCCCTACGTGTCAACAAGTGGGTTGGTGGAGGGTTAGTGCCCCTCCCTGTAAAACAAATAAGTCAGAGTCAAATGGCCACCCCTTACGGGATTATGGCGTGTGGCAATAGAGAGATAGATAGATAGACAGTTAAATCGATACTTTTCAAACTGGAAAGGCTCGATACTAGTATTCATCAACTCTCTCCATACTCCGGTTGAATAAAATCGTTGAACAAATACCTGTGGGTAGCTAGATTAGAAGACAAAATACATCACAGGAATAAACGGGCTGGTACTCGACCTAGAAAAGGCTAACGGAAATGAAGAGGTTCGATATACTGTAAGCTGACTGCACCTCTATTTATATTCTGAAGTGGCATAAATCTATGTCACCATTTTTCTGTTTTCATCTTACTTTATTTTTCTGCCAACCAGGCTGGGGATTTTCTCATCCTTGTTGAGGGACTTTGATGAAAGTTATGCCACTGCACTTGACATTTTAAAGACTTTTGATCGAGAATAATTACACACCTGTTTTCAAACTTCCGTCTTACAGTTTTTGCCCTGTCAGTGCATTCTGTTTTAACTGTCTTTCTTACCGTTCTGTAGCTGTTACTGTAGGCGGCCACTGTTCTTTTTATTTAGGCTGGCAATCCTCAGGGGTCTGTCCTGTTATCATATATCTTCCCTCTGTTCACCAGGGCTGCACATCTAGCCCTATCTACGGATACATTGAAAATTTCTATCCTATTTTCACAGCGTCCTTCATAACAATTGCTTCAGCAGTCACAGGATAAGGCTCCGACCCACAGAGTTTCTCACTTGGCTGTTATTTATGATTAATATAAAAGATATTTTATCGTATGCACTGAAGATCAATTTCTGTATCTATCTGTATCTTTATATATATATATATATATATATATATATATATATTTATCCATTATATATATATATATATATATATATATTGCCAGAGGCCTCAATCACGTTCGGGGTGGCCAGAAACAAATCTCCTCCACGTCGCCCTGTCCCCCGCCATTTCACTGCCCTGCTCCCAACTCACACCCCCTCTCTCATATACCTCTCCACCCCATCCCTCCATCTCATCCTCGTCCTCCCCCTCCCTCTTCCCCCCTCCACCTCACTCACATACACTCTCTTCGTCAGTCTTTCACCCTCCATCCTCTCCACATGGCCAAACCACCTCAGTGGTTATAGATAGATAAATCTTTCTATGTATGTGTGTATGTCTATCTATCTATTTATATATATATATATATATAGATATAAATATATATATATATATATATATATATATATATTTATCTATCTATCTATCTATCTAGATCTATCTATCTATCTATCTTTCTATGTATATATATACATATATCTCTATATATATCTATATCTATATATATATATATATATATATATATATATATAATCATCATCATCATCATCAGCCGTTTGAGTAACCACTGCAGGGACTGGCCTATCCCGACCGAGGTCGGGACGATACAGCCAATGTATCTCTACCAAGTGGCTTAGGCTGTCTGGCAGAGAGTGTATGTACTGTAGGGTGAGAAGTGCTTGTTAGTGTAATTGTAGTGTTGAAGTGGCTTTGGATGTGTGTGTAGTCTGAACCAAGTGTAATCGGTCCGCGCAGGCCGACTGGGTGCAAGCATACTTTATAGTACGCGACACTGGTTCAACCATAGCACCCCTGATGTCCGCCAAAGCAGTACGTGGCCGGGTGAACACTCCCAAAGTTTATATATATATATATATATAGATAGATAGATAGATAGATAGATATGCAGATATATATAATATATTTATTTAAATAGATATAGATATATATATATATAGATAGATAGATAGATCTTTCTATGTATGTGTGTATGTCTATCTATCTATTTATCCATCTCCCTATCTGTCTATCTATACTGCCCACGAAAAACTTATATCGTATTCCAAAGTTATCATCTGGGCTGGACGGTTTATGAAAGCGGTTTAGCTGGTCATTAACATTATTTACTGCAGCGTTATATTGATGACAGCGGTTGGAATTTAAGGGTTTTTGATAACCTCTCTCTCTCTCTCTCTCTCTCTCTCTCTCTCTGTTATCTAAATGTATATCTGTCTATCTATATTTAAGTCTCTCTCTCTCTCTCTGTTATCTATATGCTTATCTACCTATTTATATTTAAGTCTATCTGTCTTTTTGTCTGTCTATTTAGCTATTTATCTATCCTTTAATTTGTCAGTCAGCCGGTCAACCTAACTACTAATGTATGAATTCATGTACTGTATGTGTGTATGTATGTATTTGGTCTCGGTGAGTGTTTATCGCAGTTATGGCTGTCTGTTTATCTGCTGGCCTAACATGAACTTTTAATCTCCTCTCTCTGTATGTAATCCGGCCAATCTGTTGATGTCAGGACACTAAAATATCGTAACACACTAAATAAGAGCTAGTAACGTATATATGTGTTATAGAGGTTAGAAGAAAGTCTTGAGGCGTAAGTAAACTGTATTGTGGTTCTTTGGTTCGCTGTTTGTCCCGATGTCTATACGTAGTCGTAGATTAACAGCGACTGTGAGGTGGGTTGTAACATTAGATCATCAAACCACTGCCAGTATTAAGTTGTGAGGCGTCGTCTGGCTCGAACTTATAGTTGTCTTTGTACTGTCCTGATAATGTACGCTCAAGTGTAGAATTGTAGACGTGGTTCGCACGCTTACTGCCACGAAATATTATACCGTATTCGTCACCGCGCTTTTCCAAAAGTGTGTTAAACTGCATGGATTTTAAGAAGGAGAGAATGTTCGTTGTACTTGTCGCAGATGGCAGGAGAAAGATAAAGATGAATCTGGGGTTTGATTGCAGTTTCTTTCTTCAGAGGGAGTATCTCTCAAGAGCGGTACTGAGGCGAGAGCGGTTTTGTGCTTGCTAACTCCACGCACTTTGTTCCTGCCTTTCCTCACTGTCTCCCTCTGCCTCTGTCTCTCCCATTTCCCCTGTATGTGGCTGGTTTTGTTACGTGTAAGGGTACGGGTGTGTGGAACTTTCTAAGCCTGGGAAGTTTCCCATCAGGCGTCATATTGTGCTGAGTGTGAAAATCTCTAACTAGAATGTGCATTGGTGTTTCTTCTACATCTCTCGCTTAGACACGAATTTCGTCTAACCTCTGTATTACATAATTATATACGTTACTAGCTATTATGTAGTGTGTTATGACATTTTAGTGTCATGATATAACTGTCAATCTGTCTGACAATCTCAAACCCAGTCTATATAAGTCTGTCTCTTCATCTGCCTATATTAATACCGATCTATTTGTCTATATGTCCATCTTTCTATCTGTCTGTCTAGCTGTATTTAGCTCGATCTATCTGTTTATCTGTCTACCTGTATTTATCTTGATCTATCTGTTCGTCTATCTATCTCTATCTATCCATCCATTTATGTATCTAAATCTCACCAAAACAAGAAAACTACAAAAAAAATAAAAATAAAAAATAAAATAAAATCCCAGGAGCAAAAAGCATGAACCGGCGCTGAGATGAGTGATTGTTAAGCTCACTTCATTAATATATAAATCTGTCAGAGAATTAATCTGCTTTCGGAGCGGTGACAAGAAAATACGTGTAAACGAAAAAAAAAAAAAAAAAAAAAAGGCCATTTGCTTTGAACGATCTGCCGACACTTATTTTTTTTCTCTCTCCTTTTGCTGGAAATAAAGTCAGGTTTCAAGGCGATTCTGAAAAACGACAGCATCGTTTTGAAATGTTACCCTTTATTTCTGGATGAAGTCAGAAATAAGCGTGGGTGTGCATAGTTGTATACGGTATATATATATATATATATATATATATATATATATATATATATATATATATATATATATACAGTATCTCTCTCTCTCTCTCTCTGTTTATATATATATATATAGATAGATAGATAGATAGATAGATCTCTGTATATATATATATATATATATATATATATATATATATATATATATATATATATATATATATATATATATATATATTTACGGAACAGAGAAAGATAATGTACACTTTAAGTGAGAATACTAAAAATCACTACTGTCCCGTAAAGTTCCAGGTTCAAAACAAAAGAGTTAGGTAAAATTACAAGTTAAAGTTTAATGCTCAAACTAACAACAAAACATTCAGGACTCATAAGGATAATGTAATAGCAAAAAACAGGTTAAATATATGGTTAACTGCAATAGCCTCTATTAACACGAAATTAGCATGAGTAAATTTATCTAAGTCAGCCCTGATAAAATGAAAATACACTGGGTAATGCTCAGTTAATGCAAGATAAATTATTACAGATACAAAATATTATTAACAAAGACTGACATCCAAACTTTACACTAATCACAAAAACCTCACTAGGCCTACAAATTAACACCTTATGCTATACAGTACAAGAACAAAATGTAATAACACTCATACTCAAATTACACAGCAGTTAGATGGCTGGAGACTTCCTGAGCACTCACAATAATAACAACTGTACAGGGAAGGACAGAGATGTGAGCAAAATGAGGAGTAGATCTAAGTGGCAATAATGCAGAGACTGAGCTCATTATATAGGGGCCGGCAGAGCTTGATACAACTTGTAAGAAGGACGCGCAAATGAAGCCATGGGGACAAAGAGTTGACAATCCTGCTCTGAACAACAGAAAGAACGACTTACTCTACTATAAAGGAGGACGGGGGGAGTGAGGTAGAACACGCTCGTGATCAAACATGCAGCATACTGTACGTTAGAATTACACAAAGAATGATGAAATCATAGGCTATGTAACAATATACATATATATATATATATATATATATATATATATATATATATATATAATCTCATCAGCCGTTTGAGTGTCCATTGCAGGACTGGCATATCTAAACCGAAGTTTCGTTTTTGTTTTGTTTTTGTTTTTACGTGTCCGACTTTGGGAAAAGGCTGCAGGGCCTATTTCTCGAGGGCAGTGACCTATCCCAAGGCCCAGTAGTCCTCCTACACCTCCACATGTCACCACTTCGGCGCTAACACCCACCGTGCATACTGAATACATGCTAGGGCTGTCTCATACAGGACTGGTGTATTGGTATTAGCAGGGGTATTTTTACAACATGTCGGAGGGTCATCTGGTAGATCAGGAAAGTCTGCTTTTTAGGAAATTCAAATCCTTAAACTGTTCCCTTCACCAGCCGGGATTCGATCAGGGGTCCATTAGGACTGCAGGCCGCCTCTCTACCGATCCAGCCACCTCAACAACTGGCTTAGGCTGTCTAGTAGAGATTGTATGTAGGGTGAGAAGTGCTTGTAAGTGTAATTGGAGTGTTGGAGTGGCTTTGGATGTGTGTGTAGTCTGTGAACCAAGTGTAATCGGCCCGCGCAAGTCGACTAGGTGCAAGAGTACTTTATAGTATGTGACACTGCTTCAACCACAGCACCCCTTATGTCCGCCAATGCAGTACATGGCCAGAAGAACGCTTCCAAAGTTTATTACTCTAGCAGGGCGCGAACCCTCGTTCTTCAGCGTACAAAAATGCACACTTTACCACTGTACCGCAAAGGCTCCATATATATATATATATATATATATATATATATATATATATATATATATATATATATATATATATATCATCAGCCGTTTGAGTATCCACTGCTGGACCGGCCTATTCCGACCGAAGTCGGGATGATACAGCCAGTGTATCTCTACCAAGTGGCTTAGGCTGTCTGGTAGAGATTGTATGTAAGGTGAGAAGTGCTTGTTAGTGTAATTGTAGTGTTGGAGTGGCTTTGGATGTGTGTGTAGTCTGTGCACCAAGTGTAATCGGCCCACGCAAGCTGACAGGGTGCAAGCATACTTTATAGTAAGCGACACTGGTTCAACCACAGCACCCCTTGTGTCCGCCAATGCAGTACGTGACCGGGTGAACACTCCTAAGTTTATTAACCTGGCGGGGCGCGAACCCTGGATCACCCGTGTACGAAAAGCACACTCTACCACTCTACCACAGAGGGCTCCATATATATATATATATATATATATATATATATATATATATATATATATATATATATATATATATATGTTGCCAGATGCCTCAATCCCAGAAGGGATGGCCACAAACAAATCGCCTCCATATCACCCTGTCCCCCGCCATTTCACTGCCCTGCTCCCAGCTCACACCCCCCCGCTCTCATATACCTCTCCACTCCATCCCTCCATCTCATCCTTGGCCTCCCCCTCCCTCTACCCCCCTCCACCTCACTCAGATACACTTTCTTCATCAATATCTCACTCTCCATCCTCTCCACATGGCCAAACCACCTCAGTGTGCTCTCATAACACTTGCTATCACATCCACATCCACACCACTATGCTCGTTCACTTCCTCATTTGTCAGTCTGTCCCTCCATGTAACTCCACATGCATCTCTCAAATAACTCATTTCCACTGCTCACACTCTCGACTTCTGTCCCCCCAACAAGGTCCAAGCTTCAGTTCCATACATTGAGTCGGTATCACAATACTGTCATGTAGTAATTTTTTCACTTCCAACCTCACTTCCCTGTTTCTTATCACTGCTTTCAAGGAACCAGCAACCTTCCTTTCTTGTTGTACCCTTTCAAGCACTTCACCCTCTAAACGTCCATCCTTACTCATCACACTACCCAGGTACTTAAACGCACTCATATTTTCCATTTCCTCCTCATCCAACCTCATTGAACAGTCATAAGAAAAAATATCGTTACCCCCAACTATGTTCGATGCAAAACGAACGTTAACTGGGCTGTGTAGGCGTGATCCCACATGCTGTTCGCCCCTCCTATCTAGTGTTCTTATATCACAATCCCATTACAAGACTTGGAATAATGAACAAGAATGAGCCGTATATGGCGGGGAAATATGTAGGTCGTTTTTGCTTTACCCTGAGAGCTCACGCCGGGGGATTAATAATGAAACTCGGCTCGTTTATTATTTTCCTACTATTCAACACTTATTATTATCTATAGAATACAACAAATAAAATATTTTAAAGTGTATTGAATCTATGGGCATAGACTGTTTTTTCATGGATAATGTAGCAGGGGTGCACGAGTTCATTTGTTTGCTTTAGATGGGTGGTTAAATGCTTCAGATGGATGCTTCAGTTAATGGCATCCATGCGTCGACGTCTAGAGGCTGTTTTGGAAGCAGGGGGTGGGGTGTATACAAAATATTGAAGCAATGAGACTGAACACGTATTATTATTTTCCTTCTACTCAACATTTATTATATGTGGTAGAAAGCAATATATATCATTATTACACTGAACTTTACTAAACTTGGCTTGTATCGGCTGAATTTCTATCATCCGTCTGGCACGGGTGCACATACTCATTGCCCGTCTGTCTGATGTGTTTTGCCGACTCTACATCATTCTGGTATATTTTTATTTAATGAATTCGGTGCCGGATAATAAAACGTATTGTCTCGACTTTCCCACAGAGGCCAAACGATCTACTTAACTTTTATTACCTCTAGCACAAATTCTCATATCTGTGTCTCACATAACCGACATTGACGGGTTTGCGGTACAAACTTTCCTGTCCCCTCATTCCACAACACTTCGTCGTTGTGTCATTGTGCATAGCTCTGGACGGTAATGATAGTTTTTCTTATGACTGTACATTCACTGACTTCACTTCTCTCAAAAACCATAACTTTACTTCTTCCTCTTCATTCACCTCTTAGGTTCCGTTTCTTACACTCTCTCCCAGAAACTCACACATACATAATATATATATATATCTATATCTATCTTATCTATCTATCTATCTATATATCTATCTATCTATCTATCT
>NW_027641937.1:0-21182 GCF_032717465.1 Coenobita brevimanus | reverse complement strand
TCGACAGACAGAAAGTTAGGAGGAAAGGCCGTGAATGTTGGGCAGAAACGAAGGAGTGAGTCGGAGCAGTGGTTTGAGACATCTCTCTGGAGTCGTCACCGAGAGAGGGGCGGATGGTGGGTGAATTTACGGTCCCTCCCCTGGGGACTCTGAGGGTAGATTTAATTGGCGCTATTTTTCTTTTCTAATTTTACGACCATAGTGTGTGGAACGGGTATTTTTGGTAGTCCGAAAAGGGGAGTCGAGGAGCAGAAAGGGGATACTTAAGAGCTTGTTGTCCTAACCTACGAGGTTGTAGTCCCCTCTGGGCTTGTCTCCAGCACTCTCCTCTGCTACTGTTAAATGCAACCAACTACAAATTAGTGGCTCCCGTTCATCGTGCTCGAAGAGACTGAGTGCGAAAAAAGTATACATAGGGTTAAGTAGGGGAGTGTATGTATGCTCTTCTGCTTGTGTTCTTACCTTACCGAATTGTTCTTACCTAATTCGTATCTTTACAGGAACGAGTCAAGCTCGTACTGTCCCGTGTCTAGAAACCATTTTATCGTACATATCCTTGAATTTTATTAATTGTTTTCGGCACACACTATTTCATTCGGTAATGCATTCCATTGATCAGTTCCCCTGTTTGGGAAACTAAATTTCCTTACATCTTTATCGCCTCTCTTTTTCTGCAGTTTTTTGCAGTTGTCCTTCTTGCTGATGCATCCCCATAGAGTTATGTAATCATTTATGTCTGTTTACTCCCTCCCTGATATGTATTTATATAGCATAATCATGTTTCCTTTTTCCTTTTCTCCTGTAGTGTAGGTAAGATCCAGTTTTTCTAGTCTTTCTTCGTAGCTTAGATCCCTAAAGCTTGGTACCCATCTTACTGGAGCGGCTCTCTGAACTTTTTTCAATCTTATTTATGTGTTTCTTGAGATGAGAACTCCAGACTACTGATGCATGCCTACCCCAGGGTTGGGGCTGGTGAATGATGTTATTATCTTCCTTAGCATGTCTTCATTTATGTATGTGAATGCTACTCTCATATTTGCAAGCCAGTGTATAAGCAAGTTCCGTACTTTCTCACTGATGTGGTCAGCCAGAGATAGTCTGTTATTGATAGTCACACCTAGGTCCTTCTCTCTTTCTGACGTGTGTAGGGTTTTACTTCCTAACTTATCATCCTAATCAGGTCTTTTTCCACTTTTACCAAACTTGATTACATGACACTTGTCCACATTGAATTCCATTCGCCTTATGTTGCTCCATTCATGAAGTTTATTTTGATTCTTTAACTTGTTGCTCATTACAAGAGTCGCATTAGTAATTCTCCTTTGTATTTTTGCATCATCAGGAAAACATATTTAGATAGCTTTCATTTTTCATGTTGCTATCTATATCATTTTAAATACACTAAAAAACATAACTGGTGCCAGCACTGAGCCCTGTGGAATTCTGCCTAGTCACTTCCCTCCATGATGAGTGATTTCCCCTTAGTACCGTTCTCATTTCCCCTCTTTTTTATTTTGTTTTATTTTATTTATTTATTTATTTATTTATTTATTTTATTTTAAGAAAATCTTGCATTCACCAATACAGTTTTGCCTCGGATTCCTCCCTTGATGGTACAGTTTCCATAAAAGTCTTTGGTCTGTACTCTGTCAAATGCTTTCTTGAAAAATAAATAGATACTGTCCTACCACATCCTTCTCTTTTCCTGTAATGTTTTCTGTTACTCTATCATAGTAGCCTCAACAGATTAGTAACACACGATTTTTCCCTTTCTGAAACCGAACTGTCTTTCTGTGCCATCCTATTTTTGTTCTTCTAGATGATTTACCCAAACTTTTCTTATCAGCTTTTCTAAAATCTTGCTTATAACACTTTGGTTAGTGATACTGGTTGAAAGTAGTTGAGTGGATTTCGTCTATTCCCTTTCTTGAATAAGGGAACAGTGTTTGCTTTCTTCCAAATATCAGGTAGTTTTACCTTGTCTCAAGAATTACTTGAATATTAAAGATAATGGTTTACTTAATTCCTTTGCACATTCATGTATCACCCAACATGAAATTCTCATCAGGACCATTTGCTTTTCCTGTCTAATTTAACTCCTCCCTGTATTTCTTTTTCTGATATTTGTATATCTGGTAATATGTGTGGGCATGTGCAAGTTCCATATCACACCTCTCAACATTATTTTTCTTCTATAAAAACCGATTGGAAATTCTTATTTAGCGCTTCAAGAAATATCCTTCTCTTGCGTATAGGCGATCCCCTTGTCCGTAATGGATTGCATTTTATCTTTTACTTTATTTTTGCTTCCGGATGTAGCTGTAAAATAGCTTCGGTTGGATCACTACTTTTATTTTATGATATCCTCCTCAAAACTGTTCTTTGGGCTTCCCTCCTTATTCTTGTATAATCTTTTCTTTGCCTTTTGTAGTTGTTATATGCCCTCTCACTATCGTGTTTTCTATATCTGTTTCATAACAAATCTCTCTTTTCTTTCAGTTTTTAAAATTCTGTATGTAAGCCATTTCCGTATTTTCTTTTCTGCTTCTTTGTGCTGTGGAATGTATTTCTGGACTCATATTTCATAAAGTTTCACAGAATTTTTTATATATATAACATTTAAATCTTGCTCCTCTAAGCTCCTTTACCCAATCTATTTCTAAGAAGTACTTCTTTAGGTCATGGTAGTTTCCTTTTTTATAATTTAGGCTCTTTTTGTAACTTTCATTGCTGTTAACTATGTCATTTGGAATCCTGAAGTTGCAATTTAGTACTGCATGGTCGCTTTTGCAGAATGGAGGGTGATACATTAAACTGTCAACATCGTTTCCTTGCCTAGTGAATATAAGATCTAGTACTAAGGGCACATCAAGTTCTCTTTTTCTGGTGCTTTCCCTTACATGTTGCATTAAGAAAAACTCCTGCACGAGATCCAGGAGCTTTTGGTCCCAACAGCTTTCTTGGCGTATTATATCTAAGTATTCCAATTTATATTTGTATTAAAATCTCCAGTTAGTATGATTCTTTCCGATTTCCCCTCCATTCTATGTAGTAATGCTCTTAAACTCTAAATTGTACTCTCTGCCAGATCCTCATATTCTCCCCTTTCCCATGTGTTTGATATGGGAGGCATGTATAAATTTACTACAACTACTTTCCTTTCAGATTTATTGATCTCTACTGCAATCAGTTCTGCTTGTAAGGGTATATCTAGTTCTCTTTCTTTGACTTTTAGATTTTTCCTTGTTAATATAATAATTCCTCCTCCTTTTTAAATTCCTATCTCTTCTCCATATATTGTATTCCTCTAAGTTTAGGATGTCGTTTGATATCCTAGGTGTTAATTTTGCTTCAGTTAGGGATATTATATGTGGTTAATTTTCTATGATGTAATCATTCATCTCTAATAATTTAGATACCATTCCATTTACATTTGAGTACATGAACTTAATCGTCTTGCTTACATACTTGTCATGACTTGGATCTACTACCTGCCTCCTTTTTATTCCCTCCTGGTTATGTACCACTTTCGGACTTGCAATCCAATCACTTTGTAAAATGATGTATTCTTCTCCTCCTCTGATCTTCCTTCGTTCTTTGTTTTTGCTTCCTCCCTCTTCTCCTTTAGTAATTCAGGTTCTTCTTGAGATAGACATCTTTTTATCCATACATTTTTGAATTCTTCTATTTTCCATGAGTTTCTTTGCATTTTTTAGTATCTCCTCCACAATGTTTACACTCTGGAAGGTTACCTTATGCGGCCTTGACTTACTTCTCTCATATTTCCCTAGCCTTTTGTGTTCCTCTATGTCTTTCTTACAGATTTCCCCAGATACTTCCTTCAGTATACTCATTACATTTGCCATCTCCTTTTTGTCTCTGGAGATCTTGGTTTTTATTTCTTCCTCTTCTGTGATTGCTATAGATTTCTTGATATCTGCTGAATCTCTGACCAATTTAGGATTGTCTTGGAATATTCTTTTCACTTCTTTTTTAATGCATTTTTCTTCAACTCTTGTTTCTGAGTCTTTCTTTACTTTCACCATTTCAGCATAAGTGGTTTCCACATCATTTTTGTAGCTTTTGCACCGCTTCATTCACTTGTGTTATCTTCCCAATATCACTGCTCTGCTCTATCAGATTACTTGCCCAATTGTCTCTCTATCATTTTTGAACTCCTCCATGATCCTGTCGTGGTTGACTACTGTACTTGCCATTTCACTAATTTTCCTTCTAAGTGAACCCATTTCTACTGTCAGCCCATCTATTGTTGTGTCTTTCTTGTTGACTTCTTTTCCTAATTTTTCTATTTCCTCCTTCTGCATATGCAACTGGTGTTTAATTTCATCCATTTCATTCTGAAATGCCAACTCTAACTTGTTTACCCGTTGTACCAGCTTGTTATACCTGGACCCGCAGTACAATCGTGCCTATTCCTAAACCTGGCACTGATAAATTCCTGACCTGTTTCCCTCACCTTCTGCTTCAATAAAGAACTAGAACGCATCCTCCTCACAAGACTCTTGTTTAGGCTGCAGGACAAGCTCTCGTCCTCCTGACTGTACGGCTTTATACCACAGCGAGGGACACATCACTACCTCATGGAGCTAGTGTAGTGACCTTCACTGATTTAAAGAGTGCATTTGATGTCGCCAACAGAGACATCATCCTCGACCAGCTAGTGGATTTTGGAGTTAAGGGAAACCTGCTGTGATGGATATGTGGTTACCTGACTACTAGGCCCTCTCATGTTCTTTTTAAGAGCACATACAGCACTGCTAAGGATTTCAAGCTTAGTACTTCACAATGTGGAGTAGACTGTAACACCAGTCGAGCAGGGCAGTACTCCCGAGGTGGATGGAAACCTGATGACAGGGAGTGCTGGAGCTCCCGTTTCATCAAGCCTCAGGACTAGTTCCTGACCATCCTTTGCTGAACTTTTTCAGTGTCTCAGTTACACAGAGAGTAGGCCAGCATGCTCTCCAGTACAAATTTCTCTAACTATCTTCACCAAACTACATGCACAGTACACACTACACTTCCTATTCAGAATTCACCAAAAATGGCGCCGATTTATCAAGCCTCGGAGTCCCCCGGGGGGAGACCATAAATGCCCCCACCATCTGCCCCTCTCCCGGTGACGACTCAAGGTGCCTGGAACCACTGTCTGACTCTCTTCTTCATTTCTGCAACATTCGCGGCCTTTCCTCTAACTTTCGATCTGTTGAGCACCACCTCTCCTCCTCTAAACCTCACCTTCTTTTTCTAACGGAGACTCAGCTGTCTGAGGCAACTGACAGCAAACCCTTTTCTGTATCCTCCTACTTTCTCTATTCTCATTTCAAAGCCAAAGGTGGCTGTTGTGTATATATACGCAACGACTTATCTTGCTCTCGTGTTCCTGAACTTGATTCTTCTGAATTCTCCACACTCTGGCTTCGGCTTTCCTGTCATTCTCTGACTAAATATATCTGTGCTGTTTACTTATCCCCTAATTCTACTATCAAAAATTCTTTGACTATCTTACTTCTACGATGGAACACATTCTATCCATTTCTCCTTTCTCTGAAATCTCCATTCTTGGAGATTTCCAATGTTCACCACCACCTTTGGCTCTCCTCTCCTTTCACGGATCCACCTGGTGAACAAGCCTACATCTTTTCTATCCTTAATGACCTAGAGCAGCTTGTACAGCACCCTACCCGTATCCCTGACCGCCTTGGAGAGAGCTCCAACATACTTGGCCTCTCTTCCTCACAACTAATCCTTCTGCTTACTCTGTTAATCTTTTCTCTCCGTTGGGCTCCTCCGATCACAACCATATTACCTTAACCTGTCCTATCACTCCGGTACAGCCTGTGGACCCTCCAGGGAAACGTCGTCTGTGGCATTTTGGAGCCGCTGGACTGGGAGGCCCTCAGGCAGTACTTCTTTGATTTTCCCTGGAATGATTATTGCTTCCATGGAACGTGAGCCATCTGAGTGTGCCTTGCGCATTACGGAGGTTATTCTCTCGGGCATGGAAGCATACATTCCTTTCTCATATCCTTTGACTAACGCAAGAAAGCCTTGGTTTAATCACGCTTGTTCTAATGCTGTCCGCAACAAGGAGAGGGCCTACAAAAGGTACCTGAGCCAACCAACCCCTGAATCACATCTTCTTTACGTTTCTGCCCAAAATCGTGCTAAGTCTGTTCTTCGCTCTACTAAAAATAATTTCATCCATACTAAATGCTCTCAACTCTCCAACTCGAATTCTTCCCGCTCCTTCTGGCACCTTGCCAAAAATCTTTCTAACAACTTTACCTCATCATCCTTCCCTCCTCTTTTCTACTCTGATGGTTCTGTAGCTATTTCCTCTACTGATAAAGCAGATCTCTTCGCACAGACTTTCTCCTCCAATTCCACCTTAGACGATTCCGGTGCTGTTCCTCCATCACTTCCCCCCTCTGACTTCCTCATGGCTGACATTAAAATTTCTTCAGTTGATGTATTTTCTGCCATCACTGGCCTCAGTACTAACAAGGCATATGGGCCTGATGGGATCCCTCCTGTTGTTCTCAAGAACTGTGCTTCTGTGCCTAGGCAAACTCTTTCGCCTTTGTCTGTCAACTTGTTCCTTTCCTTCTTGCTGGAAGTTTGCTCTCATTCAGCCAGTCCCAAAGAAGGGTGGCCGCTCCCAACCCTCCAACTATCGTCCAATTGCTTTAACGTCCTGTATTTCAAAAGTTTTCGAGTCAATTCTTAATAGAAAAATTTTAAGGCATCTTTCCTATCATAACCTTCTTTCCGATTGTCAGTATGGGTTCCGTCAGGGACGCTCCACGGGCGATCTTCTCACCTACCTTTCAGACTCCTGGTCATCCTCCTTTCGGGACTTTGGCGAAAGCTTTGCCATTGCACTTGACATCTCAAAGGCTTTCGATCGAGTCTGGCATATATCTTTATTTTCCAAACTGCCCTCCTACGGTTTCTATCCTTCTATCTGTGCCTTCATCGCTAGCTTCCTTTCTGGTCGTTCTATAGCCGCTGTTGTAGACGGCCATCGTTCGTCTCCTAGATCTATCAACAGTGGTGTTCCTCAGGGCTCTGTCCTATCACCAACTCTCTTCCTTTTATTCATCAATGATCTTCTAAACTGTACATCTAACCCTATCCACTCATACGCTGATGACTCCACCCTTCACCTTTCCATTCGGTTCCCGCAACGCCCATCTCAACAGTTACTTCAAGAAACAAGGGATGAGGCTATGGCACACCTAATGTCTGACTTGGCTCGTATCTCTGACTGGGGTAAAAATAATATGGTTGTCTTTAATGCATCTAAGACTCAGTTCTTACACCCATCAACCCAACAAAATCTTCCACAGGTATACCCACTAATGTTTAATAATATTCAGCTTAATCCTGCATCATCCTTGAACATGCTTGGGGTTTCATTTACTCGGGACTTATCTTGGAAAGATCATATTACATCTCTTGTAAAATCTGCTTCCAAGAGATTGGGTGTGCTAAGCCGACTCCGCTCTTTATTTACCCCTGCACAATTGTTGACTCTATACAGGGGTTTTATCCGCCCCTGTGTGGAGTACAACTCTCATGTGTGGGGGAGGCTCCTCACATACAGCTCTTCTCAATAGGGCTGAGTCAAAGCCTTTTCGCCTCAGCTCTCCTCCTATTACTGGCTCCCTTCAACCTATGTCTCTTTGCTGCACTGTTGGATTTTTATCTCTCTTCTACCGCTACTTCAATGGTCACTGCTTTTCTGAACTGTCTGCCTGCATTCCTCCACCTCCACAACAGGTGCGTAGCACCTGTCAAGCAACAAATTCTCATCCAATTTCTGTCCAACTCTCTAATGCAAGAGTTAATCGTTACGTTACTCTCAGTCTTTCATTTATGCAACAAGTCAGCTCTGGAACTGTCTCCCTCTGTCTGTATTTCCTGCTGCCTATGATCTCCAGTCTTTCAAACGCAGTGTGTCCAGGCATCTCAAAATGATCGGATCTTGAATTTGGCTCTCTCTTGTATTTTGTTTTTCTCTTGGAGGGAACTGTTACTGCGGGCTCATGGCCTTTGGTTCCTTCTTCCTCGCATTAAAAAAAAATATATATATAATATCCTTAGTCCTTTTTTGTTTAATATCCTCATCCATCGTCTACTTACCCTCCTTCCTGACATCCCTGGAACCACGATTACTTGCCGTGCTGATGACATCTACATTCACTCATATTCCCCAGCAGATCTGCAACATTTCCTTCACTTGTTTCACGAGTCGGCTTCCAAATGCGGACTCATTATCTCTCCACTTCCTGTCCAGCAAGAACACTGCCTGTATTCTCTGTTGGGGATTGTTATTCCTCTGTACACGCAGTACCTTTATCTAGGGGCGCCTGTATGGATTTCTCCCTCCATTCCTGCAAGACAATGCGTGCATCCGATTGTTCAGGATCTGCTAACGCGGCTACAGCAGCGCCTAAAACCTATCAAGTGGCTCACTAATTATGCTGCCGCAGTGTCTATTCCTGTAGCACAAACCATATACATAGCATTCATTCGATCAGTTATTGATTATCTCTCCCCTGCTCTTTGTCAACTTTTCAGAACAGCCTTACAACCTCTTGAGAAGTTCCAAAACGCAATAATGAGACTCATTCTGGGCTGCCCTGGCTCAATCAGAATTGTCAACGTGCATCTTGAACTCAACCTTCCACCACTTGTTGGGAGAATATACTTCATGGTTACATACTTCAGCGTTAAGTGCCTGCAATATCCTCGCCTTTCTCCCCACTACTCTCACATCATTCAGACTTCCCTTGATCCCACTGCACCAAGGCCTCTGCTTTGCAATGGTGGCCACACACTAGTTAATATTGTTTGTTCAAACGTCCGACGGCTAAACATCAATGTACCAGTGCTTGCTGAGGAGGTGGACTATGGTATTCCACCTTGGCGGACCCCTGTGCCTGCTATCTCATACACTCCGGCCTCCAAGACTGACCTGCCTCAGCTTCAGAAACAGCTAGCTTTGGAGACCATCGCCAGGCTGTCATCTTCCCTCCCTTTGGCCCACCATATCTACACTGATGGCTCCCTGCAGGAGGATGGCAGTGCTGGCTGTGCTGTATTTTCCCCAAGTCTGGACCCACCTCAAGGGGGCTGGTTGGGCCATCGACTGCCAACCACATCGAGCTCTACATAATGCGAACTACATGAACTGGTTGCAGTTACTTTATTAGAACGGATGAACAACAGCGGCTTGATAATCTGTGACTCACAGCCGGCCCTCCATTCCCTCTCCTCTCCCAGGCCTGCATATCAACACCTCGTTATGCAGATACTCCATCAATTGGCCACTGCCCACGGTCATTCGCTGGTGGTGCACTTTCTATGGATTCCCTCTCATATTGGTCTCAGCCAACAACACCCCTGACCTCCTTGCAAGGACGGCCTGTGGACTGGATCCACCTGCTGTGCATGCTACTAATGCCTCCCCCATTTGCTACAAGCAGATAAGACGCAAAGCAGCCTGCTCCCCTATTCTCCACTGTAGAAATGCTGAGAGGTCTCATAGTGCATCTATCCAACATTATGACCACTTTCTCTCTCGTCCCCATAGATATCGTCGCAGTGGTCTTATGGTTTGTCGACATAACGTGGTGTGTGCCCACCTCAGATTGGGCAACCGACCTGTGTGGCAGGTGGCTGGGGTGGGCGACGCACCACATTTCTCCTCCTGTAAGCTGTATGATGCACCCAGTGCCAACACCCTTGACCATTATTGCCTGCAATGTCCACTTGTCTCTGATTTAATACCATATGGACTCACATTAGTGGACACTTGTAAACATATGTTGGAAGATGATAACCTACATGTTATTCTCATGCATCATCCACACTTTGGTGGGTGTTAATTTGTTATTGATAGACAGCGTGTCCTGCGTGGCATGAGTTCCCCTGTACTCACCTCACATATGACCACATGGCACTGTAATAAGTTTGTTGCCTTCGGGCGTAATAAATTTATCATATCAAATCAATTTTGTTATACGTCTCCATTTCAACCAAGTCTTGGTAGAAATCATCATCCTGCTTTCTACCTTTATCCCTTTTCTTTTCCAAAGTTGCTTTACTACAGTAGGTGGACATCATGTGGTACTAAGAGCACAGATTCTATTTACATTCCTTGGCGGCTAGCACAGACAAAACAAATCAGCTGACGCTGATGGTGCATTCTTTTACTACTTTGTTTATTTTGATATTTGAACAGCAGTCTTACTTAAAACCTTCCTCTTTTATATTAGGATATCAATTAGTTTAACCTGGTACTGAGCTTGACTCATATAAAGATACTAATTTAGGTATGGCCACTTGGCCAGGTTTGTCTTCCCTGCTCGGTGCCAGGTGTGTGTGTAAGAGTCTGTTCATACCAGGGCTCGAACCAACAAAGTGTGAAGACATGTCAGCATACAAAAGGGAATTCTACAGCACTCACTTTCAGTACCCACCACGGCGTGGGTTTGAACCCTAGACTTGAAGCACACGTATCGGGAGACGAGTACGGTACCGAAAAAGTCACTACAGATCCAGATAAAAATAACCCAAACATAGGCACACACAAAATTATAAACAAAGACGAACACCAGCACAAACACAAACTTAATATTACACAAAATTATAAACAAAGACGAGCACTGGCACAAACACAAACTTAATATTAAAGAAGAAGAATGAAAAAAAAAAAAAAAATCCAGAGTACTCATTATGTTATTTCCCTGAAAGAACCCTACCCCAAGCTGAAAAAAAAAAAGTCCGGCCTCGGTGATAGTAATAATAATAAAAAGACGTCTTGCTTTTTTTTTTTTTTTTTTTTCACTACAAGAGGTTTTCCTTAAGCTCAATATACTCGTCTGGTGATGGGAAGAATATAACAAGACGGACACAATCCCTTCTCAAGCTACACCAAGTGTCAACAACCTACCCATCAATTTTCTCCTAGGGCCCTCTTCCCGCACTGTCCAATTTTACCTCGTCGACCCTATTTCGCCATGGGTCTGTTTCCGTTATGGACAAGTTGTCCCTTAAGTACCTGCTTTTATAATGGACCTATTTTCCTTCAGAGACTTTTCTTCTCGTGGGTTTTATTTTTCCCTGTGGACCCATTTTCTCCCAAACTCTATTTTCCCATGGACCTACAATATTTTCACAATGAATCTATTTTCACATGGACATATTCTCCCCTGTAGGTTTTATTTCCGTCATGGACAAAGTGACCCTTACTGATCTATTGTCCACTACAGTAAAATTTTTGCTGAGTTGACATATTCCCCTCCCCTCCATTCTGTTTATATCCTCATGGACCTATTTTCCTTCGTGCATCTATTTTTTCCAAATGGGAAAAGTCGAATTGTCGCATGAACTTAATTTCTCCCATGGATCTATTTCCACCAAGAACCTACATTTTACTCACATAAAACATGTTTCCACTTTTGTCCGTATTTCTCAAGGACATGTTTCCGACATGAACTTATTTCTATCAGGGACATTTACCCTAGGACCTATTCCTCAATGGGCCGTTTCCCACATACACTCACCCTCCTGCTAACCAACAGACATATCCCCTTTTTTCTAAATAACAGAACAAAGAAAGACAACTGAAAAAAAAAAAAAATAGTCCATACACCAGATTACAGGTCCCTCCATTCATAAAAAATTTGTAACAGCTGGAGTTGAACAGCCGTAGGTTGAAGTTTGGGGGAAAACTACCCTGGAGAAGCGAGTTCCAAAGAGATGGAGTTCGGGGATAAAAGAATCCAGATATGCAGAAGTTCTGCAATATGACAGTGTGACAGTCCAGTCATAAGTGCTACTAGATGCCCGTGTAACGCGGAGGAAGGCATGGAGAAATGGCACAATGGATGCAACTTCATCTGAGCATTTGCCATAAAAATGTCTGTAAAATAATGAAAGGGAGGCAATATTCTTTCTTCCTTGTAGGGGAAGTGAAATACCTGTGCGGCGGAGTGAACCCGACACCACCACCCCAGGAGGAGAGTACAGGGGGGTGACACCCACCCCACAAGATGAGTGGGAGGCCTCCATAAAAGGAGAGGACTCAGGAGGAGCCTTGAGACTTGCTACACCCCAGGGGAGCAGCGGCACAGTAGTGCCCACCAGGTCTACTGTGGGTGAAGTGACCACCGGTTCTCCATCCTCAGCCACCCACCTTCGAGAGCTGGCAAGTCGGCACGTCCTATGGACGACCTTTGCCGGTACTCCCCAGGAGGTGGGCCCAGGGGTAGACTTCACTGGAGATACCACTCGGGACAGGCCTCCGGCCGTCCCCCAAGGCTGTCCCAACCCCGACGGATGGAGGACAGACTCCACCGGAGCTGCGGCTTTGCCCAGGAGTGCCCACCGGGCCTTCCCCTCCTGACGTCCCTGGGACAGGCACCCCAGTCTCGACGGCAGAAGAGCAGACTTCACCAGAGCTGCAGCTGTTGCCAGGAGTGCCCACCGGGCCTCTTCTTCCGTCTCCAGCCTCTGTGGCACCTGGAGGAGTCCCCACAAACCCCTCCTCCACCCCCGTCCCGCGTGGGAGCTCAGGCAGTGCCCAACGGGGCTGCCTGGCTGAAGGAGTGTTCCCTGGGTCTCCCGCTTGTGCCCCGGACCAGAGTTTCGGCAGGGTTTGCCAAGCCCCTCAAGCCGGGGAACAGGCCTCTGGCTGCTCCCCCGCCATGAGTCCCGGAGCTCCTACTGAGGGTAGTGCCTCTTGCTCAGCCAACCCTCTTGTGGCAGAGCGAGGTGCCCCTCTCCCTGCCTCTCTCCCTAAGAGGGTGGGATCTGCTCCTCCATAGGTACCCCGCCAGAGACCAGACCAGGCGAGACGTCCCTGAGGCCAGGTGTCCTGTCGCTGCAGCCCCGTCTTCCCCGCCCCCAGGCACTGTCGGACTCCACCAGAGCGAGACACTGCAGTCCATTCCTGACGGCCTCCTTCCGCAGGCGAAGCCGTAGCCCCCGGAGACAGCGGGCCGCCCCCGATGCCTGCTGCAGCTGCCAGACCTCCCCCAGTGCAGGCGGCTGCAGTCCTCTTCTGCCAGCTGCCCCTGCCAGACAAGACCGCGGCCCAGCCAGGGCGCCGCCCTCTCCTCAGCTGACCCTCGGCCTGGGCCTCCCCAGGTCTGCCTCCAGGACCCCGACTACAACTAAGGGCCAGCGTCATGTGGCACGCCTCCTGGCCAGCTTCGGCCCTAGCCCAGAGAGCCCTGCATCACCCAGGGCCTCTATAGAAAGAGGGCCACCCACCATATCACCCACGAACTCCTACAGGACTCATAATCCCCGCAGGTGACCTACCCCTGGACTACACACTGGACGGCCCACCCCCGACGCCTGGATGCCACCTACAGTTCCTGGCGTAAGGGCCTCCTGCCGCCCGTAAGTCAAGCACCCCTCTCCGCCTGCCCAGTGAGTAAAAGACTCTGAGGTTATTTGTCCCCTAGTGTCTGTGAGCCCCTACCCCAGTGCACCAGCACCCTCCCTCCTTCCCCAGTGCTACCAATGTTCCTCCCCCAGTGTTACCTTCCCCGTGTGGAACAGTGAACTCCCCACAGAGAAACTTACGTGCAGAGTGTGTGGTACCAGGCCAGGGGTTGCCCTCAAGTGTGACTATCCTTCCCCAGTGTTATACCCAACAGACAGCACCAGTGTCGTGCCTCCCCCCCCTTGTCTATGTCAAGGTAAATCGAAGGTGGCATATAAGGTATACTCCCAGCAGTCAGCCCCGTAAGGAAGTCTGTGTCACCACACAGTTCTATCTCTGTTCCCCCCTCCTAGCCCCTGTCGTGCGAATAAATCTTAAGTACTATATTCTCCCGTCCTATGTCACACACAAGTAGCATAAGGATAGCTAGGGTATCGTCTGTGTCACTAGCATAGGAGGCCGTTTATGTTATGCGAGTATACACTGTACAGTATATAAGGACCTGAGTATATACTGCCGTCTGTGTCACGCGTTTGGGTATACTGAGATACACATGATAATATTTGTCATATACCTGAGACAGAGTGCATCTGGTGTATTGTGTGGACCTTATGTTTATCACTGTGTGGGAATTACCCTATGTAAGGAAAGGTAGAGTACTGTGTGTTGGTCAAACTTGCTGAGCTAGGTGGAAATATTTATTGTATGAGCTAGCATTCTGAGATTGCCTTGTTATTTTATGTCACATAGTTTTGATCACGGATTGTGTGTGTAGTCGTCTATTGTTAATATATAAGCGTGCCTTTGACCAGTTGTGTTTGGACTTTCCTTCCTTGCCTGTGAATGACGCGGTCGAGAACAAAGTATCCAAGGTCGCACCGTACCTGAGCTCGAGAAGTCGGAGCTCAGAATACACTGCATAACAGGAGGTAGTTCATTTGTAATAGTAGGTTTGGTATTAATTCCAAAAGGTTTGTTCTGAACATTGTTTAGTTTCAGTACAACCTCTCCACATCCATTCCACAAGAGTGAGCAATATTCCAGCTGAGAGTGCACATGACTCAGAAACTATAGCTAGCTGCTCGTCAGTGCAGAAGTTACGGACTGTGCACACTAATTCAAGTTTCTCTGAAGCGGTTTTAGCAAGTAGTTTAACATAAGAGGTCCAGCTGAGGGCATTAAGTGAAACACCGCGAGAATTTCAATACTTTTATAGATATGAATATTGGTAGCATTGAAGGTAAAATAAGAATCAGGCAATATCCATTTATTAGTAAATTGTATATATTCAGTATAAAGACAATGGTATTTTGTCCCCATTCAGTGGTCTTAGATGTCTTGATTTATGGAGATTGCTGTACTGAGTTGTGAGTTAGAGGTATCGTACTTTGTGAATGGGTTTTCAAATGTGAATGAATTGTGAAATGTTGAGTCATTTGCATATGAATAGATGGGATTATGGGTGACGGATAAGAGATCGCTAATATAACTTGGGAATACCTACGCACTCTACGCAATGTGGTGTGTCTCAGGAAGGCTCAGCAAGTTCTCCTTTCCCTTGGAGAGAGAGAGAGAGAGAGAGAGAGAGAGAGAGAGAGAGTAATGTTGCAGAGAAGACACTGTTACTACACCCTCATGCCAAGCACATGGATAGCTTTTAGACAAAACGAGATGACATGTTATGAGAAACTCTTAAGTCTGTGGAGATCTACATGCTCAACACTTCCCCCTTTCTCGCTGTCATTAACAAATGGCCACGCAGATCGTTGCCAAACACATAAAATCATGCGCACGTATTCATTTGTTTATTGGTATCACACAGTATCACAAGATAATTGGGTAAAGTCCGACATATCCCTGGGGGTAGGGGGGTTTCAAGAATGCTCCCCCAGTATCCCTGCTTGTCGTACGAGGCGACTAAAAGGGTTGGTGGTGGGTTAGTGCCCCACCCCGTGAAATTAACTAACTAAAAAGGAGAATAAAGCGCCTCGGACCCGGACGGACCAGACGTTGACGACTAAGGAACGGACAAATGACATTCTTAGGGTGGGAACATGGAATGTGAGAAGACTGAATGATGAAGTGAAAGAGAGAGAGATTTTTCAGGTGCTTGAGGATGCAAAAATGGAAGTATGTGGATTGACTGAAACTAAACGGATTGGTGAAAGGGTGACAGAATGGGAATATGGTTTAGGTATATGTGCGGGAGTCAATGAGAATGAGAGGGCAAGAGAGGGAGTATGTCTGATGATAAGCAAGAAGTGGAAGGAGAATATAAGAGGGTATGGAACGGTGGGTGCAAGGATTGTATGGGTGAGGATGAAAGTAGGTATACAAGCATGGGCGATTGTATGTGTGTACGCCCAGACAGAGGATCAAGTGGCAATAGTGAAAGATGAGTTTTGGGCGAGAGTAGAAGCATGTATGGACAAGTTTGAGAGGAGCGAGAGAGTGCAGTTGATTGGAGACATGAATGGCAAAGTTGGGAATGTACGAGTGGATGGAGTGGTTGGTCAGTGGGGTGTGCCAGCTGAAGTAGATGGGAATGGTAGTGCTTTGGTGGAAGGGGTTGGCAATAGCCAACATCTACTTTCGTCATAAGATGATCCACCGGTATACATGGAGATTAATGAGGAGGATGGATGGTGAACTTGTTGAACGAAAGGCAATGATAGACTACGTGTGTATGGATGAACGAATGAGAAGACAAGTGTTGGATGCAAGAGTGTGAAGAGGGTGGGAGAATGGAGTCTTGGACCATCACTTAGTGATGGCCAAGGTAAAGCTGCAAAAGAAAGTGGTTAAAGAGATGAAGGGAAGACAGGAGGAAACAGCTCCTGTGAGAAGAGTGGAGAAATTGCAAGATAGTGAGAAAATGACAGAGTATAAGAGCATAGTGGAAGAAAGATTAGGAAGGTATGAGCTAGAGCAGATGGAAGGGATGGAAGACATATGTAAGATATTCACGGAAGAGATAGGCGCAGCATGTGAGGCAGTTTGTGGAGTGAGGAGGAGATGCAAGGGTGTGCAAAGGACAGCATGGTGGAATGATGAGGTGAAAAGAGCTGTGGAACAGAAGAAGAAGGCATATAGAGAATGGTTAGTGAGTAGAGGTAAGGGAGAAGATGAGAGAGAAGAGAGAGGTATATGTGAGCAGGAGAAGGGAGGTTAAGAGACTGGTGAAGGAGAGAAAGTGGATGAAGAGTTTGGGAGGAATCTGAGTGTGAAATGGAGGGAGAGTAAGAAATTGTTTTGGAAGGAGGTAAAGAAAGTAAGGCAATGTGAAAGGGGAAATAGTAGGGGAGTGAAAGCTAGGAATAATAGACTGCTGGTGGAGAAGAGAGAGAAATTGAGATGGAAGGAGCACTTTGAGGATTTGTTGAATGTAGAGAGTGAAAGCAGTGCGAGTATAAGTGGTTGGGGAATGGCTAGGAGAAGAAGAGATGAGAGGAGGGAGGAAGAGATCAGTAGGGCGGAAGTAGTGGAAGCGATGAAGAAGATTAAGTTGGGAAAGGCCCCAGGAATTGATGGAGTGTGTGGTGAAATGCTTAGGTATGGGGGTGAGATTGTTGTGGAGTGGATATGGAAGTTGTGTAGATTGGCTTGGGAAGAGGGAAGGGTTCCAGAGGACTGGAAATCAGGTATAATTGTTCCTTTATACAAAGGAAAAGTGGAGAGAGAAGTATGTGGTAACCATAGGGGTATTTGCCTTCTTGGTGTGACTGGTAAAATATATGGTAGAATACTCATTGATAGGGTTAGGCATATGACAGAGGAGCTAGTTGGAGAAGAATAAGGGGGATTTAGGAAGGGAAAAGGGTGTGTAGATCAGATATTTGTTCTAAGATGTTTAGTGGAGAAGTATCTAGAGAAGGGAAGGAAAGTGTATGTCGCCTTCATGGCCTTGGAGAAAGCATATGACAGAATAGATAGGCAAGGTATGTGGAAGGTATTAAGAATATTTGGAGTGGAGGGGAAATTGTTGAGTGCTGTGAAGAGTATGTACGAGGGAGCTAGGGCTACGGTGCGAGTGGATGGTGAGCTGATTTTGATCTCAATGTGGGACTGAAACAGGGTTGTGTGATGTCTCCATGGCTGTTTAATATATACATGGATGGGGTTGTAAAGGAGGTGCAAGGTAGGGCAGTGGATGTGGGGCTGGCCCTAATGAATGAGGGTGAGATTTGGAAGATTCCGATGTTGCTGTTTCCTGATGATACAGTATTGCTGAGTGAAGATGAATGGGAGTTGCAAGGTTTGGTGAATGAATTTGGGACAGTGTGTAGGAGGAGGAAGCTGAAAGTTAATGTAAACAAAAGTAAAGTTATGGTGTTTGAGAGGAATGAAGTCACAGAGTGTGCAGTGAGGTTGGATGGTGAGGATATGGAGAATGTGAGTGTATTCAAGTACTTGGGTAGTGTGATGAGTAAGGATGGAACTTTGGGGGATGAAGTGCGTGAAAGGGTACAGCAGGGAAGGAAGGTTGTTGGTACACTGAAAGCAGTGATGAGAAATAAGGAGGTGAGTATGGAAGTTAAGAAGTCACTGCATGATAGTATTGTGATCCCTACCCTGACGTATGGAAGCGAGGCGTGGACCTTGCAAGAGGGGAACAAGTCAAGAGTGAGAGCAGTGGAAATGAGTTACTTGAGAGGAGCATGTGGAGTGACGTGGAGGGACAGGTTGACGAATGAAGAAGTGAAGGAACGTTGTGGGGTGGATGTGGATGTGGTTGAGAAGATTAGGAGAAATACACTGAGGTGGTTTGGACATGTGGAGAGAATGGAGAATGAAAGACTGACTAAGAGGGTGTATATAGGTGAGGAGGAGGGAGGGAGAGGGAGGGGTAGACCGAGGATGAGGTGGAGGGATGGAGCTGAGAGGTATATGAGGGAGGGGGGTGTGTGTGTTGGGGGGAGGGTAGTCAAATGGTGGGTGACAGAGCGACTTGGAGGCGTTTTGTCTGTGGCCACCCTTTGCGGGATTAGGGGCGTCGGGCTATAGATAGATAGATAGATAGATAGATGGTGAATGGAGCAGTAAGAGAAGAAATAAAGGGGAAAAACAGGGATGGCAGATTTGCCCCTGCCTTCCTACCTTCGTTCACCACCTTTAAATAGGTCCTATACGCTTTCTTACTCTTATATACTCCTTTCCAAAGCAACATCATTAAGTGACCGTAATGAGATATTAATGTCATAAATATTTGATCACTTCCCCAGAATATTTGGAAATTAACTTGGATGCAAAATGTTCGTTCATATTATAGTAATTCAGTATTCAATCATGAGCGCAGGAAGAATGGTATGCGAAACGTTTGGTTCTATTCCTGTATTCTATTTGCCACTCTGCCATATCAGAAATAACCTTTTCGAAGTCATTCCAGGTTATCACCATCTAAATAATGGCCCACATTTACTATAGTACTGCACGATGGAACGTGGAATTACACCAGATAATTACTTAGTGCTTGCCTAGATGACATAGGAACCCTGCTTTGCATCACAAACCTTTCCCTTCCAACGTATGTCCTCCACCGCAAACCTTGTCTTCTACTCGTGTATCGTCAGTACCCCTCTCACTTCACCTTGCAACTAATCCTCGTAACTCCTTGTAGTGTTGCTTCTTAGGCTTGCGGTGGTATATAGAAAATCCGTCGTAGTATGCTGAACATATTTTAATAGCTGTCACAGGTTAGCGCAGCAAGGTGCCTCCTCTGGGAGACGCCCTTTCTGACTAAACTCTGGGCTGGCTGGCAACCCACTACCTGTAATTTCATTCACCTTGAAGAAGCCATATCCAGAGCAGGTGTTATCTGATCCTTACTCTCTTGGCAATAAAAACTTCATGAGACTGATAAACACTGATATGCACATTCCGTAACGTTTGCCCTTAATATGCATGAATTGATTATGTGAAACCCTCATACGCCTAAGTGGCCTGCTTTCTCAGAAAACACACCCAGACCCACACACACACACACACACACACACACACGCAAGAAGATTGGGAATGAGTGCGTTATTGACAAAATAGAATAGACCTCCAGACCTACTCTCTCTCTCTCTCTCTCTCTCTCTGTATATATATATATATATATATATATATATACTGTATATATATATATATATATATATATATATATATATATATATATACGTACATAGACAGAGATGGACGTACAGAGATGGACGTACAGTATATAGATAGAAAGATATATTGAATGATTGATTGATGTATATAGATAGACTGATTGACTGATATATATATATATATATATATATATATATATATATATATATATATATATATATATATATAGATAGATAGATATATAGATAGATAGATAGATAGATAGACACATAGATAAATTATATATATTATATATTTATACACACACACACACACACACACACACACACACACACACACACACACACACACACACACACACACACACACACACACATATATATGGAGCCTCTGTGGTACAGTGGTAGTGTGTGTGTCTTGCACACTGGTGGACGCGGGTTCGCCTCCCGCCAGAGTTGTAAAAACTTTGGGAAGCATTCACCGAGCCACTTACTACTTTGGCGGACATAAGAGCTGCTGTGGTTGAATCAGTGTCACTTACTAGTATGCTTGCACTCACTCTGCTTAAGGCGGGCCGATTACACTTGATTCACAGACTACACTTACATCCAAAGCCACTACAACACTACAATCACACTCTCAAGCACTTCTCACACTACATACAATCTCTACTAGACAGCCTAAGCCACTGGGTAGAGATACATTGGCTGTATCGTCCCTGCTTTGGTAGGGATAGGCCGGTCCTGCAGTGGACCTCAACGGCTGCTGCTGATTATATATATATAATTATATCGTTTTCGTTTTTAAAGGCTCCAGTGTGGTTGCATGCGTCGGCCTTGGTCACCTAATGGCGGCTTTCCACGCTGCACAATCCATTGCAGCCTCCCTGTTCAGTCCTTTAACCCCGAGGTCACACTTAATGACCTCGTCCCATGTCTTTCTCGGTCTACCCCTCATAACCCCACCCCAAATATTAACACTTCTCACTTTCCTCACCCAATTATCATCCCCCATCCTCTCCACATGTCCAAACCATCTCACTCTACCTCTCCTCATCACAACACCAATACACTCCAGTCCCATCCTACCTCTCAACTCTTCCATCATAAACCCAGCCCCCCCTGACCTTGCACGCAGGGACACACTACACATCCACCTAATCATTGTCATTTCTGTACGTCTGAGCCGGCGAATATCCTCCTCCTGTACTGCCCAGGTCTCACTACCATACAGCATTGCACTCCCAACACATGCTGCATACAAAGATCCCTTAGCACCTAGGAAGAGCCCTCTCAATGTCAGAAGAGGCAAGAGCTCCCTGAACTTCTTCCAAACCACTTCTCACCCTAGCCACAGAACTAGCTCCAGCCCCACCTCCAGCACACAACATGTCTCCCAAATATCAAAATTCTTTCACACAGTCAAGAGATTCACCAGCAAGTTCAATCCTTTCATGCCTGACAATCTCCACCTGCTCTCCCTGACACGCTGTATGCATAAAATTAGCATTATCTCACAGTCTACCTCTGATACCACTACAACTCTTGTTCACCTATTTATCACAAACACCGCACAAGATAGAATTGCTTCCCACGCCCTTGTGGCA
>NW_027641936.1:0-4995 GCF_032717465.1 Coenobita brevimanus | reverse complement strand
AACTGCACATGGCCACTCTCCCTCGTCTTTGACCGTACCGCCACCAACCCTAGATATCATCACTTTTGTTTTATCTGCATTTACCCTTAAGCCCTTGTGCCCCATACCATCTCTCCACTTCCTAAACCTTTCCTCCGCCTCCCTTTCGTTCTCTGCAATCAACATCAAATCATCAGAATACAACATCTCCCACGGGAGTCCATTTCTAAAGTCACGTGAGAGGGCTTCAAGTACCATGATAAACAACATGGAACTCAAAACTGACCCCTGGTGCACACCAACATTCACGGAAAACTCATCACTCAAATCTCCATTCGCTCTTACCTTGGTGCGAGCACCCACATACATAGCCATAACCACCCCAACCGCCACTCCTCCAAGCCAAGCTTTCTCATTGCCCACTTCACCACCTCTCTAGGGACTCTGTCAAAGGCCTTTTCCTAATCAACAAAAACAAAACACAGATCCCTTCTCCTACCAATATATTTTTCCTGAAGCTGTCGAACAATGAATATGGCATCAGTAATCCCCCTACCTGGCATAAACCTAAACGCATCTCATCAATATTCACTCTTTCTGTAATCATACCTTCTAAAACTCTCTCCATTACCTTCATTATCTGATTTAAAAGCTTTATACCTCTATAATTTCCTCTTTCCAGGGCATCACCCTTCCCTTTATACACATTTACAATTACACTCTTCAGCCAGTCATCTGGGACAACACACTCATAAATAATCATATTTATCAGGTCAGTGACTAACCTCACCCCTATATCTTCTGAGGCCTTCAACATTTCGGCAGTCAACCCAGACACACCTGCTGCCTTCCCCACCTTCATCCTGCCTATTGCCTCACTCACAGTAGCAGCATCAATCAAAGGCCAAGGGCCAAACACTGGGTCTGCTGGCTCCAAACTTTCCCTGTCCCAGCCAAACTCCTCATTCAACAACCGGTTATAATGCTCTCTCCATGCATCTTTAATATCCTCACTGTTCACCACTACCCTGCCTTCATCATACTTCACACACTGCTCACCTATAATATCCCTCTTCATCTGATTTGCCACCTTAAATATCATATTTTTCCTTTCCCCATGATTTAGGTTATCAAGTGTGTGTGTGTGTATATATATATATATATATATATATATATATATATATATATATATATATATATATATATATATATATATATATATTGTTACGGAACAGAGAGAGATAATGAACACTTCAAGTGAGAATACTAAAATCACTACTGTCCCGCAAAGTTCCAGGTTCAAAACAAAAGAGTTAGGTAAAATTACAAGTTAAAGTTTAATGCTCAAACTAACATCTAAACATTCAGGACTCATAAGGATAATGTAATGGCAAAAAACAGGTTGAATATATAGTTAACTGCAATAGCCTCTATTAACACGAAATTAGCAAGAGTAAATTTATCTAAATCAGCCCTGATAAAATGAGAAAACCGGATAATGCTCAGTTAATGCAAGATATAGTATTACAGATCTATCTATCTATCTATCTATAGCCCGACGCCCTAATCCCGCAAAGGGTGGCCGCAGACAAAACACCTCCAAGTCACTCTGTCACCCACCATTTGACTCCCCTCCCCCCAACTCACCACCCCCTCCCTCATATACCTCTCAACTCCATCCCTCCACATCATCCTCGGTCTACCCCTCCCTCTCCCTCCCTCCACCTCACCTACATACACCCTCTTAGTAAGTCTTTCATTCTCCATTCTCTCCACATGTCCAAACCACCTCAGTGTATTTCTCCTAATCTTTTCAACCACATCCACATCTACCCCACAACGTTCCTTCACTTCTTCATTCGTCAACCTGTCCCTCCACGTCACTCCACATGCTCCTCTCAAGTAACTCATTTCCACTGCTCTCACTCTTGACTTGTTCCCCTCTTGCAAGGTCCATGCCTCGCTTCCATACGTCAGGGTAGGGATCACAATACCATCATGCAGTGACTTCCTAACTTCCATACTCACCTCCCTATTTTACATCACTGCTTTCAGTGTACCAACAACCTTCCTTCCCTGCTGTACCCTTTCACGTACTTCATCCCCCAAAGTTCCATCCTTACTCATCACACTACCCAAGTACTTGAATGCACTCACATTCTCCATATCCTCACCATCCAACCTCACTGCACACTCTGTGACTTCATTCCTCTCAAACACCATAACTTTACTTTTGTTTACATTAACTTTCAGCTTCCTCCTCCTACACACTGTCCCAAATTCATTCACCAAACCTTGCAACTCCCATTCATCTTCACTCAACAATACTGTATCATCAGCAAACAGCAACACCGGAAGCTTCCAAATCTCACTCTCATTCATTAGGGCCACCCCCACATCCACTGCCCTACCTTGCACCTCCTTTACAACCCCATCCATATATATATTAAACAGCCATGGAGACATCACACACCCCTGTTTCAGTCCCACATTGAGATCAAAGAACTCACTCAGCTCACCATCCACTCGCACCGTAGCCCTAGCTCCCTCGTACATACTCTTTACAGCACTCAACAATTTCCCCTCCACTCCATATATTCTTAATACCTTCCACATACCTTGCCTATCTATTCTGTCATAAGCTTTCTCCAAGTCCATGAAGGCAGCATACACTTTCCTTCCCTTCTCTAGATACTTCTCCACTAAACATCTTAGAACAAATATCTGATCTACACACCCTTTTCCCTTCCTAAATCCCCCTTGTTCTTCTCCAACTAGCTCCTCTGTCATATGCCTAACCCTATCAATGAGTATTCTACCATATATTTTACCAGTCACACTAAGAAGGCAAATACCCCTATGGTTACCACATACTTCTCTCTCTCCTTTTCCTTTGTACAGAGGAACAATTATACCTGATTTCCAGTCCTCTGGAACCCTTCCCTCTTCCCAAGCCAATCTACACAACTTCCATATCCACTCCACAACAATCTCACCCCCATACCTAAGCATTTCACCACACACTCCATCAATTCCTGGGGCCTTTCCCAGCTTAATCTTCTTCATCGCTTCCACTACTTCCGACCTACTGATCTCTTCCTCCCTCCTCTCATCTCTTCTTCTCCCAGCCATTCCCCAACCACTTATACTCACACTGTTCTCACTCTCTACATTCAACAAATCCTCAAAGTGCTCCTTCCATCTCCTCAATTTCTCTCTCTTCTCCACCTACAATCTATTATTCCTATCTTTCACTCCCCTACTATTTCCCCTTTCACACTGCCTTACTTTCTTTACCTCCTTCCAAAACAATTTCTTACTCTCCCTCCATTTCACACTCAGATTCCTCCCAAACTCTTCATCCACTTTCTTCTTACTCTCCTTCACCAGTCTCTTAACCTCCCTTCTCCTGCTCACATATACCTCTCTCTTCTCTCTCTCATCTTCTCCCCTACCTCTACTCGCCAACCATTCACCATATGCCTTCTTCTTTTGTTCCACAGCTCGTTTCACCTCATCATTCCACCATGCTGTCCCTTGCACACCCTTGCACCTCCTCCTCACTCCACAAACCGCCTCACACGCTGCGCTTATCTCTTCCGTGAATATCTTACATACGTCTTCCACCCCTTCCATCTGCTCTAGCTCATACCTTCCCAATCTTTCTTCCACTATGCTCTTATACTCTGTCCCTTTCTCATTATCTTGCAGTTTCTCCACTCTTCTCACAGGAGCTGCTTCCTCCTGTCTTCCCCTTCGTCTCCTCAACCACTTTCTTTGCAGCTCTACCTTGGCCATCACTAAGTGATGGTCCGAGACTCCATTCCCCCACCCTCTCCACACCCTTGCATCCAACACTTGTCTTCTCATTCGCTCATCCACACACACGTAGTCTATCATTGCCTTTCGTTCAACAAGTTCACCATCCATCCTCCTCATTACTCTCCATGTAAACCGGTGGATCATCTTACGATGAAAGTAGGTGTTGGCAATTGCCAACTCCTTTCCAGCACAGATGTCCACCAAAGCACTACCATTCCCATCTACTTCAGCTGGCACACCCCACTGACCAACCACTCCATCCACTCGTACATTCCCAACTTTGCCATCCATGTCTCCAATCAACAGCACTCTCTCGCTCCTCTCAAACTTGTCCATACATGCTTCTACTCTCGCCCAAAACTCATCTTTCACTCTTGCCACTCGATCCTCTGTTGGAGCATACACACATGCTTGTATACCTACTTTCATCCTCACCCATACAATCCTTGCACCCACTGTTCCATACCCTCTTATATTCTCCTTCCACTTCTTGCTTATCATCAGACATACTCCCTCTCTTGCCCTCTCATTCTCACTGACTCCCGCACATATACCTACACCGTATTCCCTTTCTCTCATCCTTTCACCAAAGTGTTTAGTTTCAGTCAATCCACATATATCCACTTTTGCATCCTCAAGCACCTGGACAATCTCTCTCTCTTTCACTTCATCATTCACTCCTCTCACATTCCACGTTCCTACCCTCAGAATGTCCTTTGTCCGTTCCTTAGTCGTCAACGTATGGTCCGTCCGGGTCCGAGGCGCTTTATTTGCTTTTTCAGTTAGTTCTCTTTACGGGGTGGGGCACTATCCGATACAAAATATTATTAACATTGGCTGACAAGAAAAACTCTACATGAATCACAAAAACCTTACCAGGCCCACGAATTAACATCTTATGCCATACAGTACAAGAAAAATGTAATAACACTTATACTCAAATTACACAGCAGCTAGATGGTTGGAGACTTCCTGAGCACTCACAAAAATAATAACAACTGTACAGGGGAGGACAGAGATGTGAACAAAATGAGGAGTAGATCTAAGTGGCAATTAATGCAGAGACTGAGCTCATTATATAGGGGCCGGCAGAGCTTGATACAACTTGTAAGAAGGACGCGCAAATGAAGCAATAGGGGACAAAGAGTTGACACTCTTGTTCTGAACAACAGAAAGAACGACTTACTCTACTAT
>NW_027641935.1:0-49925 GCF_032717465.1 Coenobita brevimanus | reverse complement strand
ATGATATCTCTCCAACGCTCCTTGGGTCTGGGGATGGTAAGCTGAAGACGTGATCTGGGTGGTGCCCAACTCTTTCAGAGACTGCTTGAAAACATTTGACATGAAATTACTTCCCCGGTCTGACTGTACCTCCTTGGGCAGACCAAACTTTGTGAAGAACCCTAGCATTTCCTTAACCACGTTCTTTGCTGAGATATTTCTAAGTGGAATGGCTTCAGGATAACGAGGAGCCATATCAATCAGGGTCAACACAAAAGAAAATCCTGAAGAAGTCTTAGGAAGAGGGCCCACAATATCCACCAACACACGGGTGAATGGCGCCTCAAAAGGAGGAATGGGAACCAGAGGTGCAACCTTTTCGGTCTGATTACACTTCCCCACAACTTGACAGGTGTGACAAGACTGACAATACCAGGAAACATCTCTGAAGATACCTGGCCAGTAGAAGTGTTTCAAAATGCGTGCCACAGTCTTTCTTACTCCAAGGTGTCCTGCCAAACTGGAATCATGAGCCACTCTAATGATATCCTGCCTACAAACACAAGGGATGACAATTTGATGTACAACCTCCCATTCACAGTCGGCTGATGCTGTTGGGGGTCTCCACTTTCTCATAAGTACTCCTGACTTTATATAATAACAAGTAGAAGCTACAGCTGACTCTTCCTCACTGCAAGCAGAGTTAGCTAGACCTTTCAACTCAGGGTCAGCAACCTGCAACTCAACCAACTCTTGACGAGACAAATTATCAACACTATGGGGTACTGCCTCATCTGGTGAGTGGTCAAAATTAGCAGGAAAAGTGTCAGCTAGGATAACATCATCATCATCATTATCCTCTAAGTCACCAGTAACTTTAGACTTAGCCCTAGTGACAGCACATGCAGAGAACACATCAGGGACATCACAATCCTGGGTTGCAGTCACTAGTTCACTAGACAACTGAGGAGCTGGACACACTTGACTTC
Organism: Coenobita brevimanus; assembly: GCF_032717465.1. NCBI lineage: Eukaryota > Metazoa > Arthropoda > Malacostraca > Decapoda > Coenobitidae > Coenobita > Coenobita brevimanus. Next base: position 48,957 of record NW_027641935.1, on the reverse strand, counting down.
CACCAATATCATTTCCAAGTAAGAAAGTTACACCTGACATTGGGAGTGTCACAACCAACCCAACCATAACGGAACCATTAACAAAACCAGACTCTAAATTCACTCTGCACAGAGGGACAGAGAAGTAATTATTCCCTACACCTTGTAAGATTACAGTTTCATCAGAGGAATTAACATTAGAGCCTAGAACACTGGTCGCATAAGGGATTGGCAAGCACCTGTATCACGATATATTTTAACTGATTTCCTGCCATTACTGTCCAGAGGACCGACAAAACCATCAGACAGGAAATTAGCATATGAACTCTTGAGAGTGTCACCCACGTTACTGCTCAAAAGAGGAGCTCCATCATGAGAATTTAATTTACCCCTCAAAGCAGGTTCAGTTAACTCGGTTAAAGAATTCTGGGAACTCTCAAGGGTGGACACTAGACCAATTGACTGAATATTTAAAGACTCCTTTTGTTCACATCACGCTGTCTCCTGAAACATTTTTCCGTAGTATGACCAAGCTTACTTCAATAAGTACATTTACTTTTCTGAAATCTAGAGGTGGAGCTGGTATTTACTTCCTGAGAAACATGATCTTTATTCTCTTTCCTGTTACCTGTACGCTGAGTAGAGGCAACATACTTATTCTCAGCTTTCCTTTTCTCTTTAGAATATCTCTTGTGAGTGAGAACATATTCATCAGCTAAAACTGCAGCATCAGACAAATTATCTAATCTTTTCTCATCAAGATGTAGGCTTACATCTTTATTAATACACCTTTTGAAGTCCTCCAGCAAAATCATCTGCTTAAATTTGTCAAAATCAGAATCCACATTCTTAGAATTTAACCACTGCTCTAACAGATCTTTGATTTTTGCATACTCAACATCGGATTGCTTATCTTGCTTATAAGTTGTCCTAAATTTTACTTTATAGGCTTCAGGAACAAGCTCATAGGCCTTAAGAATCAAGCTCTTAACTACATCATAATTATCAGATTGATCCTGAGGCAACGATGCATAAGTTACTTGAGCTTTACCGGTGAGAACAGTTTGAAAGAGTACTGGCCAATACTTTTTGGGCCAATTAAAACCTGTAGCTACCCTCTCAAACAACTGAAAATACTTTGTTAAATCAGATTCATTAAAAGGAGGGACAAGTTTAACATTTTTATCCACATCAAAATCATCAGAGTTAGATGATCCAGTTCCACCTTGTTTCATGCGATACTCATGGTCTGCCTGAATCCTAGCTAATTCAATTTGTGCCTTAGCCTGTGCCTGTGCCTCCTGAATACGAGCCTGAGACTCAGCCTCCATAGCACGTGCCTGAAACTCAGCCTCCTTAGCACGAGCCTCCTGCAGGGCTAGCTATAACTTAGCTATTTCAATCTGCGTTTGCTCATCTGGAGGAGTTACATCAAACAAGCTTTTTATTAATCATGCCAACAATTTGATCTTTAGAATGATGAGAGTGAACTGCAATTCCCAATTGTTGAGCAACAAGCTTAAGTTCATTCTTTGTTCTGTTTTCTACATCACACACTGTTTGCACATTTGACAAAAAATCTTTGGCTTCATCAAGCGTAGTAATAGCAGACATCATGAATAAATCACAGTCACAAAATACCAAGCAATATCCTTATGATAATATCCTGAATATCCTGATAAGAGGTCGCCAAATTTATGTTACATGGAACAGAGAGAGATAATGAACACTTCAAGTGAGAATACTAAAATCACTACTGTCCCGCAAAGTTCCAGGTTCAAAACAAAAGAGTTAGGTAAAATTACAAGTTAAATTTTAATGCTCAAACTAACATCTAAACATTCAGGACTCATAAGGATAATGTAATGGCAAAAAACAGGTTAAATATATGGTTAACTGCAATAGCCTCTATTAACACGAAATTAGCAAGAGTAAATTTATCTAAGTCAGCCCTGATAAAATGAGAAAACCGGATAATGCTCAGTTAATGCAAGATATATTATTACAGATACAAAATATCATTAACATTGGCTGACACCAAAAACTCTACATGAATCACAAAAACCTTACCAGGCCCACGAATTAACACCTTATGCTATACAGTGCAAGAAAAAATGTAATAACACTTATACTCAAATTACACAGCAGCTAGATGGTTGGAGCCTTCCTGAGCACTCACAAAAATAATAACAACTGTACAGGGGAGGACAGAGATGTGAACAAAATGAGTAGATCTAAGTGGCAATTAATACAGAGACTGAGCTCATTATATAGGGGCCGGCAGAGCTTGATACAACTCGTAAGAAGGACGCAGAAATGAAGCCATAGGGGACAAAGAGTTGACACTCTTGTTCTGAACAACAGAAAGAACGACTTACTCTACTATAATGGAGGAGAAGGGGGAGTGAGGTAGAACTCGGAAGCTTGGTCACTATGGAAGCCACGAGGTGAATCGTGATCAAACATGCAGCATACTGTACGTTAGAATTATACAAAGGATGATGATATCATATCCTATGTAACACCTCCCCACAAAGAAAAAGAAATTTACAAAGGAAATTTCTTATTACTCTAAAACAATCTGTCTAAAGTCTAGATAAGCAATCTGCAATAACATTTTCTTTCCCCTTGACATGTTGTATGTCTAATGAATACTCCTGTAGAAGTAGACTCCATCTTGTCAATCTCTGATTTTTATCTTTAAACTTACTAAGGAATTTCAGTGGGTTATGATCGGTATAAATGACTATGGGGTCAAAACCAGAACACAAATAAAATGAAAAATGCTGTAAACCCAAAATCAAGGCCAAAAGCTCTTTCTCAATAGTTAAGTAGTTCTTTTGAGGTGGAGTGAACTTCTTACTGTAATAAGATACAGGGTGTTCAATACCCTGATCATCCTCTTGCAGCAAAACAGCCCCAGCTCCTGTATCACTTGCATCAACAGCCATCTTAAAAGGCTTAGCAAAATATGGAGTAGCGAGCACTGGCTGACTTAATAGGATAGCTTTAAGTTTACTGAAATGGGAGAAATGGAGTTCCCCGAGCTAAGCCCTGTATTGGACTATATAGCCCCGCTAGGGTTACAGGAACGAGCTACCACTCCCGGTACGGCAGCAAGGGCGAGGCTCGAACTCGCAATCCCCGATTACGAGTCCAGCACACTACCACTGTGCTACCGCGCCCCCAAGTTTACTGAAAGAGGATTCACAATTATCGGTCCAGACAAATTTAACTCCCTTTTTCAGTAGGTCTGTAAGTGGTGATACAAGAATTGAAAAGTTAAGAACAAATCTCCTGTAATAACCTACCATTCCCAAAAATCTTTGTAGCTCTTTCCTACTTTTAGGTCTGGGAAGAGCACTTATAACCTGAACCTTAGCTGCTGGTGGTGCAACGTGTCCATCACCAATTACGTACCCAAGGTACTGAACTTTAGCTTGACCAAACTCACACTTTGATAAATTAGCAACAAGATTAGCCTGAACCAAACGCTCAAGAAATTTACTGACATGGCATAGGTGATCTTTCCAGTTGTCACTGAAGATTAATACATCATCAATATAAACAACACATCCTGCCAAACCCTCTGTTACAACATTCATGAGCTTCTGAAATGTGGCTGGTGCATTCTTCATACCATATGGCATTACAGAACATGCAAAAGTCTTTCCTAGTGTTACAAAACATGAGATCTTCCTAGCACGTTCAGTCATAGGTACTTGCCAGTATCCCTTTAACAAATCAAACTTACTTATGTACCTAGCCTTTCCGATCTTGTCTATGCAATCTTTCACGCGAGGGAGAGGGTAAGTGTCTGTTTTGGTTATCTGATTAACATGTCTGTAGTCGATGCAAAGCCGCTGTGACCCACCTGGCTTAGGGACTAGAGTGACAGGAGAACTCCACTCGCTCTGACAGGTCTCAATCATCTTGTGGTCCAACAGGTAGCCAAGCTCCTTCTGGATGAGAGGAACTTTCACTGGGTTCACACGGTAAGGAGGCAGTTTAATTGGCTTTGCGTCTCCAACATCGACATCATGCATCAACACAGTGGTTCTTCCTGGAGTGGCACGGAACACTTGCGGGTACTCCTGCAGTAATGCCGAAAACTCCTGCCTTTCCTCGGGAGCTAGATGAGAAAGCTTAGTCTGGAGATCATTCATGATATCAGGATTCTTCCCCAAACTATCACTCAGGCTCATGCTGCATGGGAGAACTTCACTTGCAGACTCGGGTGGAACAGCTACAGTGCAGACTGGGTTATTTTCATCCCGCCTGTGATATAAATTTAGCATGTTGATGTGACAAAGTTGCTTGTTCTTTCTACGATCTGGTGTGGCGATGACATAGTTGACATCACTGAGTTTCTTCTCCACGAAATAAGGACCACTAAACTTGGCTTGAAGAGGTTGCCCATGCACTGGTAGCAGAATCAAAACCTGATCTCCTGGCTGAAAGTGGCGTAACCTGGACTTCTTATCATACCAAGTCTTCATCTTCTCCTGAGCAGCTCCTAAATTCTCTCTCGCCAGCTGTAAAGCAGTGGACAGCCGTTCTTTGAACTTCATCACATACTCCAGCAGGTTGACGTCATCTTCCTCCGAAAGCCAGCATTCCTTGAGTAGCTTAAGGGGTCCTCTTACTTCATGGCCAAACAGTAGTTCAAAGGGTGAGAAGCCCAGTGATTCATTTGGAGATTCTCTTGCGGCAAATACAACGAATGGAAGACCTTTATCCCAGTCATTCTAATGTTCCAAACAGTATTTCTTGAGCATCGATTTGAGTGTTTGATGATATCTCTCCAACGCTCCTTGGGTCTGGGGATGGTAAGCTGAAGACGTGATCTGGGTGGTGCCCAACTCTTTCAGAGACTGCTTGAAAACATTTGACATGAAATTACTTCCCGGTCTGACTGTACCTCCTTGGGCAGACCAAACTTTGTGAAGAACCCTAGCATTTCCTTAACCACGTTCTTTGCTGAGATATTTCTAAGTGGAATGGCTTCAGGATAACGAGGAGCCATATCAATCAGGGTCAACACAAAAGAAAATCCTGAAGAAGTCTTAGGAAGAGGGCCCACAATATCCACCAACACACGGGTGAATGGCGCCTCAAAAGGAGGAATGGGAACCAGAGGTGCAACCTTTTCGGTCTGATTACACTTCCCCACAACTTGACAGGTGTGACAAGACTGACAATACCAGGAAACATCTCTGAAGATACCTGGCCAGTAGAAGTGTTTCAAAATGCGTGCCACAGTCTTTCTTACTCCAAGGTGTCCTGCCAAACTGGAATCATGAGCCACTCTAATGATATCCTGCCTACAAACACAAGGGATGACAATTTGATGTACAACCTCCCATTCACAGTCGGCTGATGCTGTTGGGGGTCTCCACTTTCTCATAAGTACTCCTGACTTTATATAATAACAAGTAGAAGCTACAGCTGACTCTTCCTCACTGCAAGCAGAGTTAGCTAGACCTTTCAACTCAGGGTCAGCAACCTGCAACTCAACCAACTCTTGACGAGACAAATTATCAACACTATGGGGTACTGCCTCATCTGGTGAGTGGTCAAAATTAGCAGGAAAAGTGTCAGCTAGGATAACATCATCATCATCATTATCCTCTAAGTCACCAGTAACTTTAGACTTAGCCCTAGTGACAGCACATGCAGAGAACACATCAGGGACATCACAATCCTGGGTTGCAGTCACTAGTTCACTAGACAACTGAGGAGCTGGACACACTTGACTTCCACCAATATCATTTCCAAGTAAGAAAGTTACACCTGACATTGGGAGTGTCACAACCAACCCAACCATAACGGAACCATTAACAAAACCAGACTCTAAATTCACTCTGCACAGAGGGACAGAGAAGTAATTATTCCCTACACCTTGTAAGATTACAGTTTCATCAGAGGAATTAACATTAGAGCCTAGAACACTGGTCGCATAAGGGATTGGCAAGCACCTGTATCACGATATATTTTAACTGATTTCCTGCCATTACTGTCCAGAGGACCGACAAAACCATCAGACAGGAAATTAGCATATGAACTCTTGAGAGTGTCACCCACGTTACTGCTCAAAAGAGGAGCTCCATCATGAGAATTTAATTTACCCCTCAAAGCAGGTTCAGTTAACTCGGTTAAAGAATTCTGGGAACTCTCAAGGGTGGACACTAGACCAATTGACTGAATATTTAAAGACTCCTTTTTGTTCACATCACGCTGTCTCCTGAAACATTTTTCCGTAGTATGACCAAGCTTACTACAATAAGTACATTTACTTTTCTGAAATCTAGAGGTGGAGCTGGTATTTACTTCCTGAGAAACATGATCTTTATTCTCTTTCCTGTTACCTGTACGCTGAGTAGAGGCAACATACTTATTCTCAGCTTTCCTTTTCTCTTTAGAATATCTCTTGTGAGTGAGAACATATTCATCAGCTAAAACTGCAGCATCAGACAAATTATCTAATCTTTTCTCATCAAGATGTAGGCTTACATCTTTATTAATACACCTTTTGAAGTCCTCCAGCAAAATCATCTGCTTAAATTTGTCAAAATCAGAATCCACATTCTTAGAATTTAACCACTGCTCTAACAGATCTTTGATTTTTGCATACTCAACATCGGATTGCTTATCTTGCTTATAAGTTGTCCTAAATTTTACTTTATAGGCTTCAGGAACAAGCTCATAGGCCTTAAGAATCAAGCTCTTAACTACATCATAATTATCAGATTGATCCTGAGGCAACGATGCATAAGTTACTTGAGCTTTACCGGTGAGAACAGTTTGAAAGAGTACTGGCCAATACTTTTTGGGCCAATTAAAACCTGTAGCTACCCTCTCAAACAACTGAAAATACTTTGTTAAATCAGATTCATTAAAAGGAGGGACAAGTTTAACATTTTTATCCACATCAAAATCATCAGAGTTAGATGATCCAGTTCCACCTTGTTTCATGCGATACTCATGGTCTGCCTGAATCCTAGCTAATTCAATTTGTGCCTTAGCCTGTGCCTGTGCCTCCTGAATACGAGCCTGAGACTCAGCCTCCATAGCACGTGCCTGAAACTCAGCCTCCTTAGCACGAGCCTCCTGCAGGGCTAGCTATAACTTAGCTATTTCAATCTGCGTTTGCTCATCTGGAGGAGTTACATCAAACAAGCTTTTATTAATCATGCCAACAATTTGATCTTTAGAATGATGAGAGTGAACTGCAATTCCCAATTGTTGAGCAACAAGCTTAAGTTCATTCTTTGTTCTGTTTTCTACATCACACACTGTTTGCACATTTGACAAAAAATCTTTGGCTTCATCAAGCGTAGTAATAGCAGACATCATGAATAAATCACAGTCACAAAATACCAAGCAATATCCTTATGATAATATCCTGAATATCCTGATAAGAGGTCGCCAAATTTATGTTACGGAACAGAGAGAGATAATGAACACTTCAAGTGAGAATACTAAAATCACTACTGTCCCGCAAAGTTCCAGGTTCAAAACAAAAGAGTTAGGTAAAATTACAAGTTAAATTTTAATGCTCAAACTAACATCTAAACATTCAGGACTCATAAGGATAATGTAATGGCAAAAAAACAGGTTAAATATATGGTTAACTGCAATAGCCTCTATTAACACGAAATTAGCAAGAGTAAATTTATCTAAGTCAGCCCTGATAAAATGAGAAAACCGGATAATGCTCAGTTAATGCAAGATATATTATTACAGATACAAAATATCATTAACATTGGCTGACACCAAAAACTCTACATGAATCACAAAAACCTTACCAGGCCCACGAATTAACACCTTATGCTATACAGTGCAAGAAAAAATGTAATAACACTTATACTCAAATTACACAGCAGCTAGATGGTTGGAGCCTTCCTGAGCACTCACAAAAATAATAACAACTGTACAGGGGAGGACAGAGATGTGAACAAAATGAGTAGATCTAAGTGGCAATTAATACAGAGACTGAGCTCATTATATAGGGGCCGGCAGAGCTTGATACAACTCGTAAGAAGGACGCAGAAATGAAGCCATAGGGGACAAAGAGTTGACACTCTTGTTCTGAACAACAGAAAGAACGACTTACTCTACTATAATGGAGGAGAAGGGGGGAGTGAGGTAGAACTCGGAAGCTTGGTCACTATGGAAGCCACGAGGTGAATCGTGATCAAACATGCAGCATACTGTACGTTAGAATTATACAAAGGATGATGATATCATATCCTATGTAACACCTCCCCACAAAGAAAAAGAAATTTACAAAGGAAATTTCTTATTACTCTAAAACAATCTGTCTAAAGTCTAGATAAGCAATCTGCAATAACATTTTCTTTCCCCTTGACATGTTGTATGTCTAATGAATACTCCTGTAGAAGTAGACTCCATCTTGTCAATCTCTGATTTTTATCTTTAAACTTACTAAGGAATTTCAGTGGGTTATGATCGGTATAAATGACTATGGGGTCAAAACCAGAACACAAATAAAATGAAAAATGCTGTAAACCCAAAATCAAGGCCAAAAGCTCTTTCTCAATAGTTAAGTAGTTCTTTTGAGGTGGAGTGAACTTCTTACTGTAATAAGATACAGGGTGTTCAATACCCTGATCATCCTCTTGCAGCAAAACAGCCCCAGCTCCTGTATCACTTGCATCAACAGCCATCTTAAAAGGCTTAGCAAAATATGGAGTAGCGAGCACTGGCTGACTTAATAGGATAGCTTTAAGTTTACTGAAATGGGAGAAATGGAGTTCCCCCGAGCTAAGCCCTGTATTGGACTATATAGCCCCGCTAGGGTTACAGGAACGAGCTACCACTCCCGGTACGGCAGCAAGGGCGAGGCTCGAACTCGCAATCCCCCGATTACGAGTCCAGCACACTACCACTGTGCTACCGCGCACCCAAGTTTACTGAAAGAGGATTCACAATTATCGGTCCAGACAAATTTAACTCCCTTTTTCAGTAGGTCTGTAAGTGGTGATACAAGAATTGAAAAGTTAAGAACAAATCTCCTGTAATAACCTACCATTCCCAAAAATCTTTGTAGCTCTTTCCTACTTTTAGGTCTGGGAAGAGCACTTATAACCTGAACCTTAGCTGCTGGTGGTGCAACGTGTCCATCACCAATTACGTACCCAAGGTACTGAACTTTAGCTTGACCAAACTCACACTTTGATAAATTAGCAACAAGATTAGCCTGAACCAAACGCTCAAGAAATTTACTGACATGGCATAGGTGATCTTTCCAGTTGTCACTGAAGATTAATACATCATCAATATAAACAACACATCCTGCCAAACCCTCTGTTACAACATTCATGAGCTTCTGAAATGTGGCTGGTGCATTCTTCATACCATATGGCATTACAGAACATGCAAAAGTCTTTCCTAGTGTTACAAAACATGAGATCTTCCTAGCACGTTCAGTCATAGGTACTTGCCAGTATCCCTTTAACAAATCAAACTTACTTATGTACCTAGCCTTTCCGATCTTGTCTATGCAATCTTTCACGCGAGGGAGAGGCTAAGTGTCTGTTTTGGTTATCTGATTAACATGTCTGTAGTCGATGCAAAGCCGCTGTGACCCACCTGGCTTAGGGACTAGAGTGACAGGAGAACTCCACTCGCTCTGACAGGTCTCAATCATCTTGTGGTCCAACAGGTAGCCAAGCTCCTTCTGGATGAGAGGAACTTTCACTGGGTTCACACGGTAAGGAGGCAGTTTAATTGGCTTTGCGTCTCCAACATCGACATCATGCATCAACACAGTGGTTCTTCCTGGAGTGGCACGGAACACTTGCGGGTACTCCTGCAGTAATGCCGAAAACTCCTGCCTTTCCTCGGGAGCTAGATGAGAAAGCTTAGTCTGGAGATCATTCATGATATCAGGATTCTTCCCCAAACTATCACTCAGGCTCATGCTGCATGGGAGAACTTCACTTGCAGACTCGGGTGGAACAGCTACAGTGCAGACTGGGTTATTTTCATCCCGCCTGTGATATAAATTTAGCATGTTGATGTGACAAAGTTGCTTGTTCTTTCTACGATCTGGTGTGGCGATGACATAGTTGACATCACTGAGTTTCTTCTCCACGAAATAAGGACCACTAAACTTGGCTTGAAGAGGTTGCCCATGCACTGGTAGCAGAATCAAAACCTGATCTCCTGGCTGAAAGTGGCGTAACCTGGACTTCTTATCATACCAAGTCTTCATCTTCTCCTGAGCAGCTCCTAAATTCTCTCTCGCCAGCTGTAAAGCAGTGGACAGCCGTTCTTTGAACTTCATCACATACTCCAGCAGGTTGACGTCATCTTCCTCCGAAAGCCAGCATTCCTTGAGTAGCTTAAGGGGTCCTCTTACTTCATGGCCAAACAGTAGTTCAAAGGGTGAGAAGCCCAGTGATTCATTTGGAGATTCTCTTGCGGCAAATACAACGAATGGAAGACCTTTATCCCAGTCATTCTAATGTTCCAAACAGTATTTCTTGAGCATCGATTTGAGTGTTTGATGATATCTCTCCAACGCTCCTTGGGTCTGGGGATGGTAAGCTGAAGACGTGATCTGGGTGGTGCCCAACTCTTTCAGAGACTGCTTGAAAACATTTGACATGAAATTACTTCCCGGTCTGACTGTACCTCCTTGGGCAGACCAAACTTTGTGAAGAACCCTAGCATTTCCTTAACCACGTTCTTTGCTGAGATATTTCTAAGTGGAATGGCTTCAGGATAACGAGGAGCCATATCAATCAGGGTCAACACAAAAGAAAATCCTGAAGAAGTCTTAGGAAGAGGGCCCACAATATCCACCAACACACGGGTGAATGGCGCCTCAAAAGGAGGAATGGGAACCAGAGGTGCAACCTTTTCGGTCTGATTACACTTCCCCACAACTTGACAGGTGTGACAAGACTGACAATACCAGGAAACATCTCTGAAGATACCTGGCCAGTAGAAGTGTTTCAAAATGCGTGCCACAGTCTTTCTTACTCCAAGGTGTCCTGCCAAACTGGAATCATGAGCCACTCTAATGATATCCTGCCTACAAACACAAGGGATGACAATTTGATGTACAACCTCCCATTCACAGTCGGCTGATGCTGTTGGGGGTCTCCACTTTCTCATAAGTACTCCTGACTTTATATAATAACAAGTAGAAGCTACAGCTGACTCTTCCTCACTGCAAGCAGAGTTAGCTAGACCTTTCAACTCAGGGTCAGCAACCTGCAACTCAACCAACTCTTGACGAGACAAATTATCAACACTATGGGGTACTGCCTCATCTGGTGAGTGGTCAAAATTAGCAGGAAAAGTGTCAGCTAGGATAACATCATCATCATCATTATCCTCTAAGTCACCAGTAACTTTAGACTTAGCCCTAGTGACAGCACATGCAGAGAACACATCAGGGACATCACAATCCTGGGTTGCAGTCACTAGTTCACTAGACAACTGAGGAGCTGGACACACTTGACTTCCACCAATATCATTTCCAAGTAAGAAAGTTACACCTGACATTGGGAGTGTCACAACCAACCCAACCATAACGGAACCATTAACAAAACCAGACTCTAAATTCACTCTGCACAGAGGGACAGAGAAGTAATTATTCCCTACACCTTGTAAGATTACAGTTTCATCAGAGGAATTAACATTAGAGCCTAGAACACTGGTCGCATAAGGGATTGGCAAGCACCTGTATCACGATATATTTTAACTGATTTCCTGCCATTACTGTCCAGAGGACCGACAAAACCATCAGACAGGAAATTAGCATATGAACTCTTGAGAGTGTCACCCACGTTACTGCTCAAAAGAGGAGCTCCATCATGAGAATTTAATTTACCCCTCAAAGCAGGTTCAGTTAACTCGGTTAAAGAATTCTGGGAACTCTCAAGGGTGGACACTAGACCAATTGACTGAATATTTAAAGACTCCTTTTTGTTCACATCACGCTGTCTCCTGAAACATTTTTCCGTAGTATGACCAAGCTTACTTCAATAAGTACATTTACTTTTCTGAAATCTAGAGGTGGAGCTGGTATTTACTTCCTGAGAAACATGATCTTTATTCTCTTTCCTGTTACCTGTACGCTGAGTAGAGGCAACATACTTATTCTCAGCTTTCCTTTTCTCTTTAGAATATCTCTTGTGAGTGAGAACATATTCATCAGCTAAAACTGCAGCATCAGACAAATTATCTAATCTTTTCTCATCAAGATGTAGGCTTACATCTTTATTAATACACCTTTTGAAGTCCTCCAGCAAAATCATCTGCTTAAATTTGTCAAAATCAGAATCCACATTCTTAGAATTTAACCACTGCTCTAACAGATCTTTGATTTTTGCATACTCAACATCGGATTGCTTATCTTGCTTATAAGTTGTCCTAAATTTTACTTTATAGGCTTCAGGAACAAGCTCATAGGCCTTAAGAATCAAGCTCTTAACTACATCATAATTATCAGATTGATCCTGAGGCAACGATGCATAAGTTACTTGAGCTTTACCGGTGAGAACAGTTTGAAAGAGTACTGGCCAATACTTTTTGGGCCAATTAAAACCTGTAGCTACCCTCTCAAACAACTGAAAATACTTTGTTAAATCAGATTCATTAAAAGGAGGGACAAGTTTAACATTTTTATCCACATCAAAATCATCAGAGTTAGATGATCCAGTTCCACCTTGTTTCATGCGATACTCATGGTCTGCCTGAATCCTAGCTAATTCAATTTGTGCCTTAGCCTGTGCCTGTGCCTCCTGAATACGAGCCTGAGACTCAGCCTCCATAGCACGTGCCTGAAACTCAGCCTCCTTAGCACGAGCCTCCTGCAGGGCTAGCTATAACTTAGCTATTTCAATCTGCGTTTGCTCATCTGGAGGAGTTACATCAAACAAGCTTTTATTAATCATGCCAACAATTTGATCTTTAGAATGATGAGAGTGAACTGCAATTCCCAATTGTTGAGCAACAAGCTTAAGTTCATTCTTTGTTCTGTTTTCTACATCACACACTGTTTGCACATTTGACAAAAAATCTTTGGCTTCATCAAGCGTAGTAATAGCAGACATCATGAATAAATCACAGTCACAAAATACCAAGCAATATCCTTATGATAATATCCTGAATATCCTGATAAGAGGTCGCCAAATTTATGTTACGGAACAGAGAGAGATAATGAACACTTCAAGTGAGAATACTAAAATCACTACTGTCCCGCAAAGTTCCAGGTTCAAAACAAAAGAGTTAGGTAAAATTACAAGTTAAATTTTAATGCTCAAACTAACATCTAAACATTCAGGACTCATAAGGATAATGTAATGGCAAAAAACAGGTTAAATATATGGTTAACTGCAATAGCCTCTATTAACACGAAATTAGCAAGAGTAAATTTATCTAAGTCAGCCCTGATAAAATGAGAAAACCGGATAATGCTCAGTTAATGCAAGATATATTATTACAGATACAAAATATCATTAACATTGGCTGACACCAAAAACTCTACATGAATCACAAAAACCTTACCAGGCCCACGAATTAACACCTTATGCTATACAGTGCAAGAAAAAATGTAATAACACTTATACTCAAATTACACAGCAGCTAGATGGTTGGAGCCTTCCTGAGCACTCACAAAAATAATAACAACTGTACAGGGGAGGACAGAGATGTGAACAAAATGAGTAGATCTAAGTGGCAATTAATACAGAGACTGAGCTCATTATATAGGGGCCGGCAGAGCTTGATACAACTCGTAAGAAGGACGCAGAAATGAAGCCATAGGGGACAAAGAGTTGACACTCTTGTTCTGAACAACAGAAAGAACGACTTACTCTACTATAATGGAGGAGAAGGGGGGAGTGAGGTAGAACTCGGAAGCTTGGTCACTATGGAAGCCACGAGGTGAATCGTGATCAAACATGCAGCATACTGTACGTTAGAATTATACAAAGGATGATGATATCATATCCTATGTAACACCTCCCCACAAAGAAAAAGAAATTTACAAAGGAAATTTCTTATTACTCTAAAACAATCTGTCTAAAGTCTAGATAAGCAATCTGCAATAACATTTTCTTTCCCCTTGACATGTTGTATGTCTAATGAATACTCCTGTAGAAGTAGACTCCATCTTGTCAATCTCTGATTTTTATCTTTAAACTTACTAAGGAATTTCAGTGGGTTATGATCGGTATAAATGACTATGGGGTCAAAACCAGAACACAAATAAAATGAAAAATGCTGTAAACCCAAAATCAAGGCCAAAAGCTCTTTCTCAATAGTTAAGTAGTTCTTTTGAGGTGGAGTGAACTTCTTACTGTAATAAGATACAGGGTGTTCAATACCCTGATCATCCTCTTGCAGCAAAACAGCCCCAGCTCCTGTATCACTTGCATCAACAGCCATCTTAAAAGGCTTAGCAAAATATGGAGTAGCGAGCACTGGCTGACTTAATAGGATAGCTTTAAGTTTACTGAAATGGGAGAAATGGAGTTCCCCGAGCTAAGCCCTGTATTGGACTATATAGCCCCGCTAGGGTTACAGGAACGAGCTACCACTCCCGGTACGGCAGCAAGGGCGAGGCTCGAACTCGCAATCCCCGATTACGAGTCCAGCACACTACCACTGTGCTACCGCGCCCCCAAGTTTACTGAAAGAGGATTCACAATTATCGGTCCAGACAAATTTAACTCCCTTTTTCAGTAGGTCTGTAAGTGGTGATACAAGAATTGAAAAGTTAAGAACAAATCTCCTGTAATAACCTACCATTCCCAAAAATCTTTGTAGCTCTTTCCTACTTTTAGGTCTGGGAAGAGCACTTATAACCTGAACCTTAGCTGCTGGTGGTGCAACGTGTCCATCACCAATTACGTACCCAAGGTACTGAACTTTAGCTTGACCAAACTCACACTTTGATAAATTAGCAACAAGATTAGCCTGAACCAAACGCTCAAGAAATTTACTGACATGGCATAGGTGATCTTTCCAGTTGTCACTGAAGATTAATACATCATCAATATAAACAACACATCCTGCCAAACCCTCTGTTACAACATTCATGAGCTTCTGAAATGTGGCTGGTGCATTCTTCATACCATATGGCATTACAGAACATGCAAAAGTCTTTCCTAGTGTTACAAAACATGAGATCTTCCTAGCACGTTCAGTCATAGGTACTTGCCAGTATCCCTTTAACAAATCAAACTTACTTATGTACCTAGCCTTTCCGATCTTGTCTATGCAATCTTTCACGCGAGGGAGAGGCTAAGTGTCTGTTTTGGTTATCTGATTAACATGTCTGTAGTCGATGCAAAGCCGCTGTGACCCACCTGGCTTAGGGACTAGAGTGACAGGAGAACTCCACTCGCTCTGACAGGTCTCAATCATCTTGTGGTCCAACAGGTAGCCAAGCTCCTTCTGGATGAGAGGAACTTTCACTGGGTTCACACGGTAAGGAGGCAGTTTAATTGGCTTTGCGTCTCCAACATCGACATCATGCATCAACACAGTGGTTCTTCCTGGAGTGGCACGGAACACTTGCGGGTACTCCTGCAGTAATGCCGAAAACTCCTGCCTTTCCTCGGGAGCTAGATGAGAAAGCTTAGTCTGGAGATCATTCATGATATCAGGATTCTTCCCCAAACTATCACTCAGGCTCATGCTGCATGGGAGAACTTCACTTGCAGACTCGGGTGGAACAGCTACAGTGCAGACTGGGTTATTTTCATCCCGCCTGTGATATAAATTTAGCATGTTGATGTGACAAAGTTGCTTGTTCTTTCTACGATCTGGTGTGGCGATGACATAGTTGACATCACTGAGTTTCTTCTCCACGAAATAAGGACCACTAAACTTGGCTTGAAGAGGTTGCCCATGCACTGGTAGCAGAATCAAAACCTGATCTCCTGGCTGAAAGTGGCGTAACCTGGACTTCTTATCATACCAAGTCTTCATCTTCTCCTGAGCAGCTCCTAAATTCTCTCTCGCCAGCTGTAAAGCAGTGGACAGCCGTTCTTTGAACTTCATCACATACTCCAGCAGGTTGACGTCATCTTCCTCCGAAAGCCAGCATTCCTTGAGTAGCTTAAGGGGTCCTCTTACTTCATGGCCAAACAGTAGTTCAAAGGGTGAGAAGCCCAGTGATTCATTTGGAGATTCTCTTGCGGCAAATACAACGAATGGAAGACCTTTATCCCAGTCATTCTAATGTTCCAAACAGTATTTCTTGAGCATCGATTTGAGTGTTTGATGATATCTCTCCAACGCTCCTTGGGTCTGGGGATGGTAAGCTGAAGACGTGATCTGGGTGGTGCCCAACTCTTTCAGAGACTGCTTGAAAACATTTGACATGAAATTACTTCCCGGTCTGACTGTACCTCCTTGGGCAGACCAAACTTTGTGAAGAACCCTAGCATTTCCTTAACCACGTTCTTTGCTGAGATATTTCTAAGTGGAATGGCTTCAGGATAACGAGGAGCCATATCAATCAGGGTCAACACAAAAGAAAATCCTGAAGAAGTCTTAGGAAGAGGGCCCACAATATCCACCAACACACGGGTGAATGGCGCCTCAAAAGGAGGAATGGGAACCAGAGGTGCAACCTTTTCGGTCTGATTACACTTCCCCACAACTTGACAGGTGTGACAAGACTGACAATACCAGGAAACATCTCTGAAGATACCTGGCCAGTAGAAGTGTTTCAAAATGCGTGCCACAGTCTTTCTTACTCCAAGGTGTCCTGCCAAACTGGAATCATGAGCCACTCTAATGATATCCTGCCTACAAACACAAGGGATGACAATTTGATGTACAACCTCCCATTCACAGTCGGCTGATGCTGTTGGGGGTCTCCACTTTCTCATAAGTACTCCTGACTTTATATAATAACAAGTAGAAGCTACAGCTGACTCTTCCTCACTGCAAGCAGAGTTAGCTAGACCTTTCAACTCAGGGTCAGCAACCTGCAACTCAACCAACTCTTGACGAGACAAATTATCAACACTATGGGGTACTGCCTCATCTGGTGAGTGGTCAAAATTAGCAGGAAAAGTGTCAGCTAGGATAACATCATCATCATCATTATCCTCTAAGTCACCAGTAACTTTAGACTTAGCCCTAGTGACAGCACATGCAGAGAACACATCAGGGACATCACAATCCTGGGTTGCAGTCACTAGTTCACTAGACAACTGAGGAGCTGGACACACTTGACTTCCACCAATATCATTTCCAAGTAAGAAAGTTACACCTGACATTGGGAGTGTCACAACCAACCCAACCATAACGGAACCATTAACAAAACCAGACTCTAAATTCACTCTGCACAGAGGGACAGAGAAGTAATTATTCCCTACACCTTGTAAGATTACAGTTTCATCAGAGGAATTAACATTAGAGCCTAGAACACTGGTCGCATAAGGGATTGGCAAGCACCTGTATCACGATATATTTTAACTGATTTCCTGCCATTACTGTCCAGAGGACCGACAAAACCATCAGACAGGAAATTAGCATATGAACTCTTGAGAGTGTCACCCACGTTACTGCTCAAAAGAGGAGCTCCATCATGAGAATTTAATTTACCCCTCAAAGCAGGTTCAGTTAACTCGGTTAAAGAATTCTGGGAACTCTCAAGGGTGGACACTAGACCAATTGACTGACTATTTAAAGACTCCTTTTTGTTCACATCACGCTGTCTCCTGAAACATTTTTCCGTAGTATGACCAAGCTTACTACAATAAGTACATTTACTTTTCTGAAATCTAGAGGTGGAGCTGGTATTTACTTCCTGAGAAACATGATCTTTATTCTCTTTCCTGTTACCTGTACGCTGAGTAGAGGCAACATACTTATTCTCAGCTTTCCTTTTCTCTTTAGAATATCTCTTGTGAGTGAGAACATATTCATCAGCTAAAACTGCAGCATCAGACAAATTATCTAATCTTTTCTCATCAAGATGTAGGCTTACATCTTTATTAATACACCTTTTGAAGTCCTCCAGCAAAATCATCTGCTTAAATTTGTCAAAATCAGAATCCACATTCTTAGAATTTAACCACTGCTCTAACAGATCTTTGATTTTTGCATACTCAACATCGGATTGCTTATCTTGCTTATAAGTTGTCCTAAATTTTACTTTATAGGCTTCAGGAACAAGCTCATAGGCCTTAAGAATCAAGCTCTTAACTACATCATAATTATCAGATTGATCCTGAGGCAACGATGCATAAGTTACTTGAGCTTTACCGGTGAGAACAGTTTGAAGGAGTACTGGCCAATACTTTTTGGGCCAATTAAAACCTGTAGCTACCCTCTCAAACAACTGAAAATACTTTGTTAAATCAGATTCATTAAAAGGAGGGACAAGTTTAACATTTTTATCCACATCAAAATCATCAGAGTTAGATGATCCAGTTCCACCTTGTTTCATGCGATACTCATGGTCTGCCTGAATCCTAGCTAATTCAATTTGTGCCTTAGCCTGTGCCTGTGCCTCCTGAATACGAGCCTGAGACTCAGCCTCCATAGCACGTGCCTGAAACTCAGCCTCCTTAGCACGAGCCTCCTGCAGGGCTAGCTATAACTTAGCTATTTCAATCTGCGTTTGCTCATCTGGAGGAGTTACATCAAACAAGCTTTTATTAATCATGCCAACAATTTGATCTTTAGAATGATGAGAGTGAACTGCAATTCCCAATTGTTGAGCAACAAGCTTAAGTTCATTCTTTGTTCTGTTTTCTACATCACACACTGTTTGCACATTTGACAAAAAATCTTTGGCTTCATCAAGCGTAGTAATAGCAGACATCATGAATAAATCACAGTCACAAAATATCAAGCAATATCCTTATGATAATATCCTGAATATCCTGATAAGAGGTCGCCAAATTTATGTTACGGAACAGAGAGAGATAATGAACACTTCAAGTGAGAATACTAAAATCACTACTGTCCCGCAAAGTTCCAGGTTCAAAACAAAAGAGTTAGGTAAAATTACAAGTTAAATTTTAATGCTCAAACTAACATCTAAACATTCAGGACTCATAAGGATAATGTAATGGCAAAAAACAGGTTAAATATATGGTTAACTGCAATAGCCTCTATTAACACGAAATTAGCAAGAGTAAATTTATCTAAGTCAGCCCTGATAAAATGAGAAAACCGGATAATGCTCAGTTAATGCAAGATATATTATTACAGATACAAAATATCATTAACATTGGCTGACACCAAAAACTCTACATGAATCACAAAAACCTTACCAGGCCCACGAATTAACACCTTATGCTATACAGTGCAAGAAAAAATGTAATAACACTTATACTCAAATTACACAGCAGCTAGATGGTTGGAGCCTTCCTGAGCACTCACAAAAATAATAACAACTGTACAGGGGAGGACAGAGATGTGAACAAAATGAGTAGATCTAAGTGGCAATTAATACAGAGACTGAGCTCATTATATAGGGGCCGGCAGAGCTTGATACAACTCGTAAGAAGGACGCAGAAATGAAGCCATAGGGGACAAAGAGTTGACACTCCTGTTCTGAACAACAGAAAGAACGACTTACTCTACTATAAGGGAGGAGAAGGGGGGAGTGAGGTAGAACACGGAAGCTAGGTCACTATGGAAGCCACGAGGCGAATCGTGATCAAACATGCAGCATACTGTACGTTAGAATTATACAAAGGATGATGAAATCATAGGCTATGTAACAATATATATATATATATATATATATATATATACACACACACACCAAAGACCCAGTTGCATATAAGCTGCTACTGTAGATTCATGTTTCTTGCTGGGCTGCAATACTGCAGGCAAGTGCCACATGCCTGCAGTGATATTTTCGTTAATAGAATGAAACTTTACAGCAAGTGCCATTCAGTGTAACTATTGTAATTTCCAAATTAATATGGTCGAGCCCCTCTTTTGAACAGTCTTTTTTTTGGAAGAAATAATAAGAACGCGCTTGTTGACCACGTGACCTGCATCGCGGTATGGAAAAGTCAGTGGGGGTTATGAAATGGGCGTGTTGAGGAAACTGGTAGGTGAGACTGAGGCTGAATATTATGGTTCAGAACACAGATGTTGTTGAATTAATGGTTTGAGTGCGCTGGAGGTTACAGTTATATGGAAGATTGAATGTGTGTTTGGGAGAAGAGTAAAATAATCAGAGACGTGGAAAAAAGAATTAGTTGGGATGAGGTGGGGTAGTGGTGAGTGAGACTGCCATGAAAACATAGGCTACAATGTAAATATTCGTGCGGCCATACCACGTTGAGTACACCGCTTCCCATCCGATCAGCGAAGTTAAGCAACGTTGGGTCTGGTTAGTACTTGGATGGGTGACCGCCTGGGAACACCAGATGCTGTTGGCATCCCTACGTGTCAAGTGGGGTTGGTGGAGGATTAGTGCCCCTCCCTGTAAAACAATTAACTCTAAGCCCTTGGCCACCCCATTTGGGATACATGGCGTCTGGCAATGAATGAAAGATTACTGGTGTTAGAATGATATGATCACTGGAAAAAATTTTCCAGCAACACACAGTGTACAACAAGCTTAACATAATGTTAAGAAGCGAGATTTGCCAGTTAGGTAGCCGAGATTTTTCTCGACGTTTCCTAAAGTTTTCGGCAGCTAGTTCCGGTAGGAGTCAGAGTTGCCAGTTAGCCTGCTGTTTGTAAGCATAGTTATTTCGTAAGTTATGCATTGATTTTTGTGCTCTTTTTCTCTATAATGTTTTATTTAAGTGATTGCTTGTTAAATTATGTAGTTTAAGTTCGTATGGTTAATGATTGAGAGTGTTATGTAATGTGAGACAACTCTAGCATGTTTTGATGTGTCTGAGTTGGTAACTGTGCTCTTGCTCTAGAATACACCAGAAATGTGGAAAATGTAGAAATTTCGAGAATAATGCAAGCTTATATATGGATGAGGTAGAGACTGTTTTGAGTTTAGTCGGGTTTCAGGACAGTTTAAGGGAAGTGCAGTGCTGTTACTGAAGTTTGTGAAGAGTTGCTGGCAGGCATTAAGTGTAATTACTGTCTGTACTTGTGTAATAAGTGAAGTGTTAGGAAGCATTAAGTGTAATAACAGTAAAATGTTGTCAAGCATTAAGTGTGATAGCAGTAGTGAAGTGTGTATAGCTCCAGTGCTTGCGAGAACAGTGAAGAGAAGTTGGAAAGCATTAAGTGGAATTATTTCGAAAATAAAGACAGTGAACTTTAGGGAGCCAGTGTTTATTTTCGCTTCAGCTGATCATGTGTACTGTACACCTTAAGGCTGACCATAGGAAGAGCAACTCACTGGGCAACGTCCTTCCTGTACTGAACTACTGTTGTTGAAGCCTGTGGCAGTGTGGGGTGAGGACATAATAATTTTACGTTGCTTATTTTACATAACGAATTACGAGGCAGGTAATAGACTGATTTCACCACTTATAATATTCTTAATTTATCCTTAGCTCTAAGTAATTTTAGAACAAAGGATTCAATTTGCAACATAAAAAAGTAACTGTCAGTTCCACAGCTCATTCGTGGATTTGAAATTTAGACTACAGTAATGCAGAGCTGTCAAGGATCGGTGACAGATGGACACTTTTGGCAGCATTAAGCCCTCAGATTTAGCAAAACTGGGTTTGGCGAGGTTATTTTGGCACCATTTAGTCGCCAAAATGAAGGGCTTTCTGTGGTTGTCTTTTTTCATATTTTTTCCGTTATAGTTTTACTGCCTCTTATGTAATTACTGAATCAAATATTTCTCCTCAGGCTCTTTAAAGTGAGCTCGGGAACTTGGCTTGTTCCTTTTCACAAACATTTTCGTATAACTGCTCTTATATCGGGCACTGGAGTTCCTCCAGATCCTCCCAGTTTGCTGGTTCTGGTTTGGAGTATGATGTTCAAGGGTGTATTTTTGCTTTAAGTGTGTAACAGCTCTTTTCAGATCTTATTATGGATAGTGTTCCTTGTGTGCAGAGCACAATGCTTTGTTAAACAGTCTTTGGGGAGCAAGTGTTTTGGAGGTGTAGGAGAATTAGGGGGATACTCCCGGACCATTAAAAGTAGGCATCGGCCTGGTGTATTTCCTGTTTTTGTGGGAGATCCTTCTAATAGTATAGTGTTGATAGGATTTTTTTCCCTTTTGCAATTTTCTTTTTCATATGTTTGACTATTCCACTACTTGTAATTGTAAAATCAAGGACACTTCCTGCTCATCTTATAGGGAAAGATCTGTCTCTACAATGACATTATCAAGACGTTTTGAGGCAATAGGGTCGATAGTAAGTTTTTTATTTGTCAAATTTTTCCATCCTTTCTTAAATTTGTTTATTCATTCTATTTGACGGGCACTCTTAGCTGCCATCATTGCCTTGGAGTGGCCTGGATATGTTATGATTTGTGTGATGTCATCTAAGTAGATGATGTTGCAGCAGGTGGTAGGTTCACAGGGGGTGATGTCTCATGTAGAGACAGAGTACAAGGTCTGGGAAAGATCGCTTCCTTGTGGCATGATACTGTCTAATGCAGCGTTCCTCAACCTTTTAACTCTTACGGAACCCTTGAAATAAATTTCATGTCTCGGGGAACCCTTACATAAAAATTATTATATATCATTATTAACCCGCAGCATCCCATCGACGTTCTTTAACGTCCACACGTTTTGTCACTGCCAATCCCGTCGATGTACATAAACGCGAATCAACTGCAAGGCCCCTAATTTGCATAATTTTCAATTTTCGCAAGTGATTTTTGGTACGTATACACGTGACACCTTCCTCTACAAGATGCCAGGCAGGGACAGTGCCTTACCCAGCATGACCTCCTCCCCCCCCCCTGCACGCCATTGTCTCAGCAATTCACCTGTTATCAGTGACCTTGGCAGTAAAGCCATGTCATGCAACGGTACGAAATTCAGGGCCAGAGTGATTCCCCAATCGATGACAATGTGGAGGACAAACTTTACATAGCATTAGAGGAAGAGACAGTCAGAAATGATGATCAGGCAATGTGGCAAATAAGGGTCAGGTATGGTGATGAGTTAGTGAGTGAAACAATGCTTATAATGCCTATTTTACTGCTTGAAGACCAATATACTCTCGTACTACATATAAATTCGTACCAAGTAAATAAATAAATACCGTTTATGAGTGGTGTGAAATAGTTATCCTCCCATAGAACTCGTTTTCTTTAGTGCCAGCCTGTTAGAAAACCCTGTAAGGTAAGGAGGTACTCCTTCCTGTATTGAGTATTTTAAACCTCAGGTGAGTGATTTCTCTATGAATTTTCGATGTTTCTCACCAAAAAGCGGAGGTTTGAGCCCCAAATTTTTTTTTCAAAAAATGGGTGGGATTGGGGGGAGTCAGTGGTGGAAAAGTGGTCGGGATGGGGCGGGTTAATATATATATATATATATATATATATATATATATATATATATATATATATATTCTGATAACTGGTTTCAGCAAAAATAACTTGCGTTTATCTCAAGTTTATTGACAATGCAAAAAAAAAAAAAATCAATAAACATAAGTAAATGAAATGACACTGCCTGTACAAGAGACCTCATATGGAGGTTTTCATTCACAAAAACATAAACATAAATAACCAGTATCATATATAACACATGTAAACAGAATGAAAACAGATAGTAACTACTAGTAGTACTACAATAACTTGGTAAATATAACTTAAACAAATAAAACTGAAGCAAATTAAGGCAAACAGAAGAACTAATTTTGAGAGAGAGAGAGAGAGAGAGAGAGAGAGAGAGAGAGAGAGAGAGAGAGAGAGAGAAACACACACACAAACTTCTCATAAAGAAAAATATACAGGTATATACGTACTTAAACTGTTAAAATTCATATAAAATCCCTGAACGATGGGTAACATTACTAAATAACGTGGGTGAATGAAGGACTGTACCAACAGGTCAGGAAGTACATACGGGACTGATGGAGGCCGTGCATGTGTCCTGTACTCGAGTGAGTCACGTGATGAGACACGAATCAGTCACGTATAGCTCCTTTCTACTGACCACTAAAGGCGGTTTCACACTGACGCCGTAAAGACGTCGCTAAGTATATTCCCTAAAATTATTATACTTTTAAATGATATAACAGGTTAAGACTTCAAGATAATACCCAACAATTTTCCAAGAATATGCCGTACGTGTATTGTAAAATTACGAATCTGAAATTAAACACATAAATGAATCAAAAATGTATTTACATATGATTAGTCTATTGATCACTATTTCTCTCGGAACCCCTAGCGACCTCTCACGGAACCCTAGGGTTCCAGGGAACCCCGGTTAAGAAATGCTGGTTTAATGTAATGACGCATCGTAACGTGTCTTGTAGTCTTTGTCTGGCTGTCCTGTCAGAGATGAAGTCAGAGAGCAGTTTCTCCGTGACTGTCGGTAGTCCTAGGTACAAGAATTTGTATCTGAGACCGAAAGGTAAGGATTCATAGAAGGTATTACTAATGTCTCTGGGTGCAGTACTGTCCCCTTGACAAGGCCTACACAACGGTCTCATACGTGAGTATCATCGCTGTCGTGGTGTCTCATCGCGGTCGGGAGCCATATTGTCTGGCAGACTGTAGGCTGTTGGTCTTTAAGTATATTAGAAGTGTTTTGCGAATGGTTTTCTTGAGGAGTTTGTCAGGGATTTCTAGAAGGAAGATTGAGTGGTAGCTGTTCTGTCCTGCATCATGTTTCCTTGGTATTGTATTGATGGCAATTTTTGATCCACCATCAGTATACTGCTGAGAACTAGTCACCAGTGTAATTATCAGCATTCAGACACCTCCAGTGTAGCGCCGGAAAAATTTGGCCACCAGTGTAATGTAGACAATTAGTCACCAATGAATGACACCAGTATAATGATCAGAAATTTTAGAAATTATGGAAAATGGGTTAGCATGATCTTTTGGAGAGTGTGTGAGCAGATAGATATTAGCAAACCTTGCAGGCCAATCAACTTCGTCTGAACCACTCCTTGGAGAATAGCAAAAATTCAAAAACTCGATATTAATTAACCCAAGATTTACTAAGCATTAAGAACTGAGATACAAACTACTCTTCAAACTGCGAATGATACCAAACAAAATATAATGAGGATCTATATCACCGGAAATGAGAATCTTTACAAAACTAAATTAATATTCAATTATGAGGATTTACAGTATAACTCCAGAAATATGTATCTTTACACACTAGATTAATATTCCAAGAATACTGATACACATGGATATAGTCCCGTGGTCTCTGACGGACTTGTCGGGAAGGAACCTAAAGATTATCACCAAAGAATATTCTCTAAGATTACGAGGGGTGATTAGAAAGAAATGACAGTGAGTCCATAAACTTTTATTAGCATGAAGAACTATCAAACTATGACTCACATTCCTTCAAAGTACTCCCCTCCAACCTCTATGCAGCGTTCCATGCTCTTTCTCCACTTCATGAAGCAAGCATGGTACTCTGGAGACGGTATACTTCGGAGTTCTGAATTGACGGTCCGTGCCAAGTCTTGGATGCGATGAAATTGCTTCCCAGCGATGGCAGATTTAATTTTTGGAAACAACCAAAAGTCACAGGGAGCCAGGTCAGGGGAGTAGGGTGGGTGGGGGAGCAGAGTTATACCTTGTTGTTCCAGGTACTGCATAGTGAGGCGAGCTTTGTGGGGTGCAGCATTGTCGTGGTGCAGCAAAAGGCGAGACCGACGGCGGGTTTGTGCGGTGTTGGCCTTGTGTTCCAAGACTTGTGGAAGGACCTGGTCTGTGTAGTATTGGGCTGTGATAGTGGACTTTTCAGGCATCACATCACGCATATTGGTCCTTGAGAATTGAAAAAGATGGTGAAAAGGCGCTTCCGGCTGCGAAATCCTTCCTTCAAAATCTGAGGTCGAGGGTCTTCATCGCCCAACCACACCATGTTTGACTGCTTGTCACAGGTTGTGAAGAATGAAATCCAACACTCATCTCCAGTAGCAACATCTGAGAACCGTTTTGGACCATTTGGTTCAAATTCAGCAAGCCAAACACGACAAATCCTCACCCGTTCAGCCTTTTGCTCATCAGTCAACAAATGGGGTATCCATCGACAACACTTCTTCCTCAGGTGTAATTGTTCATGCACGATGTCATATGCACTCCCATAACTGATATCAAGCTCCAAGGCTAAGAACCTAAGAGTTACAGTTGGATCCTCGTCAATGATGGACCATGCACGGACAGTTGTTGCTTCGGTCACGGATGTCAGGGGGCGTCCAGAGCGTTGTTCATCTTTCAATTCAGTTTTTCCTGCTGTGAAAGCACGAATCCAGGGGGAAACAGTTTCCAGGGAAGGAGTAGTGTCTGGATAAACTTGTAATAATTCCCCTCGAATCTCTGTTGCTTTCTTTCCCAGTTTCCACCTCGTAAAAATGTAGAACCTGCAGCCTTCTTTCGAGTAATCCATGTTTCTGGCCAGAGAGCAAAAACAAGAGTGAAGCATTCACTCACAACAATAAAACAAGAAAAGTCAGGCATACGGCGACAAGTTCAAACTCGTAAGGACAGGCAACTCTGCACTCTCCTTGCTCCCCTACCTCCCATCATTCAAGGTTTTCATGTTATAGCACAAACTGTCATTACTTTCTGATCACCCTTCGTAAATGCACAACAACTGAAGACTCTTATATAAACTAGACACAATAATCAATATGATCAGTAATCACATGGACCGTAGTCAAATGGACAAATGGACCAGCCGATATCACTTTGATTCCATTAACTAAAGGGGTGGGGGGATTTAATGTGTTAGAGGTTAGGCTGCGGCTAGAACGCTTGAATCCTTGGAATGCGAGCCACGGCCCTCAACAACTCTCGTTTGCAATTATGAAAAGGAGCGACGGTCTCAATATTCAGCACAAGAAGGATCAGGGGAAAATATTACTAATTTAATTCACGAATGTATATGATGACTTAATACACGAGGGAGAAAAAAAGGGGGGGTGAGAGCTTGGGCACTAACCAGCAACAGTGAAAAGGAGCGACGGTCTCATTGTTCTGGCTCGGCTCCCCCTGTCAGGACCCCACATTATAATAATACAACTCATAGATAGATAGACAGATAGATAGATAAATAGATAGATAGAATCACCAAGCTAGGGTATGAGATAGGTAGCGTATCAGCGAGAATGTAGCAATCAGAGCTCAGAAGGGGGCAAGCCACACAACCGGCAGGTAGTAGGGAGAAGGGGGCTGGCGATCGTAGCTAAAGATTGTACAGAGAGAGCGAGAGAGAGAAGTAACAGTGGCGAGGTAACAGCGGGGTGGCAGAGAAAGATAGAGCGAGACAGGGAGGTAGCTAATGAGACTCTACTTTATAATTTACTCGAGTGTAAAGGACTTTGTTAATATTTCCAAGACAAATAAAAAATAGTCCCATACTAATCTTTACCTCTCCTGTCATTGCATGACATAAGGATACGAAGATTATCTACTTTCAAAACTACTCACATATAACAACCGCTCGTCCACAAGTCTAATGTATGTATAACTGATCTACAAAACACACTACAAGAAGCTACAAAGTATCTACAAGAAATGGTGGAAGCAGAAGTACGAACTTCATCTTCAGTTCTACGGTGAACTACAAAATACAAGCTACAAGCCTACGAGTCTCTGAGTCTACAAGCCTACAACCCTACGAGTCTACAAGCCTACGAGTCTATGAGGGTACAGTGAGTCTACATTATCACGATAGATAACAAACAATACTTCTTACAACCAACGACTTACAACTAGAGTACCTATATACTGAGAGTAGCGACAACTCCCCGATAGGACTCCATTTTCCTGCCAAACTGCTCACTGTCTCCCTGCCCGGCGACCTGCTGTTCTCTCTCTCTCTCTCTCTCTCTCTCTCCAGCTGGTGATAGTTGCTATAAATACTGACGAAAGCATAATATAAGAGAAGATGAATGAGAAGTAGGATGCTTACAATCAATGTTTATATGGGAATATTTAACAATATACTATATTATAGCAGTAACCTGTTGAGGGACAGGACTTGATTACATTCTGTACAAGTTTCCTCATGGCTACACTTTTACTGAGTTCTGTATTTTCTTCTGTGTTTCTTTTTTCTTCTCCATTAATCTTTTTGCAGTAGAAATGCAAGCGAGCATTGATAAACTTGCTTAGAAGTTTGTTTTTGAGGTTGTGACTGGTAGGAATATCATAATTTTTGGTTAGGTTTACTGCTTCATTCATTAGGGTTTTCTTAATGTTATCCTTTCCTGTCAAATCACACTGACCTTTCCTGAACATCAGCTTGACTTTATGCAGCATCTCATATACTTTATAAGTCCTCCTTTTTTGCATTCCTTGAGTAAAGTGAGGTCTGCTGCTTTATGAGCTGTCTGATGGGGTGATGATATTACATCTCCCAGGCACTCGTCACAGGTGGTCTCCGTCTTTTTTACACTGTGAACACAGTAGCCTATAAAGCTGTACAAAGAATCACACTCTGTCACTGACAAGTCCTGCTGACCTTCATCTGTGAAGGTTATTATGCTGACTTCAGACTCACGTGAAAAAGTGTTACAGCTTCTAAGTAACATTAGAAGTAAACTAGAGTACCTACATAGGTACTCTCGGGTAAACTGTATGTTATACTGGACCCCTTAGAAACTTGTAACATTCATAGACGGTTGACTGAAGAGTCACGTAGGTACACGTCCACATAATATACAGTACATAAAATGCACGTACTAAGGATTTCAGGGGCAGTGTCCAACTGTTTTTTTAAAATAACGTCTCAACAAAGCGTCGGACAAGGATTTAACTTTGGCAGTGCATGTTTGAGACCCCGACCTAATTTGTAAAATTATGCTTTTGTACCAAATGTGTATGATTAAGGCATTTATAAGAGTAAATGTAGGGTAAACTTAGCTAAAATCGTCAGAGGCATGTAGCGAGGCTAGCTTCGGTCACGATACAAGCCCCGCCCACAATTCGGAACGTGACGTCGGTGTGACGTAGTAGTAATCACCGACGCAAGTGGCAGTTCTGTCTTTATGTAAGCTGCTTCAGATTCAATGCCTCAGGGTTACTCATATTTCTGAGCTGCGGCTGATTTTTAGAGTGACTGTACATCCCTCCAGACTCCCTATTAGTACATAGTATATGCATCGCCCTCTTACACATATTGTGACGTCAATATGACTTATTCACTTCTGAAGAGTAGTAGGGGAAGAGGTATGGGAAGAGGTATGGGGAATGAGAGACAGGAAAAGGAGAGGGTGAGAGCCAGAAGAGAGAGAGAGAGAGAGAGAGAGAGTACAGTATGTGGGGGGGGGTTAGAAAGATAGAAATGCCACTTGCGTCGGTGATTACTACTACGTCACACCGACGTCACGTTCCGAATTGTGGGCGGGGCTTGTATCGTGACCGAAGCTAGCCTCGCTACATGCCTCTGACGATTTTAGCTAAGTTTACCCTACATTTACTCTTATAAATGCCTTAATCATACACATTTGGTACAAAAGCATAATTTTACAAATTAGGTCGGGGTCTCAAACATGCACTGCCAAAGTTAAATCCTTGTCCGACGCTTTGTTGAGACGTTATTTAAAAAAAACAGTCGGACACTGCCCCTGAAATCCTTAGTAGTACACGTATACAGTAGCACACGAAAAAAAACACAATGCACGTTCCACGTATTGTCACAACACACGAAATAATAAGAGTACATGTAGAATACACATCAAAAGATTCTGTACGGATAATGTACGTAAGAATATGCGTAAAAACACAAGACATGTGATAATAAAGACACGAAAGGTAAACGTCATACACATATGAACAGTAGCATACGATAGTAGAAAAGTAGGATAGTATAATGGTAGGCTACCTTGGTATGAAGAGCACACTATTATTTTGTGAAAAATACTTTTTTTCAATGTAGGCATAATACACAAGTAACACAATGCACTCATATGAACAGGAAGTATAATAATACATATGCAAGATATGCATAAACAACCATAAACAACTAATATCAACATAGTATGAAAAAAACGTGAATTTGTGAGTCATCACTTCTTACAGAGATTCATTCTCAATGATTAACCCGTCCTGATACTCTTATCTGCTTTAGTGTTCCCTCTTACACTGAGAGTTCATTTATTTCTATGGCAGAGAGGAACAAACTCCCAGCATATTACATGAAAACATTCATTAAGCATACCATACCTCACATAAGACTGATTTAGAAGTTGGTTCCCACCCCAGACGATTGACTTTATTCCTCCATAATTTCCTTCTTTCTGGATCAGATGGAAATGTGAACATTTTAAAGCCTTTCTCCGGTCGATTAGCACACCCATAGGCAGAACAGCCCGGCATCACGCCCACTCTCAGCAACAAAAAAACATGAACTAATGCTAATGGAATGCCTGCGCCTGAGTCTCAGTCAGGCGGCGCGCGAATTTGGCAGGAAAATGGCGGCCATCAGTTGAGCGTCCGGTACCCCATGTGTCGCTACTCTCCCGGTATATAGGTACTCTACTTACAACCAGCTCCTGACAGTTTTCTCTCCAACTTCCCCTCCGTCTCCCCGATCATCACGCTGATGTAGAGGTGAAGAGGTCACACGACGCCTTGCCAGTAGTTTAACAAAATATTGATACAAACAATCTTCCAATTTCTACGACGAACCAATGAACTACAACCATCTACGATTAACTTCGAGTAACAAGTCTGCAAGACATCTCTATAATCTTCTACACGCACCTACAAGTAGCGGCAGTCTTCATCGCACAACGAGTGAATCACAAGAAAAAAGGACAGAGAATAAATTGAGAAAGAAAAACAAAACAAGCAAACGAAAAGCAAGAACACAGCAACAACCACCAGACCACCGCCCTTATCTCCATTCGCCCCCTATCTCCACCTACCTCCACGGCTGACACAGGTTCACAGAGGTCAAGGCGACACGGCAAATACCAGGCCCATATTCACAACTTATCTTACTCATCTTCACTCAAGTTACTCGTCGTTACTCATTTACTCACCACAGCTACCAGTGTGGGAGCTCAACGTCACCATGCGTGTTTGCTGAGACGACGCCACGTCAATCAACTCGTGTGTGACACCACCACTTACACCATTCTCACCACGGTAAAAACTAGTGAGTTACATAGTTACTTCATTTATACAAAACACAGTGATAGACAAAAAACTTCTGCACAGACATATAAAACGTGCTGTATAGTTACAACTTACATACATATACCTACTTCAATTATCTTCACAATTCAGCCATTAAATACTTGCACAAACAGTAAATATTCTACAATGTATATAGTCAATCATTTACTATAGCATTTATTTACTGCCAACGAGTGTTACCATTTATACCTACATACAGTACGTGTTTCATACGTACAACTAACCATTATTACATCCACAAAGTAATAAAGAAAAAATACTACCACAATTACTCAGTGAGCGATTATAAGAATTGTATTAAACATTTATTAATTAAAGCTACCTAGTGGAAACAGACAAATTAAGTTACCAAAAAAAAAAAAAAAAAGGCCAACACAAATGACGTTAGCAGGAATGAACATCTTCCATACAATCGTGAAGACAAAGATTTCCACACAGTGCTGACACATACATTGCCCACGATAGGTACAAGTGAACAACAAGTCAGTGTATATAGTTAATACTGTATATAGTGTATATATATTTTTTATATAAAATAACAAAATATGGGTCTATATAATATCATTCTCAGTAATATCTATGCAATAGAAACTAAACCTTAAAAAAAGGTCCCAAGGGAATTGGCCAGCAATTATGCAACCTCGGACAACACCGAAAAAGCGTAGACAAACGAAGAAAACCAAACTATAGAAAATCAATACATACAAAAAAAAAAAAAAATACAGTAAGATCACATAGCAAGCAAATGAAAATCGGTGTGTTACTACAAATGCCAAAATACCTCATAAACTCCTTCTATAAGTGAAACAAAAAGCATATTGTTGTTCTCCACGAGCCAGTGGCAAGACACATCACTACTATCATCGACCGCAGCATGACCAGATTAGCGATGTCAGGACTGCAATTAGTACAATTATGTAACGACAGACGATTGCATTATGTTACACTTGCTACAATTATGTAACTACAAACGATATGTAACAATTACAATACAATTATGTAACAATTCATAGAATGTTACAGGTATTACTACAGTGTTACTACAATATTATGTAACAGTTCATACAATGTTACAGTTATGCATTACCACAATGTTACTACAGTATTATGTAACAATTCATACAATGTTACAATTATGTATTACCACAATGTTACTACAATATTATGTAACAATTCATACAGTGTTACAATTATGTATTACCACAGTGTTACTACAATATTATGTAAAAATTCATACAATGTTACAATTATGTATTACCGCAATGTTACTACAATATTATGTAATAATTCATACAATGTTACAATTATGTATTACTACGATCTTACTACAGTATTATGTAACAATTCATACAATGTTACAATTATGTATTACTACAATGTTACTTCAATATTACTACAGTGTTACAAGAATTATGTTACACTTGCTACCGTCATGTAACTACAAACGATATGTAACAGTTACAATACAATTATGTAGCAATTCATACAGTGTTACTACAACTCTGTATTACCAGAATCATCACACAAGTTAGGTGAAATATTAGGCATTACTAAAGGGATAACTCCATATGTAATGTAATGACCTAGCAATATTACCATTGCACAATTATATGCGTATGTCTGTTATACATACACATCTTACAATATGTCATACAATAACCAATTTCACCATAATGCATTTGTTCAGTTATG
This sequence comes from Coenobita brevimanus, assembly GCF_032717465.1. Taxonomy (NCBI): domain Eukaryota; kingdom Metazoa; phylum Arthropoda; class Malacostraca; order Decapoda; family Coenobitidae; genus Coenobita; species Coenobita brevimanus. The sequence continues at coordinate 16,029 of NW_027641935.1, read as the reverse complement.
TATACAACTTATTAAAAATGGAATATTACTGGATCATTACAATATTAACATGAATATTATATCTGTACAATATTATAATCGATGTTATGTATTAATAGATTAGCATATGTCAATGATGATTGCTGTCAGAGGACCGCCAGTTCGCGTGACCGAATGATGTCAGGACTCCATATTATAATAATACAACTCATAGACAGATAGATATAGATAGACAGATAGATAGAAACACCAAGCCAGGATATGAGATAGGTAGTGTATCAGCGAGAATGTAGCAATCACAGCTCAGAAAGGGGCAAGCCACACAACCGGCAGGTAGTAGGGAGAAGGAGGCTAGCAACAGGGGCGAGAGGGTGGCAGAGAAAGAACGAGACAGGGAGGTAGCTAACGGGACTCTACTTTATAATTCACTCGTGTGTGAAGGACTTTGTTAATATTTCCAAGACAAATAAAAAATAGTCCCATATTAATCTTTACCTCTCCTGTCATTGCATGACAAAAGGGAACGAAGATTATCTACTTTCAAAACTACTCACGGATAACAACCGCTCGTCCACGATTCTAATATATGTATAACTGATCTACAAAACACACTACAAGAAGCTACGAAGTTTCTACAAAACCCCTTCTTTTATACTAAACCAGACAGTGTTCAGGAAAAGGTTAAAACTTTAACCGATTACTTTGTAATATTTTGACTCTACTCGATCTCCAAAGAATACGAGAGACACGTTTAACTCAACGTATGTAGAAAAATGACTTACGATGTTTAAAATTTTTTGTAATAAGCGTACAGGAACTTTAATCACAGTGAAACCAAATCAATTAGAAATTCGAACGGTTTTATTACCCAAGTCGGCAGGGCCGGATTAAGTTTAATTGGGGCCTGAGGCACAGATCAGCTTGGGGGCCCCCACCCTTAAATGTGTATGTACTGTAACAAGAAAAAATAAATAAATATATTGGTTGTTACTCTTGTTTACTCAAAAACCAAACTCGACAACTTTTGGTAACTTAAACACTTTTCTTTCTTTCTAGAAAATTCTTTAATGATATCAAAATTCAACAAACCCTAAATGTGTATGTAACTAACAAGAACAAAAAATAAGTAAATTATTTGTTACTGTTGTTTATTAAAAAAACGAAGTCCACAGCTATTGGTAACTTAAACACTTTTCTAGCTTTTTCTAGAAAATTCTTCAATGACATCATCAAAATTTGATGGCATATATAGTTAAATATATTTATCCTTAGAATCTGGGGGCCTCTTAGAGTCTGGGGGCCTGAGGCCATGCCTCAGGTGCCTCATGGTTAATCCGGCCCTGCAAGTCGGTTACATACGCCTATGTGACTGTAACCCTGACTCAGTAACATGAATTTCGCGCTTTACAAATGACAATCTTCACTCTTCTTACTTCAGACATTCTCAATTCACCACTGCATAGTTCAAAAAGGGAACCTATCAACTTCGGCAGGTAAATCTTTAGATCAGAATATAAAGGAAGACATTCGCGAGTTTTAATCTCTGCTAAAATTTCCGCGGTTATACGTCTTTGTTGAAACAGCTGGTTCATAATGTATAAACACTAGCCCTATTCACATCAAAACTCGACTTAGCACTACGAATAGCAGAATCATGTTCAGATTATGAATATCAACGAAGACTAGACTTAAATACGGAACTTAACGGTTAAATCATGAGCTATACTTACAATATTTAAGCTTAAGATTACACTTACAATCCTAGCTTATACTAACGTACACTAATACTTAAAATTATGGCACTACGTGGGTCCTTCCTCCGGAAAAAAAATATATCGGAATTCAACATTCAGATCATTCATCTACATTTCCTAGGGATGTATGTGTGGACGGGACAGACTTACCAAATTTGACCGTGAACACGACTCCAATAAGTGGCACCTGTTGATCCACAAGAATAATCATGTACCCCAGGGGGTCGTTTCTCTGTCACGATAAACACTCGAAATTCAGTGAAGAAATGTGCCCCAGCCAACCTCTGGCCTGGGTGACAACATGGTCGTCTCACCTGGACAGACCCGTATTCTCGCTGCCAGGATCGTCCTAGGGGTGCTTCCCATTCATACAACATACGGACTAATCGCATTCACGTTCTCATCCATTCAATCTTATGCCTCCACCTCTCCACCTAATAACTGACGAGCGCCTGTCAGGTCCTGAAGTCACTGTTTCACCCGAGACCGTGTTGACTAAGTTGAGAGGTAGAAGCACACTGCCCCTCGAATTAAAGCAATCTAAAATTTCCACTGAACCGGGCTGTCCCCATAACCCAAACTCCTATGAACTCACAGTCAATAGTCAGACAGTCCGACCCACACACATTTCCCTATCTGTCTCTTAATACTGCCATAACCAGCTTAACACTCAACACTTCTCAATAAGTCTCCGGGGAGGGCATCTCTCACGGGGAGGCAACTTTTCATCCACCGGATCAGGCTCAAAGGCCCCCTCTAGAAGTCCCAAGGGCCATTCTTCTCCTCCACAACAGGGCCTCACCTGTCTCGCGGCACCCTGCATCCTCTTCCCCGTGAACACATCCTCGAAACACGTACACACCTCCGTCCGTCAACACTTCCATTACACGATGGCATGATGTGTGTGGATTGTTTTGTTTTGAGGGGGAAGAATGTAACGGCTTGGCTATCATGGTCCACTGAGCTACACTCGCTTTTCTTGACATATGACCTCTAAGTTCCATCAACAACTCATCTTCCACCTTACTCCTCCTTCCACTAGACCAAGCCACAAAATACACAAGTTGTGTTTCCATTTCGGTATTCATTCTGTTCTCGGTGAAGCATAATTTTGCTGGTCCTCCAGGATCATTAACACTAGAAATATCGTGATTAAATGGGCCACCAGTGTACTGTTGAAGGCTCCTATTTCATAACAGTATCTTATCCCATAACAATATCTCATCCCACAACAGTATCTTATCCCACCGCTTTAGCCACCAATGTATTAACGAGAATTTTTGATCCACCACCAGTATGCTGCTGAGAACTAGTCACCATTTTAATGATCAGAATTCAGATACCTCCAATGTAGCGCCGGAAAAATTTGGCCACCAGTGTAATGTAAACAATTAGTCACCAACGAATGACACCAGTGCAATGATCATAAATTTTAGAAATTATGGAAAATGGGATAGGGTGATCTTTTGGAGAGTGTGTGAGCAGATAGATATTAGCACACCTTGCAGGCCATTCAACCTTGCCTGAACCCCTCCGTGGAGGATAAAAATAATTCAAAAACTCGATATGACTTAACCCAAGTTTTGCTAAGCGTTAAGAACTGGGATACAAATTACTCTTCAAACTGTGCATGATACCGAACAGAAAATAATAAGGATCTATATCACAGGAAATAAGAATCATTACAAGACTAAATTAATATTCAATAATCAGGATTTACAGTATAACTCCATAAATATGAATTTTTACACACTAGATTAATATTCCAAGAATACTGATACACATGGATATAGTCCCGTGGTCTCTGGCGGACTTGTCGGGAAGGAACCTAAAGATTATCACCAAAGAATATTCTCTAAGACTAAATGCACAACAACTGAAGACTCTTATATAAACTAGACACAATAATCAATATGATCAGTAATCACATGGACCGTAATCAAATGGACAAATGGACCAGCCAATATCACTTTGATTCCATTAACTAAAAGGGGGGGGGGGGATTTAATGTGTTAGAGGTTAGGCTGCAGCTAGAACGCTTGAATCCTTGGAATGCGAGCCACGGCCCTCCACAACTCTCGTCTGCAACGATGAAAAGGAGCGACGGTCTCATTATTCAGTACAAGAAGGATAAGGGGTAAATATTATTAATTTAGTTCACGAACGTATATGATGACTTAACACACGAGGGAGAAAAAAAGAGGGTGGGGGGTGGGTGAGAACTCGGGCACTAACCAGCAACGATGAAAAGGAACGACGCTCATTGTTTTTTTGTTTTTTGTTTTTGTTTTGCCTTTAGACCACTGGGGCACAAGCCCCTGGTCATTAAAGCAAATATATCTATACAGTATATGTACAGTACAGTACATACCTAGGCGGATATATATATATATATATATATATATATATATATATATATATATATATATATTGTTACATAGCCTATGATTTCATCATCCTTTGTGTAATTTTAACGTACAGTGTGCTGCCTGTTTGATCACGAGCGTGTTCTGCCTCAGTCCCCCCCTTCTACCGTTATAGTAGAGTAAGTCGTCCTTTCTGTTGTTCAATGCGGGATTTTCAGCTCTTTGTCCCCATGGCTTCATTTGCGCGTCCTTCTTACAAGTTGTATCAAGCTCTGCTGGCCCCTATATAATGAGCTCAGTCTCTGCATCATTGCCACTTAGATCTACTCCTCATTTTGCTCGCATCTCTGTCCTCCCCTGTACAGTTATTATTATTGTGAGTTTCTCAGGAAGTCTCCAACCATCTAGCAGCTGTGTAATTTGAGTATGAGTGTTGTTGCATTTTGTTCTTGTACTGTGTAGCATAAGTTTAATTTGTAGGCCTAATGAAGTTTTTGTAATTTGCGTAAGGGTTCTTTGTCAGTCATCATTAATAATATTTTGTATCTGTAATAATTTATCTTGCATTAACTGAGCATTACTCGGTGTATTTTCATTTTATCAGGGCTGACTTAGATAAATTTACCCATGCTAATTTTGTGTTAATAGAGGCTATTGCAGTTAACCATATATTTAACCTGTTTTTTGCCATTACATTATCCTTATGAGTCCTGAATGTTTTGTTGTTACTTTGAGCATTAAACTTTAACTTGTAATTTTACCTAACTCTTTTGTTTTGAACCTGGAACTTTACGGGACAGTAGTGACTCTTAGTATTCTCACTTAAAGTGTACGTTATCTTTCTCTGTTCCGTAACATAAATTTGGCGACCTCTTATCAGGATATTCAGGATATTATCATAAGGATATTGCTTGATATTTTGTGACTGTTACTTATTCATGATGGCTACTATTACTACACTTGATGAAGCCAAAGATTTTTTGTCAAATGTGCAAACAGTGTGTGATGTAGAAAACAGAACAAAGAATGAACTTAAGCTTGTTGCTCAACAATTGGGAATTGCTGTTCGCTCTCATCATTCTAAAGATCAAATTGTTGATATGATTAATGAAAGCTTGTTTAATGTAACTCCTCCAAATGAGCAAACGCAGATTGAATTAGCTAAGTTACAGCTAGCCCTGCAGGAGGCTCGTGTTAATGAGGCAAATGCTCGTATTCAAGAGGCACAGGTACAGGCTCAGGCACAAATTGAACTTGCCAGGATTCAGGCAGACCATGAGTATCGCATGAAACAAGGTGGAACTGGATCATCTAGCTCTGATGATTTTGATGTGGCTAAAAATGTTAAACTTGTCCCTCCTTTTAATGAATCTGATTTAACTAAGTATTTTCAGTTGTTTGAGAGGGTAGCTACAGGTTTTAGTTGGCCCAAGGAGTATTGGCCAGTACTCCTTCAAACTGTTCTCACCGGTAAAGCTCAAGTAACTTATGCATCTTTGCCTCAGGATCAATCTGATAATTATGATGTAGTTAAGAGCTTGATTCTTAAGGCCTATGAGCTTGTTCCTGAAGCCTATAGAGTAAAATTTAGGACAACTTATAAACAAGATAAGCAATCCCATGTTGAGTATGCAAAAATCAAAGAAGATCTGTTAGAGCAGTGGTTAAATTCTAAGAATGTGGATTCTGATTCTGGTAAATTTAAGCAGATGATTTTGCTGGAGGATTTCAAGAGGTGTATTTATAAAGATGTAAGCCTATATCTTGATGAGAGAAGAATAGATAATTTGTCTGATGCTGCAGTTTTAGCTGATGAGTATGTTCTCACTCACAAGAGATATTCTAAAGAAAAAGGGAAAGCTGAGAGTAAGTACGTTGCCTCTACTCAGAGTACAGGTAACAGGAAAGAGAATAAAGATGATGTTTCTCAGGAAGTAAATACCAGCTTCACCTCTAGATTTCAGAAAAGTAAATGTACTTATTGTAGTAAGCTTGGTCATACTACGGAGAGATGTTTCAGGAGACAGCGTGATGTGAACAAAAAGGAGTCTTTAAATATTCAGTCAATTGGTCTAGTGTCCACTCTTGAGAGTTCCCAGAATTCTTTAACCGAGTTAACTGAACCTGCTTTGAGGGGTAACTTAAATTCTCATGATGGAGCTCCTCTTTTGAGCAGTAACGTGGGTGACACTCTCAAGAGTTCATGTGCTAATTTCCTGTCTGATGGTTTTGTCAGTCCTCTGGACAGTAATGACAGGAAATCAGTTAAAATATATCGTGATACAGGTGCTTGCCAATCCCTTATGCTGACCAGTGTTCTAGGCTCTAATGTTAAGTCCTCTGATGAAACTGTAATCTTACAAGGTGTAGGGAATAATTACTTCTCTGTCCCTCTGTGCAGAGTGAATTTAGAGTCTGGTTTTGTTAATGGTTCCGTTATGGTTGGGTTGGTTGAGACACTCCCAATGTCAGGTGTAACTTTCTTACTTGGAAATGATATTGGTGGAAGTCAAGTGTGTCCAGCTCCTCAGTTGTCTAGTGAGCCAGTGGCTGCGTCCCAGGATTGTGATGTCCCTGATGTGTTCCCTGCATGTGCTGTCACTAGGGCTAAGTCTAAAGTTACTGGTGATTTAGAGGATAATGATGATGATGATGTTATCCTAGCTGACACTTTTCTTGCTAATTTGGACCACTCACCAGATGAGGCAGTACCCCGTAGTGTTGATAATTTGTCTCGTCAAGAGTTGGTTGAGTTGCAGGTTGCTGACCCTGAGTTGAAAGGTCTAGCTAACTCTGCTTACAGTGAAGAAGAGTCAGCCGGTGCTTCTACTTGTTATTATGTAAAGTCAGGAGTACTTATGAGGAAGTGGAGACCCCCAACAGCATCAGCCGACTGTGAATGGGAGGTTGTACATCAAGTTGTCATCCCTCGTGTTTGTAGGCAGGATATCATTAGAGTGGCTCATGATTCCAGTTTGGCAGGACACCTTGGAGTTAGGAAGACTGTGGCACGCATTTTGAAACACTTCTACTGGCCAGGTATCTTCAGGGATGTTTCCTGGTATTGTAAGTCTTGTCACACCTGTCAAGTTGTGGGGAAGTGTAATCAGACCGAAAAGGTTGCACCTCTAGTTCCCATTCCTCCTTTTGAGGCGCCATTCACCCGTGTGTTGGTGGATATTGTGGGCCCTCTTCCTAAGACTTCTTCAGGATTTTCTTATGTGTTGACCCTGATTGATATGGCTACTCGTTATCCTGAAGCCATTCCACTTAGAAATATCTCAGCAAAGAACGTGGTTAAGGAAATGCTAGGGTTCTTCACAAAGTTTGGTCTGCCCAAGGAGGTACAGTCAGACCGGGGAAGTAATTTCATGTCAAACGTTTTCAAGCAGTCTCTGAAAGAGTTGGGCATCACCCAGATCACGTCTTCAGCTTACCATCCCCAGACCCAAGGAGCGTTGGAGAGATATCATCAAACACTCAAATCGATGCTCAAGAAATACTGTTTGGAACATCAGAAAGACTGGGATAAAGGTCTTCCATTCGTTGTGTTTGCTGCAAGAGAATCTCCAAATGAATCACTGGGCTTCTCACCTTTTGAACTACTGTTTGGCCATGAAGTAAGAGGACCCCTTAAGTTACTCAAGGAATGCTGGCTGTCGGAGGAAGATGACGTCAACCTGCTGGAGTATGTGATGAAGTTCAAAGAACGGCTGTCCACTGCTTTACAGCTGGCGAGAGAGAATTTAGGAGCTGCTCAGAAGATGAAGACTTGGTATGATAAGAAGTCCAGGTTACGCCACTTTCAGCCAGGAGATCAGGTTTTGATTCTGCTACCGGTTCATGGGCAACCTCTTCAAGCCAAGTTTAGTGGTCCTTATTTCGTGGAGAAGAAACTCAGTGATGTCAACTATGTCATCGCCACACCAGATCGTAGAAAGAGCAAGCAACTATGTCACATCAACATGCTAAAGTTATATCACAGGCGGGACGAAAATAACCCAGTCTGCACTGTAGCTGTTCCACCCGAGTCTGCAAGTGAAGCTCTCCCATGCAGTATGAGCCTGAGTGATAGTTTGGGGAAGAATCCTGATATCATGAATGATCTCCAGACTAAGCTTTCTCATCTACCTCCCGAGGAAAGGCAGGAGTTTTCGGCATTACTGCAGGAGTACCCGCAAGTGTTCCGTGCCACTCCAGGAAGAACCACTGTGTTGATGCATGATGTCGATGTTGGAGACGCAAAGCCAATTAAATTGCCTCCTAACCGTGTGAACCCAGTGAAAGTTCCTCTCATCCAGAAGGAGCTTGGCTACCTGTTGGACCACAAGATGATTGAGCCCTGTCAGAGCGAGTGGAGTTCTCCTGTCACTTTAGTCCCTAAGCCAGGTGGGTCACAGCGGCTTTGCATTGACTACAGACGTGTTAATCAGATAACCAAAACAGACACTTACCCTCTCCCTCGCGTGGAAGATTGCATAGACAAGATCGGAAAGGCTAGGTACATAAGTAAGTTTGATTTGTTAAAGGGATACTGGCAAGTACCTATGACTGAACGTGCTAGGGAGATCTCATGTTTTGTAACATTAGGAAAGACTTTTGCATGTTCTGTAATGCCATATACAGATTGTTTTAGAGTAATAAGAAATTTCCTTTGTAAATTTCTTTTTCTATGTGGGGAGGTGTTACATAGCCTATGATTTCATCATCCTTTGTGTAATTTTAACGTACAGTGTGCTGCCTGTTTGATCACGAGCGTGTTCTGCCTCAGTCCCCCCCTTCTACCGTTATAGTAGAGTAAGTCGTCCTTTCTGTTGTTCAATGCGGGATTTTCAGCTCTTTGTCCCCATGGCTTCATTTGCGCGTCCTTCTTACAAGTTGTATCAAGCTCTGCTGGCCCCTATATAATGAGCTCAGTCTCTGCATCATTGCCACTTAGATCTACTCCTCATTTTGCTCGCATCTCTGTCCTCCCCTGTACAGTTATTATTATTGTGAGTTTCTCAGGAAGTCTCCAACCATCTAGCAGCTGTGTAATTTGAGTATGAGTGTTGTTGCATTTTGTTCTTGTACTGTGTAGCATAAGTTTAATTTGTAGGCCTAATGAAGTTTTTGTAATTTGCGTAAGGGTTCTTTGTCAGTCATCATTAATAATATTTTGTATCTGTAATAATTTATCTTGCATTAACTGAGCATTACTCGGTGTATTTTCATTTTATCAGGGCTGACTTAGATAAATTTACCCATGCTAATTTTGTGTTAATAGAGGCTATTGCAGTTAACCATATATTTAACCTGTTTTTTGCCATTACATTATCCTTATGAGTCCTGAATGTTTTGTTGTTACTTTGAGCATTAAACTTTAACTTGTAATTTTACCTAACTCTTTTGTTTTGAACCTGGAACTTTACGGGACAGTAGTGACTCTTAGTATTCTCACTTAAAGTGTACGTTATCTTTCTCTGTTCCGTAACATAAATTTGGCGACCTCTTATCAGGATATTCAGGATATTATCATGAGGATATTGCTTGATATTTTGTGACTGTTACTTATTCATGATGGCTACTATTACTACACTTGATGAAGCCAAAGATTTTTTGTCAAATGTGCAAACAGTGTGTGATGTAGAAAACAGAACAAAGAATGAACTTAAGCTTGTTGCTCAACAATTGGGAATTGCTGTTCGCTCTCATCATTCTAAAGATCAAATTGTTGATATGATTAATGAAAGCTTGTTTAATGTAACTCCTCCAAATGAGCAAACGCAGATTGAATTAGCTAAGTTACAGCTAGCCCTGCAGGAGGCTCGTGTTAATGAGGCAAATGCTCGTATTCAAGAGGCACAGGTACAGGCTCAGGCACAAATTGAACTTGCCAGGATTCAGGCAGACCATGAGTATCGCATGAAACAAGGTGGAACTGGATCATCTAGCTCTGATGATTTTGATGTGGCTAAAAATGTTAAACTTGTCCCTCCTTTTAATGAATCTGATTTAACTAAGTATTTTCAGTTGTTTGAGAGGGTAGCTACAGGTTTTAGTTGGCCCAAGGAGTATTGGCCAGTACTCCTTCAAACTGTTCTCACCGGTAAAGCTCAAGTAACTTATGCATCTTTGCCTCAGGATCAATCTGATAATTATGATGTAGTTAAGAGCTTGATTCTTAAGGCCTATGAGCTTGTTCCTGAAGCCTATAGAGTAAAATTTAGGACAACTTATAAACAAGATAAGCAATCCCATGTTGAGTATGCAAAAATCAAAGAAGATCTGTTAGAGCAGTGGTTAAATTCTAAGAATGTGGATTCTGATTTCGGTAAATTTAAGCAGATGATTTTGCTGGAGGATTTCAAGAGGTGTATTTATAAAGATGTAAGCCTATATCTTGATGAGAGAAGAATAGATAATTTGTCTGATGCTGCAGTTTTAGCTGATGAGTATGTTCTCACTCACAAGAGATATTCTAAAGAAAAAGGGAAAGCTGAGAGTAAGTACGTTGCCTCTACTCAGAGTACAGGTAACAGGAAAGAGAATAAAGATGATGTTTCTCAGGAAGTAAATACCAGCTTCACCTCTAGATTTCAGAAAAGTAAATGTACTTATTGTAGTAAGCTTGGTCATACTACGGAGAGATGTTTCAGGAGACAGCGTGATGTGAACAAAAAGGAGTCTTTAAATATTCAGTCAATTGGTCTAGTGTCCACTCTTGAGAGTTCCCAGAATTCTTTAACCGAGTTAACTGAACCTGCTTTGAGGGGTAACTTAAATTCTCATGATGGAGCTCCTCTTTTGAGCAGTAACGTGGGTGACACTCTCAAGAGTTCATGTGCTAATTTCCTGTCTGATGGTTTTGTCAGTCCTCTGGACAGTAATGACAGGAAATCAGTTAAAATATATCGTGATACAGGTGCTTGCCAATCCCTTATGCTGACCAGTGTTCTAGGCTCTAATGTTAAGTCCTCTGATGAAACTGTAATCTTACAAGGTGTAGGGAATAATTACTTCTCTGTCCCTCTGTGCAGAGTGAATTTAGAGTCTGGTTTTGTTAATGGTTCCGTTATGGTTGGGTTGGTTGAGACACTCCCAATGTCAGGTGTAACTTTCTTACTTGGAAATGATATTGGTGGAAGTCAAGTGTGTCCAGCTCCTCAGTTGTCTAGTGAGCCAGTGGCTGCGTCCCAGGATTGTGATGTCCCTGATGTGTTCCCTGCATGTGCTGTCACTAGGGCTAAGTCTAAAGTTACTGGTGATTTAGAGGATAATGATGATGATGATGTTATCCTAGCTGACACTTTTCTTGCTAATTTGGACCACTCACCAGATGAGGCAGTACCCCGTAGTGTTGATAATTTGTCTCGTCAAGAGTTGGTTGAGTTGCAGGTTGCTGACCCTGAGTTGAAAGGTCTAGCTAACTCTGCTTACAGTGAAGAAGAGTCAGCCGGTGCTTCTACTTGTTATTATGTAAAGTCAGGAGTACTTATGAGGAAGTGGAGACCCCCAACAGCATCAGCCGACTGTGAATGGGAGGTTGTACATCAAGTTGTCATCCCTCGTGTTTGTAGGCAGGATATCATTAGAGTGGCTCATGATTCCAGTTTGGCAGGACACCTTGGAGTTAGGAAGACTGTGGCACGCATTTTGAAACACTTCTACTGGCCAGGTATCTTCAGGGATGTTTCCTGGTATTGTAAGTCTTGTCACACCTGTCAAGTTGTGGGGAAGTGTAATCAGACCGAAAAGGTTGCACCTCTAGTTCCCATTCCTCCTTTTGAGGCGCCATTCACCCGTGTGTTGGTGGATATTGTGGGCCCTCTTCCTAAGACTTCTTCAGGATTTTCTTATGTGTTGACCCTGATTGATATGGCTACTCGTTATCCTGAAGCCATTCCACTTAGAAATATCTCAGCAAAGAACGTGGTTAAGGAAATGCTAGGGTTCTTCACAAAGTTTGGTCTGCCCAAGGAGGTACAGTCAGACCGGGGAAGTAATTTCATGTCAAACGTTTTCAAGCAGTCTCTGAAAGAGTTGGGCATCACCCAGATCACGTCTTCAGCTTACCATCCCCAGACCCAAGGAGCGTTGGAGAGATATCATCAAACACTCAAATCGATGCTCAAGAAATACTGTTTGGAACATCAGAAAGACTGGGATAAAGGTCTTCCATTTGTTGTGTTTGCTGCAAGAGAATCTCCAAATGAATCACTGGGCTTCTCACCTTTTGAACTACTGTTTGGCCATGAAGTAAGAGGACCCCTTAAGTTACTCAAGGAATGCTGGCTGTCGGAGGAAGATGACGTCAACCTGCTGGAGTATGTGATGAAGTTCAAAGAACGGCTGTCCACTGCTTTACAGCTGGCGAGAGAGAATTTAGGAGCTGCTCAGAAGATGAAGACTTGGTATGATAAGAAGTCCAGGTTACGCCACTTTCAGCCAGGAGATCAGGTTTTGATTCTGCTACCGGTTCATGGGCAACCTCTTCAAGCCAAGTTTAGTGGTCCTTATTTCGTGGAGAAGAAACTCAGTGATGTCAACTATGTCATCGCCACACCAGATCGTAGAAAGAGCAAGCAACTATGTCACATCAACATGCTAAAGTTATATCACAGGCGGGACGAAAATAACCCAGTCTGCACTGTAGCTGTTCCACCCGAGTCTGCAAGTGAAGCTCTCCCATGCAGTATGAGCCTGAGTGATAGTTTGGGGAAGAATCCTGATATCATGAATGATCTCCAGACTAAGCTTTCTCATCTACCTCCCGAGGAAAGGCAGGAGTTTTTGGCATTACTGCAGGAGTACCCGCAAGTGTTCCGTGCCACTCCAGGAAGAACCACTGTGTTGATGCATGATGTCGATGTTGGAGACGCAAAGCCAATTAAATTGCCTCCTAACCGTGTGAACCCAGTGAAAGTTCCTCTCATCCAGAAGGAGCTTGGCTACCTGTTGGACCACAAGATGATTGAGCCCTGTCAGAGCGAGTGGAGTTCTCCTGTCACTTTAGTCCCTAAGCCAGGTGGGTCACAGCGGCTTTGCATTGACTACAGACGTGTTAATCAGATAACCAAAACAGACACTTACCCTCTCCCTCGCGTGGAAGATTGCATAGACAAGATCGGAAAGGCTAGGTACATAAGTAAGTTTGATTTGTTAAAGGGATACTGGCAAGTACCTATGACTGAACGTGCTAGGGAGATCTCATGTTTTGTAACATTAGGAAAGACTTTTGCATGTTCTGTAATGCCATATACAGATTGTTTTAGAGTAATAAGAAATTTCCTTTGTAAATTTCTTTTTCTATGTGGGGAGGTGTTACATAGCCTATGATTTCATCATCCTTTGTGTAATTTTAACGTACAGTGTGCTGCCTGTTTGATCACGAGCGTGTTCTGCCTCAGTCCCCCCCTTCTACCGTTATAGTAGAGTAAGTCGTCCTTTCTGTTGTTCAATGCGGGATTTTCAGCTCTTTGTCCCCATGGCTTCATTTGCGCGTCCTTCTTACAAGTTGTATCAAGCTCTGCTGGCCCCTATATAATGAGCTCAGTCTCTGCATCATTGCCACTTAGATCTACTCCTCATTTTGCTCGCATCTCTGTCCTCCCCTGTACAGTTATTATTATTGTGAGTTTCTCAGGAAGTCTCCAACCATCTAGCAGCTGTGTAATTTGAGTATGAGTGTTGTTGCATTTTGTTCTTGTACTGTGTAGCATAAGTTTAATTTGTAGGCCTAATGAAGTTTTTGTAATTTGCGTAAGGGTTCTTTGTCAGTCATCATTAATAATATTTTGTATCTGTAATAATTTATCTTGCATTAACTGAGCATTACTCGGTGTATTTTCATTTTATCAGGGCTGACTTAGATAAATTTACCCATGCTAATTTTGTGTTAATAGAGGCTATTGCAGTTAACCATATATTTAACCTGTTTTTTGCCATTACATTATCCTTATGAGTCCTGAATGTTTTGTTGTTACTTTGAGCATTAAACTTTAACTTGTAATTTTACCTAACTCTTTTGTTTTGAACCTGGAACTTTACGGGACAGTAGTGACTCTTAGTATTCTCACTTAAAGTGTACGTTATCTTTCTCTGTTCCGTAACATAAATTTGGCGACCTCTTATCAGGATATTCAGGATATTATCATAAGGATATTGCTTGATATTTTGTGACTGTTACTTATTCATGATGGCTACTATTACTACACTTGATGAAGCCAAAGATTTTTTGTCAAATGTGCAAACAGTGTGTGATGTAGAAAACAGAACAAAGAATGAACTTAAGCTTGTTGCTCAACAATTGGGAATTGCTGTTCGCTCTCATCATTCTAAAGATCAAATTGTTGATATGATTAATGAAAGCTTGTTTAATGTAACTCCTCCAAATGAGCAAACGCAGATTGAATTAGCTAAGTTACAGCTAGCCCTGCAGGAGGCTCGTGTTAATGAGGCAAATGCTCGTATTCAAGAGGCACAGGTACAGGCTCAGGCACAAATTGAACTTGCCAGGATTCAGGCAGACCATGAGTATCGCATGAAACAAGGTGGAACTGGATCATCTAGCTCTGATGATTTTGATGTGGCTAAAAATGTTAAACTTGTCCCTCCTTTTAATGAATCTGATTTAACTAAGTATTTTCAGTTGTTTGAGAGGGTAGCTACAGGTTTTAGTTGGCCCAAGGAGTATTGGCCAGTACTCCTTCAAACTGTTCTCACCGGTAAAGCTCAAGTAACTTATGCATCTTTGCCTCAGGATCAATCTGATAATTATGATGTAGTTAAGAGCTTGATTCTTAAGGCCTATGAGCTTGTTCCTGAAGCCTATAGAGTAAAATTTAGGACAACTTATAAACAAGATAAGCAATCCCATGTTGAGTATGCAAAAATCAAAGAAGATCTGTTAGAGCAGTGGTTAAATTCTAAGAATGTGGATTCTGATTTTGGTAAATTTAAGCAGATGATTTTGCTGGAGGATTTCAAGAGGTGTATTTATAAAGATGTAAGCCTATATCTTGATGAGAGAAGAATAGATAATTTGTCTGATGCTGCAGTTTTAGCTGATGAGTATGTTCTCACTCACAAGAGATATTCTAAAGAAAAAGGGAAAGCTGAGAGTAAGTACGTTGCCTCTACTCAGAGTACAGGTAACAGGAAAGAGAATAAAGATGATGTTTCTCAGGAAGTAAATACCAGCTTCACCTCTAGATTTCAGAAAAGTAAATGTACTTATTGTAGTAAGCTTGGTCATACTACGGAGAGATGTTTCAGGAGACAGCGTGATGTGAACAAAAAGGAGTCTTTAAATATTCAGTCAATTGGTCTAGTGTCCACTCTTGAGAGTTTCCAGAATTCTTTAACCGAGTTAACTGAACCTGCTTTGAGGGTTAACTTAAATTCTCATGATGGAGCTCCTCTTTTGAGCAGTAACGTGGGTGACACTCTCAAGAGTTCATGTGCTAATTTCCTGTCTGATGGGTTTGTCAGTCCTCTGGACAGTAATGACAGGAAATCAGTTAAAATATATCGTGATACAGGTGCTTGCCAATCCCTTATGCTGACCAGTGTTCTAGGCTCTAATGTTAAGTCCTCTGATGAAACTGTAATCTTACAAGGTGTAGGGAATAATTACTTCTCTGTCCCTCTGTGCAGAGTGAATTTAGAGTCTGGTTTTGTTAATGGTTCCGTTATGGTTGGGTTGGTTGAGACACTCCCAATGTCAGGTGTAACTTTCTTACTTGGAAATGATATTGGTGGAAGTCAAGTGTGTCCAGCTCCTCAGTTGTCTAGTGAGCCAGTGGCTGCGTCCCAGGATTGTGATGTCCCTGATGTGTTCCCTGCATGTGCTGTCACTAGGGCTAAGTCTAAAGTTACTGGTGATTTAGAGGATAATGATGATGATGATGTTATCCTAGCTGACACTTTTCTTGCTAATTTGGACCACT
>NW_027641934.1:0-4995 GCF_032717465.1 Coenobita brevimanus | reverse complement strand
CACCAGATGAGGCAGTACCCCGTAGTGTTGATAATTTGTCTCGTCAAGAGTTGGTTGAGTTGCAGGTTGCTGACCCTGAGTTGAAAGGTCTAGCTAACTCTGCTTACAGTGAAGAAGAGTCAGCCGGTGCTTCTACTTGTTATTATGTAAAGTCAGGAGTACTTATGAGGAAGTGGAGACCCCCAACAGCATCAGCCGACTGTGAATGGGAGGTTGTACATCAAGTTGTCATCCCTTGTGTTTGTAGGCAGGATATCATTAGAGTGGCTCATGATTCCAGTTTGGCAGGACACCTTGGAGTTAGGAAGACTGTGGCACGCATTTTGAAACACTTCTACTGGCCAGGTATCTTCAGGGATGTTTCCTGGTATTGTAAGTCTTGTCACACCTGTCAAGTTGTGGGGAAGTGTAATCAGACCGAAAAGGTTGCACCTCTAGTTCCCATTCCTCCTTTTGAGGCGCCATTCACCCGTGTGTTGGTGGATATTGTGGGCCCTCTTCCTAAGACTTCTTCAGGATTTTCTTATGTGTTGACCCTGATTGATATGGCTACTCGTTATCCTGAAGCCATTCCACTTAGAAATATCTCAGCAAAGAACGTGGTTAAGGAAATGCTAGGGTTCTTCACAAAGTTTGGTCTGCCCAAGGAGGTACAGTCAGACCGGGGAAGTAATTTCATGTCAAACGTTTTCAAGCAGTCTCTGAAAGAGTTGGGCATCACCCAGATCACGTCTTCAGCTTACCATCCCCAGACCCAAGGAGCGTTGGAGAGATATCATCAAACACTCAAATCGATGCTCAAGAAATACTGTTTGGAACATCAGAAAGACTGGGATAAAGGTCTTCCATTCGTTGTGTTTGCTGCAAGAGAATCTCCAAATGAATCACTGGGCTTCTCACCTTTTGAACTACTGTTTGGCCATGAAGTAAGAGGACCCCTTAAGTTACTCAAGGAATGCTGGCTGTCGGAGGAAGATGACGTCAACCTGCTGGAGTATGTGATGAAGTTCAAAGAACGGCTGTCCACTGCTTTACAGCTGGCGAGAGAGAATTTAGGAGCTGCTCAGAAGATGAAGACTTGGTATGATAAGAAGTCCAGGTTACGCCACTTTCAGCCAGGAGATCAGGTTTTGATTCTGCTACCGGTTCATGGGCAACCTCTTCAAGCCAAATTTAGTGGTCCTTATTTCGTGGAGAAGAAACTCAGTGATGTCAACTATGTCATCGCCACACCAGATCGTAGAAAGAGCAAGCAACTATGTCACATCAACATGCTAAAGTTATATCACAGGCGGGACGAAAATAACCCAGTCTGCACTGTAGCTGTTCCACCCGAGTCTGCAAGTGAAGCTCTCCCATGCAGTATGAGCCTGAGTGATAGTTTGGGGAAGAATCCTGATATCATGAATGATCTCCAGACTAAGCTTTCTCATCTACCTCCCGAGGAAAGGCAGGAGTTTTCGGCATTACTGCAGGAGTACCCGCAAGTGTTCCGTGCCACTCCAGGAAGAACCACTGTGTTGATGCATGATGTCGATGTTGGAGACGCAAAGCCAATTAAATTGCCTCCTAACCGTGTGAACCCAGTGAAAGTTCCTCTCATCCAGAAGGAGCTTGGCTACCTGTTGGACCACAAGATGATTGAGCCCTGTCAGAGCGAGTGGAGTTCTCCTGTCACTTTAGTCCCTAAGCCAGGTGGGTCACAGCGGCTTTGCATTGACTACAGACGTGTTAATCAGATAACCAAAACAGACACTTACCCTCTCCCTCGCGTGGAAGATTGCATAGACAAGATCGGAAAGGCTAGGTACATAAGTAAGTTTGATTTGTTAAAGGGATACTGGCAAGTACCTATGACTGAACGTGCTAGGGAGATCTCATGTTTTGTAACATTAGGAAAGACTTTTGCATGTTCTGTAATGCCATATACAGATTGTTTTAGAGTAATAAGAAATTTCCTTTGTAAATTTCTTTTTCTATGTGGGGAGGTGTTACATAGCCTATGATTTCATCATCCTTTGTGTAATTTTAACGTACAGTGTGCTGCCTGTTTGATCACGAGCGTGTTCTGCCTCAGTCCCCCCCTTCTACCGTTATAGTAGAGTAAGTCGTCCTTTCTGTTGTTCAGTGCGGGATTTTCAGCTCTTTGTCCCCATGGCTTCATTTGCGCGTCCTTCTTACAAGTTGTATCAAGCTCTGCTGGCCCCTATATAATGAGCTCAGTCTCTGCATCATTGCCACTTAGATCTACTCCTCATTTTGCTCGCATCTCTGTCCTCCCCTGTACAGTTATTATTATTGTGAGTTTCTCAGGAAGTCTCCAACCATCTAGCAGCTGTGTAATTTGAGTATGAGTGTTGTTGCATTTTGTTCTTGTACTGTGTAGCATAAGTTTAATTTGTAGGCCTAATGAAGTTTTTGTAATTTGCGTAAGGGTTCTTTGTCAGTCATCATTAATAATATTTTGTATCTGTAATAATTTATCTTGCATTAACTGAGCATTACTCGGTGTATTTTCATTTTATCAGGGCTGACTTAGATAAATTTACCCATGCTAATTTTGTGTTAATAGAGGCTATTGCAGTTAACCATATATTTAACCTGTTTTTTGCCATTACATTATCCTTATGAGTCCTGAATGTTTTGTTGTTACTTTGAGCATTAAACTTTAACTTGTAATTTTACCTAACTCTTTTGTTTTGAACCTGGAACTTTACGGGACAGTAGTGACTCTTAGTATTCTCACTTAAAGTGTACGTTATCTTTCTCTGTTCCGTAACAATATACACACACATCAATGGATATATACATACACACGTTCATACACACATACATATGTATATAATAATTTTTTATGGTAATTATTTTTTTTGTAATTTTATTTGCATTTTTATTTTTTTGTCATTTTTTCTATTTTTTTAACCTTACATTATCTAATAGGAAAAAAAAATTGCCTACAACCTAAAGTCCTAAAACTAATAATCTAACAGACAAATCGCTAACCTATAAATCCTAAAAAGACAAACAGCTAAACCTACAGTAATGAGAAAAATAAAAATACCTCGACCAAGAGAACACCATCGACTGCAGATATGTAATGCCTTTCTACATTACATACCTGCACTCATCACCTGGTGACTGTCAGTTGAGGCACAACCTAATATAGGGAACATCAATATATGA
Source organism: Coenobita brevimanus (assembly GCF_032717465.1). Taxonomy (NCBI): domain Eukaryota; kingdom Metazoa; phylum Arthropoda; class Malacostraca; order Decapoda; family Coenobitidae; genus Coenobita; species Coenobita brevimanus. Next base: position 1,812 of record NW_027641934.1, on the reverse strand, counting down.
AAGAGAACCAGACGAGTCAGGAAGATTTCCTTATACGTCAGCTGTCGGCCCTAATTAGAATAACTTAAGCAAGATGTTATAATATACTTACATAATATGTACAAAAAGTGAAGGACCTCGCCTAACAGACCACCATCGACTGCAAGTGCCCAATACCTTTCTATATTGCTCTTGCGCTCGTCAGCTGGTGACTGTCAGTCGAGGAACGGGGTTTAATGTGTGGGACATCAATATTAGAAACAGATTGGGAGGAGGAACTATTTCAAATATGTCAACTGTCAACCCTAATTAATAGTACAATATATACATATTTACAGTTGATAAGAACCATAACCATACAGTAAAAAAGTCACATCACTCTGATCTGTCAGGTCTCTCTCAAGAAAGCCATCAATTTATCAGTCATAACAATGTCCCCATCACCCACGATGGTGGAAAGGGTGAAGGTAACGTCTGCTGCACCGCAGTAATTTATCAGTGAAGTACGTTCACGAATAAATCGCCGACAGCGCAGGATGATATGACTGATAGATAACACCGCATCACGGATGTCACAGTGCGGTGGGAATCGTCTTTCCATGTAAGGTTTCATGTGCGTAAGCATGGTGGCATTAAGCCGTAAGCGAGCCAACACTTTTTCTACAAGGCGACTGTTATGGTTGGCAATGTCCCAGTCGCCCAGGTATGGCTTATACGTTCGAATATTTAGTCTGGTCCACTGACCTTGCCACAGAAGATTTATTGATTTCTTTCTGAGAGAGAGACTCGACCTTAGATCACGAGGAACGTCCCAAGTCTCCTCGAGCTCTACCGCCAACTTTGCAAGTAAGTCAGCCTGCTCATTGCCGTAGGTATGACAATGACAAGGCACCCAGATCAGCGTGAATGACTTGTTGCATGAATGCAACTTATTAACGATGCGGCACTGGATCTCGTGAGAGCCCGTAGGACAAGATGCAATTGCCTGAAGGGCTGATTATGAATCCGAAAATACGACACATAAGTCATGCTTAGAACTGAGAGCATAGTCTATGGCTTTGTCAATAGCAAAAAGTTCGGAGGTAAACACAGATGTATGAGTCGACAACCGATACCTGAGGGCACATTCAGTCGACCACACTCTTGCACCCACACATTCACTCGACTTGGAGCCGTCGGTGTACAAGTGGTGGGACCCCAAGTGACGAACGATGATATTACGAAACAAGTGGTGGATCTCTGCCTCCGGCGCCTTGGTCTTAGGAGCTGGGAGCCATGTTACATCAACGGTAAAGCCGGGTGCCTCCCAAGGCACTATATTTTTAACACCAACTTGTCATAGTCACTGGGGTCCACACCAAGCTCCTGAGTCAGTAAGTGGAGGCGAATGGCAAGTGGCTGACGCACCCCCTGCATAAGATGGTGGTATTGACGCAGGGGGTTACAGGCCACATTGCCGATATTACTTTTCCTATATGTACGTAGTCCATAGGACAAAGCCAGGTGGTCACGGCAAATACGGAGGAGAGGCACATTCGCCTCCACGTCCATACGAGCTACATGGGTACACCGGACAGCTCCAAGACACATTCGCAAACATTTATTCTGCAACACATCCAATCCTTTCAGCGTGGCATCGGATGCCGAGCCATACACCTGTGTGCCATAGTCTAGCTTCAAACGAATAAGGGACTTATACACCATTAATAAAGATTTTCTGACGGCACCCCATGTAGTACCCGCTAGGTACTTGAGGACATTTACTGGTTTATCACAATGAGCAAGCAAAGTATTAACATGAATTTTGAAGTTCAAACAACGATCAAAATGTAT
>NW_027641933.1:0-4995 GCF_032717465.1 Coenobita brevimanus | reverse complement strand
AGCCAATGTATCTCTACTAAGTGGCTTAGGCTGTCTGGTAGGGATTGTATGTAGGGTGAGAAGTGCTTGTAAGTGTAATTGTAGTGTTGGAGTGGCTTTGGATGTGTGCGTAGTCTGTGAACCAAGTGTAATCGGCCCGCGCAAGCCGATTGGGTGCAAGCGTACTTTACAGTATGCGACACTGTTTCAACCACAGCACCTCTTCTGTCCGCAATTGTAGTACGTGGCCAGAAGAACGCTCCCAAAGTTTATTACCCTGGCGGGGAAGGGAACCCTCGTCCTTCAGTGTACGAAAACGCACACTTTACCACTGAGGCTCCATATATATATATATATATATATATATATATATATATATATATATATATATATATATATATATATATAAAACCCATTGGAACCCAGTGTCCAGAGTACTGGACAGAACTGAGAATTTTCAGATCGTCATAAAGCAGGGATCGCCCGGCTAGGGATCTACGAGCTTCGCGACTATGAGCCAATAGGCGGAGGGCGGTACGCTTAGTACCCTCCCAGTGCAATGCCTAGCTCAGCAGCTCAGGGATCCAGTGGGTTAATGACTGCCAAATCTATCAGTTACTTTAACCCTTTACAGCCCAGTGTCCAGAGTACTGGAGAGATCTGGGAATTTTCAGATTGTCATAAAGTAGGGAACCCCCGGTTAGGGACCTATGAGCTTCGCGACTATGAGCCTTTAGGAGGAGGGCGGTACGTTTAGTACCCTCCCAATGCAATGCCTTGCCCAGGAACTCCGGGGTCCAATGGGATATATATATATATATATATATATATATATATATATATATATATATATATATATATATATATATATATATATATATTGCAACTATTGTAGACAATACAGCGTGATTAGCTTGATTTTAAAGCTTCATTGAATATTATATGCCACTCTTTAATTTGGCCTGCTACATGCGTTCCATCACCGTAATTATCCGAAATGTAATGATTGTTGGCCAATTATGAACACGCTCTTCTTCAACTGTGAAATCTCCAAGTGCCCCAGCTTATGAGCCATTATGAATCAGCATGATACCTGGAGAAACTGCACAATATCTATGCAGTCTTGATAGAACGAATCTTGTGTCCCGGCCGCGTATCTGTGCTTCCAAATGTTCAAGCCGGGAAACCTTGATCTGCCGGAGAAGCTGATCCAACGTATAATATGAGATCCGTGTTGTGAATTGGCATATTGGTGATTATACCTAATTATGTTTTCTCGAGTGTTTCAGTAAGTGAATGATTATTATGAATTGTACATCGAAACGGAAGAAGAGGAGCCTCCAGACATGTTGGAGCACTGCCAGGATAAGCTGCTTGGTGCTAAACCGCCCTCAAATAGAGAAATTCTCTCTGCTTTCCTCCATCTCCACCTGAACCAAAAGTTGCCTGTGGCTGAATCTGTCCTTCATGATTCAAGCCGACGGATTTTATGAACATGCCTGTATCCCCCCAAAGAGGACTGACCATTCAATGAAGAACTTGAAGAATCTCTTCGCAAAGTGGCAAAGCCTAAATAAGAGCTTCAAGAGGCATTGCAGACAACTGAAAAATGAAGGGGACTTCAGATTGTTGATGAAGAATCTGTTTGATATCGGCCAAGAAAATGCTCTCTACCTCATGAGCATTCCAGAGAACAAGGATTCCCTCAAGGCCCAGAGTGAACCAGGACGCAGAGGGTCCATGGTAGGCGTCGACCTCACTTTGGTTCAGTGGCAGCAGGCTGCCATGCAGAGGACACTGATGTATGAAAAGTACAGAGAATGCGTTGCTCGTTGGGCAACTGAGGATCCACTACAGGCCAGCTGGAGTCTTCTTTCTCCAGTACTAAAGACACTAGCGAAGCAGAATGCTGACGGTGGTGGTTCCAGTACAAGCACATAGTCTCCCAAACGACTGCGAGTGTGAAAGTCGGTCATGAGCCCTGGTGTCGCTGCTGCTCATGGCAGAACTCATATCATTGATCACAATGCCCCATTAATCCGTGCAATGACGGTCTAAATCCTCGGCCACGACATATCGCAGTACGCCATCAGCCGGTCCAACATGGTTCAGAAGCTAAATTGAAATTTCATCAGAAAATAAGGAAATACTGAAACTTTTGCCCTACTGGGCGACCTCCAAATAAATGTATATTTCAATAACAATTTGTCATGATACAGCAATTGTTCATTAGAACCAAATGAGGGGTTGGGAGACTCAACTTTCAAGCCTTAATATTTAAAGTACCACCCTAATATATACATACATACACACACACACACACACACACACACACACATATATATATATATATATATATATATATATATATATATATAATATATCTCTATATATATATATATTATATTATATTATATATATATATATATATATATATATATATATATATATATATATATATATATATATATATATTTATAATTAGTGGCAGGCGGGGGCGCTCACCATCCACTCACTCGATATAGTGCTGCCTTGAGTGTCTGCCTTTTCATCTTTTCTTCCTCTTCTGTCTTTCTTTCCTCCATCCTTTCCTCTTTCTTCTGCCTACGAATGACATTACGCTCCTTCCTCTGTCTTTCTTTCCTTCTTTCGTTCCTCTTCCTTCTGCCTATGGGTGACTCTACATTGAGTGACAAGCCCAATAGGTTCCTGGACACCAGGGAACCACTTACTACGCTGAGTGGTAACCATCTGAGCAAATTATGGCGCCTGGTGGTTTAGTGGGTAATTAAGATACTCCAACCGGATCGAGCCTGTGTAGGTTTATATCCAGGGGTGGTTGGGGATTAATGCCCACGTAATGCCACTCAGATATGAATGAGGCTGGTCACTCTCATCTTAAATGTCAGGTCCAACTTGCCTAGCCCCGGATTCCTGCGCTCCTGATGGGGCGACATTGGATTGGATGATGGATGGATGTGTGTGTGTGTGTGTGTGTGTGTGTGTGTGTATATATATATAAATATATATATATATATATATATATATATTCTCACGCAAGCCACAAAGCGAATACATGATCACCGGAAGTACGCATGGCCTGACTTAACGGCTGGAGAGGCAAGGCGGAGAAATGATAATTACACAAAAAATATCAGTCAGTGAAACGAACTGTCTATACATAAAGACAGTCACTTATAATACACGACGAATGTTATGAAAAACTGTTTCAAATTTGAGTGCAATATTGTTCAAGAGTTCCCATAATATTATACAGCATCACGAATTGCCATAATAATATGATTTCCTTAATTCGTGATATTAAGCCCGATCAAAATGAAAATTTTAAGAGAAAAATTTAACAGTAATATATATATACATCCTAACTCAGCCACACAAGATTCACACTGCGGTGTGTGTACTCTCCTGCTACAGGAGATCTCTATCATCAATGACCGTAAAAATCTTGTATTTATATTAATAGAGGGAAGCTTGAGGGAAAAAAATTCTGTGACAATAGTGAAACCTCATGTATTCAGGTCAAACTGCTACACTTACTTTAACAACTAATTGTTATGTAGCGTGGTATATGTGATACACGGTGTAAGTGTGACAATTGTAATGTAACTGTACCTACGTGTAAAATTATAGAATACAAATTAATAGCAGATGGAGATGCCGAGGGCAGAGAAGAAGAGGGAGCAGCATGCAACAAAGACGATCAGTTGACCTGCACTGCAAAACTGCACCAACTATCGCTGTATTTGCTCAGCAAAACTGCTTCACCCTCCAACTGTACCTGTGAAATCAATCAGAGTGGAGCATCAATAATGTCGATGTGACAAACAATTTGTTTTAACCCGTACCATACTAGCAACGTAGATCTACGTCCCCTTCAAAAACACTGGTGACGTACATCTAAATCCTGCAGCACTGAAAAGTAATTGCCAGCAACCAAAGTAATATGGAAGGTAATATCTTATCTCGCTAACTTCAGACATTTCTCCACTATGTTTACAACACTGATTTAGGAGGAAGGGAGGTGAGTAAGTCTTCACAGGCTCACAGCTGCACTGCCATGTCAGTAACCTTGAAGATTTCAGAGGTCAAATGGCACCAACCTGATTCGATTCGATCTACTTTTTGGCTTTGGTGATTACTTTTATTAGTGCCAGGGATCTTATATTGGTGTATTAAGCCCATTTACCCACAAAACATAATCCAAAATCGGTTCACAAGCTCATAGATGCTCTGCTCTTTCAGTAACCAAGATTTCAGAGGCAGAGTTACACAAGCCTGACTCAATGCAACCTACTTTCTGGCTTTGGTGATTACTTTTATTAGTGCCAGGAATCTTATATTGATGTATAAAGCCCATTTACCCACACAAAAAAAATCCAAAATTGGTTCACAAGCTCACATACGCTCAGCTCTCTCAGTAACCTCGAAGATTTCAGAGGTAGAGTGGCACCAACTTGACTAGATTCAACCAACTTTTTGGCTTTGGTGACTACTTTTATTAGTGCCAGGGATTTTATATTGATGTATTAAGCCCATTTAGCCACAAAAAATATCCAAAATCGATTCAATAGCCCACAGATGCTCAGCTATCGCAGTAACGTCGAAGATTTCAGAGGTAGAGTGCCACCAGCCTGATTCCACTCAGCCAACTATCTGGCTTTAGCAACTACTTTTATTAGTGCCATGAATCTTATATCAATATATTAAGCCCATTTACCCAGAAAAAAAAAATCCAAAATCAGCTGGCATAGAGGGATCTCGGTCTTTTTTTTTTTTTTTCCAGCAAGGCATGGGTTAAACTGCAATTGCCCTCTGTTTAGTATTCGATGCATATGCAATGAAAAGTACACCTTAGCTGAAAAATTCAAACGACAACCAAAGCTTCCTGCATTCGAGGTTGTCATTAATTTCTTATTGGGCTGATTATTAACCAGGAAACGTGCTAGTCCTTAGATTTCCCAAATCGTTGAGGTTGCTTCTAGTTAACTGTTCAAA
>NW_027641932.1:0-4995 GCF_032717465.1 Coenobita brevimanus | reverse complement strand
ATAATGATGAAGTAAATAATGATGAAGCTTTTAAAGATCAGACTCAATGGTAGATCACTTGAGAAAGAAGTTTCCAAGAACTTCCAATGCAACAAAATGTCTTTGTACCGATGAGCATATTGTGCTTTTCATGGAAAGGTGCATGAATAGTGACTTCACCTTTACCAATGAAGTCTTGGAAAATGAGGCTTCAAGATCTTGTACTTTGCAGGACAGTGGAGGCTCGTATCCGCGATTTTCCATTCCTTACACAGGCCTCTCTATTTAAGCTGTGAATAAAGAACGAGTTCCAGACTGGTGTGTCCCGGAAACATTGTCTTGCACTTAGATGAGATAATGCCAAATAATAGGAACCACCTTTCCTGGTATTTGACAATTGGTTTAAGCCATTCAGTGCTACATTTGAAAAACATTCATGGCTGAAAGAGGTATATGGTGCTGGTGAAGTGTTTGTGGCCATGTTTATTTCGGCCTAGGGCTAAAGGTTGGATCAGATGCCGACATGGGGAAGAAAGATAGAGGCGTTTAAACATTTGAGGAATGAAGTCAGCTGGTGTTCTCATAGATGCCAACAGCTGTTAAATGGTTGGATGATAAAGGTGCGGGACTTTGCTTGCCACCTTTGTTGAGTCAACCAACTCATATTGCCCCGACATTGGCGACAAAACCTTTAGATTTAAGTTGTAGAGATCCCACAGCCAAACATTGTAAAGTTGTACAACAAGAACATGGGGGTTGGAGCATCTTGGCTGATTTTCTTTTTGTCGTTGTACAGAATCAGCCAGATATGGGATCAAAGAAGTTATTACTTCACAGGCATATTCTTTCACATGACTGACATGACCATCAACCTGCTCATTGATACACGAAGAGAGTACGTGAGACCAAAAAGGGTTCCACAGGAGTAGGCAGCATTCTCGAATGTCAGCTTGTACCTGAATGGAGAATTACAACTGCTTCCTGCAGTTTCATATCAAGGCAGTATGACTTTCTCTCTCTCTCTCTCTCTCTCTCTCTCTCTCTCTCAATTCCTGATGGCAAGGAATAAATCATGTATCAAGAAATTTCTTTGCCTGCATTGTAAAAGCTAGTACTTTTTGCTATATTTGCACAATGAGGCAGTTGTTTATGTGTTCATTAGTTTTTTTTTTTTTTGTCACATTATCATAAAAGATGTATTTATGTTTTCATTTTGTCAAGTTGATACTCATTCCAGGTGTGAGAATGACAACTCAAGTGCCTTCAAAATTCCAAATATGTAATAAATCTAGATACTCCCAACCGGTATTATTTTCCTCTCCCTGGTGACCAAATATGATGAATTAGTCACATGATTCTATAATTGTATAGATTGTAGTAATGTCTAAGGAAAATGATCTGGGACCCTTTAATCAGGTCAATATAAGTCTAAAAACCAAAAGACTTAGCTCAGGTCCAAGGAAACTATATATATATATATATATATATATATATAATATATTGAATGCTGTGGGAAGAGGCATAAAGATATGTTAAGAAGTTGCAGTGCGTGTGGACAGAAATCTATGAATTTTTCTCTTTGAGGCTAAAGAGTTGAAACAGGGATGTGTCATGTCTCCATGGTTGTTCAATCTGGTTCAAGTGGATGGGGTAATAAAAGAGGTTGCTACAGTAGGGTAGTGGATGTTGGAGTGGCTCCTGTGTAGAGAGAGGATAGTGTTTGGGAAATTCTCCTGCATTGTTGTTTGCAGATGATACTGTGTTGTTGGAGTGAAGACGAAGGGAACGGTATTTGCAGCTTGGTAAGGATGAGCTTTGGAGAGGTGCATGTGAAACGGAATCTAAAGGTGGAATGTAGGGGAAAGAGTAAAGTGATGGTCTTTGAGAGAGGTGAAGTCAGAATGTGCACAGCGAGGTTGGATGGTGAGGAATTGGAAAATGTGAGTACAGTTTAAGTACTTGGGTAGTGTGATGACTAAGGATGGAGATTTGGAGTGGTGAAGTGCTTTCTGAAAGGCAGTACAGAAAAAGTTGAAAGGTTATTGTCTGCTGGTTTGAAAAGCAGTGATAAGAAACAAGGAAGTGAGCATGGAAGTGAAAAAGTTACTACATGACAGCCAGTGATACAAACTCTAACGTATGGAAGTGGAAGCTTGGGACATTGTTGAAGGACTGACAAGTTTGCAGAGTGAGAGCAAGTGGAAAATGAGTTACTTTAAGAGGAGCCTGTGAGTCACATGGAGAGACAGGCTGACGAATGGAGGGATATAAATGAGCATTGCAGTGTGGATGTGGATGATAGGAAATGCGGTTATGAGGAACACACTGAGGTGGTTTTGGCCATGTGGAGACGAGTTTTGGAGCGTGGAAAGACTGACGAAGAGAGTGTATGGAAAGTGAGGAGTGTGGAAGAGGAGGGGGAGGCTGAGGATGAGATGGAGGGATGGGGTGGAGAGGTATATGAGAGAGGATGGATGAGTTGGGGAGCAGGGCAGTGAAATGACGTGGGGACAGGGCAATGTGGAGACAGCCAGGCCACCTCAAAACTAATGAGGCGTCTAGCAATATATATATATATATATATATATATATATATATATATATATATATATTATATATATATATATCCTTATTAGCCTCAGTGTCCGGAAATATTGACTAGAACTGGGATTTTTCAAGTCTTAATAAAGCAGGGAACCTCCGGTAGGGACCTACGTGAGCTTAAGTGACCATGAGCCGATAGGCAGAGATGGCATCAGCACCACCCAGTGCCATGTTCACCTAGCACTCCTTGGGATCCAATGGATTAAATATATATATATATATATATATATATATATATATATATATATATATATATATATATATTGTTACGGAACAGAGAAAGATAATGTACACTTTAAGTGAGAATACTAAAAATCACTACTGTCCCAAAAAGTTCCAGGTTCAAAATAAAAAAGAGTTAGGTAAAATTACAAGTTGAAAGCTTTAATGCTCAAACCAACAACAGAACATCTGTGGACTCATGGTGATAATGTAATGGCAAAACAGGTTAAATTATATGGTTAACTGTACAGTTTCTATTAACACGAAATTAGCATGAGTAAATTTGTTCTAAGTCAGCCCTGATAAAAATGAGAAAACACTGGATAATGCTCAGTTAACGCAAAAGTATATTATTAGAGATACATAATATTATTACCACTGGCTGACAATATGAAATTACAAAAACTTTATTTAGGCCTACGAATCAACACCTTATGCTATACAGTACAAGAACAAAATGTAATAACACTTATACTCAAATTATGGCAGCTGCTAGATGGTTGGAGACTTCCTGAGCACTCACAATAATAACAACTATACAGGGGAGGACAGAGATGCGTGAACAAAATGAGGAGTAGATCTAAGTGGCAATTAATGCAGAGACTGAGCTCCTATATAGAGAGAAGCCGGCAGAGCTTGATACAACTTGTAAGAAGGGACGCGCAAATGAAGTCAGATGGGACAAAGAGTTGATTAATTCTGCCTGAACAGTCAGAAAAAGAACGACTTACTTTAATTATAAAGTGAGGAGTGGGGGAGGAGGTAGAACACGCTCGTGATAAAACATGCAGCATACTGCATGTTAGAATTTACACAAAGGATGATGAAATCATAGGCTATGTAAATAATATATATATATATATATATATATATATATATATATATATATATATATACCTAGGCTGCTTTCCCCAAGGAAAGGGAGGTAGCCGAGACAGGACAACACACTCTATTTACTCATCCACTCAAACACATTCATTCGCATCTTAGCCCCCCAAAGGGGAGAAGGGACAGATCCTCACCGCACCACACAGCACAAGGGTCAACTGCCTCAATGCAATCAGTGACATCCGCAGCAGGCCCCGACAGCAGAACTGGTTTACCCCTGCCACATCATAACCAGACCGTATCTCATCCAGCACCTTGACCTTTTGACTAGCTGATCAGGACCAAATGTGGAGAATATCCCCTTAGGGCTGCCGTCATCACTTATTCATTCACAATTTCTCTCCATTTATTTCTGTCACGCACAGCCACTCTTCCCTTGCTCAACAGACATCCCTCTCGATCCAGTCGCTCTCTCTTCACACTGTCCATCCAGGACCTATGATTCGTGGTCTTCCTCTCAGCCTTTTACACCTCTCACATCAGATCTAGTTATCTCTTTTCTACCAATCGCCTCATTATCCATTCTCTCCAGGTGCCCAAACCATTGCTAACACCCTCTGCTCAACTCTACCAGCCATCTCCCGAACAACCTGTTCCCTTCCTTCGCGACTTCATCATTAAGCACTCTGATCCGTGTAATGCGCGTTACCTCCAATGATACTCATACACCTCATCTCCATTACATTCAAACTTTTCCCTCTCTGCTACACCCATATTCCATGTTCTTCAGCCCCATATAATGTATTGTCGGTACCACAACACCCTCATACAGCCTTCTCTTTACATCCATCTCTAAGCGAATCTATTACTTAAACACTCTTTTCATTCCTCCCAGCACCTTTCCTATTTCATTTATTCTAAACTTCACTTCTGCATCTATTCTTCCATCCATGCAACATAGACCCCTTAGATATTTAAAACAATCTTACCTCCTGGAAGTAAACCTATCATCCAAATGATTCATCCTCCTACCATCTATCAACCTTCGTACACCTCTATCACCTTTACTCTTATTCTCATTTACTTTCACTTCCTCCTTTCTGGCTACACCCTTCCAAACTCCTCTTCCAACTGTCTCAATCTCCTCTGAATCAGTCACCAGTGCAGTATCATCTGCAAACAGCAGCTGGTTCAGATTCCACTCCTCCACCATCAACATTCACCAGACTCAGACCCTCCACCTAAAACTTTTTCATTCACCTCCCCTTACAACACCATCCATGTAAATATTAAACAACCAAGGCGACATCACACATCCCTGTCGCAGTTCCAATTCTCATCGGGAAACCAATCAATTAAGCA
>NW_027641931.1:0-4995 GCF_032717465.1 Coenobita brevimanus | reverse complement strand
CCCTAATCGGGAAGTGGGAAGGAGGAGGAAAGCAAGCGAACAAGGGACAAACAACCGGGAACCACACACCTATGGCTAAGATTGCCCTCTCAAACCACTCCAGGGAGGCCTGACCGTGTTAATTCACGACCACAGAGCGATCAGTGGGGGGACCCTCCGTGGGGGTGTAAGCAAAGTTAAACTTATTAAATAGATATAGACACTTACTATATCTCTAGCAAGGGTAGGGAGGAAAATTAGTACTAGCTAATCCTAAGAGTCACCAGAAGGGTGAAAAAAAAAAGCTAATGCCGGTGAGGCAGCCCTGAAAACTAGAGGAGAGAGTAGATGAAAACACGTCTTCTCTCTCCGCGACCATGCATAAAACTCCCCCAATTTTGAACTTTTTTTTTTTTTTTTTCCCGGCCTATCAACCATTGGGGCCGAAGCCCCTGGTTATTAAGGCAATTTATATATGTATGTATATACATTTAAACATATATACATATATATACAAACATATATATATATATATACATACATACACACACACACACACACACGCTTCTATGCATACATACAGACACACTTTCATGCAAACGTACATGTATATATAATAATTTTAATCTTATTTAATTTTTTTGTATTTTTATTTTTTTGATTTTTTCTTGGTTTTATATTTTTTATACCTTATATTATAAAGTAAAACTAATCTAAAAACCCTAAAATTAATCACCTATCAGACAAATCGCTAACCTATACTAATCCTACAGAGACAAATAGCTAGACCTACACTAATGGTAAAAATACCTCGACTAACAGAACACCATCGACTGCAGATATGTAATGCCTTTCTACATTACATACCTGCACTCATCACCTGGTAACTGTCAGTCGAGGCACAACCTAATATAGGGGACATCAATATATGAAAGGGAACCAGACGAGTCAGGAACATTTCCATATACGTCAGCTGTCGTCCCTAATTAGAATAACTTAAGCAAGATAATATAATGTATTTACATAATTTGTACAAAAAGTGAAGAACCTCGCCCACCAGACCACCATCGACTGCAAGTGCCCAATACCTTCCTATATTGCACACTTGCACTCATCAGCTGGTGACTGTCAGGCGAGGAACTTGGCTTAATGTAGGGGACATCTATATTAGAAATAGATCGGTGGAAGGAGGAACTATTTAAAATATATCAACTGTCAACCCTAATTAATATTACAATATATACATATTTACTCTTCATAAAAACCATAACCACACAGTAAAAAAGTCACATCACTCTGATCAGTCCGGTCTCTCTCAAGAAAGCCATCAATTTATCAGTCATAACAATGTCCCCATCACCCAGAATGGTGGAAAGGGTGAAGGGGACGTCTACTGCGCCGCAGTAATTTATAAGTGAAGCACGTTCACGAATAAATCGCCGACAGCGCAGGATGATATGACTGATAGATAACACCGCATTACAGATGTCACAGTGCGGTGGGAAGCCTCTTTCCATATATGGTTTTATGTGGGTTAAAATGGTGGCAATAAGCCGTAACCGTGCCAACACTTTTTCTTCTAGGCGACTAGGACGGTTGCCAGTGTCCCAGTCGCCCAAGTACGGCTTACAAGTTGGAATATTTAGTCTGGTCCACTGACCTTGCCACAGAAGATTTATTGATTTCTTTCCCAGAGAGAGACTCGACCGTAGATCACGAGGAACGTCCCAAGTCTCCTCGAGTTCTACAGCCGATTTTGCAAGTAAGTCAGCCTGCTCATTACCGTAGATACGACAATGACCAGGCACCCAGATCAGCGTGAAAGACTTGTTGCATGAATGCAACTTATTAACGATGCGGCCCTGGATCTCGTGAGAGTCCGTAGTACAAGATGCAATTGCCTAAGGGCTGATTTTGAATCTGAAAATATGACAAATGAGTCATGCCTAGTATTGAGAGCATAGTCTATGGCTTTGTCAATAGCAAAGAGTTCTGAAGTAAACACAGATGTATGAGTCGGCAACCGATACCTGAGGACACAATCAGTCGACCACACACTTGCACCCACACATTCACTCGACTTGGAGCCGTCGGTGTACAATTGATGGGACCCCAAGTGACGAACAATGATGTTACGAAACAAGTGGTGGACCTCCGCCTCCGGCGCCTTGGCCTTTGGTGCTGGGAGCCATGATACATCCACTGTAAAGCTGGGTGGCTCCCAAGGCGCTATATTTTTTAGCACCAACTTGTCACAGTCACTGGGGACCACACCAAGCTCCTGAGTCAGTAAGTGGAGGCGAGCGGCAAGTGGCCGACGCACCCCCTGCAGTAGGTGGTGGTATTGACGCAGGGGGGGTACAGGCCACATTGCCGATATTGCTTTTCCTTAATGTTCGTAGCCCATACGAAAATGCCAGGTGGTCACGGCGAATACGGAGGGGAGGCACATTCGCCTCCACTTCCATACGAGCCACACGTGTACACCGGACAGCTCCAAGACACATTCGCAAACATTTATTCTGTAACACATCCAATCCTTTCAGAGTGGCATCGGATGCCGAGCCATACACCTGTGCGCCATAGTCTAGCTTCGATCGAATAAGGGACTTATACACCATTAATAAAGATTTTCTGTCGGCACTCCAGGTAGTACCCGCTAGGTACTTGAGGACATTTAACGGTTTATCACAACGAGCAAGCAAAGTATTAACGTGAAGTTTAAAATTCATTCTACGATCAAAATGTATTCCTAAAAATTTTTCAGAATTTTGAAAAGGTACCGCCTGATTATCCAAAGTTAAGCACAAATTAGGTACGTTACGATTAGTAAAAACTATAGCGGCACACTTACGTACGGAAAACTTAAATCCCCACTGCAAGGCCCATTGGTGGACGGAGTCAAGGGCTGCTTGAATCCGCCCAGCCGAAAATTGTGCATTACGGGAAGAGTGCCATATTGCACAATCGTCAGCGTAGAGTGAGTATTTAAGATTCCTCGGGATGGGAGCTGATGACAGAATATCATTGATCATAATACTAAATAAGGTAAGACTAAGCACACTTCCCTGCGGCACCCCGTTTTCCTGGATAAATATATCCGATGTTACGTTACGGGGCAATTTGACAGAGAAAGTTCTGTCCCTTAAGAAATTTGAAATAAAACCAGGCAAATTTCCTTTTAAACCATAAGCATAGAGCTTCATTAGTGTACCGTGTCGCCATGTCATGTCATAGGCTTTATGGATGTCCAAGAACACCCCTATCTTGAATTCTTTATTGGCAAATGCCTCTGCAATACAATGCTCCAAATTCATTAAATGATCTAGTGAACTTCTGTATTTACGGAAGCCACATTGTTGATCATTTAACAAATTCTTCGACTCTAAAACAAAAAGAAGCCTATTGTTAACCATACGTTTCATGACCTTACATAGACAAGAATTCAACACAATAGGACGAAATGAAGTGGGATTCATAAGACGACCAGCCTCTTTGGGTATCGGTATGACGTGCGCAAAGTGCCATGAGTTTGGGAACGTTCGAGACGCCCAAATCTCATTGTACAATGCTAACATCTTAATCAGGTTGTCCTGATTAAGATGCTGGATCATACCGTACGTGATGGTGTCTGGTCCAGGGCTGGTGTCTTTACAGGATTTAAGGGCAAAGAGCAGTTCTTCTAGCGTAAACTCTTGGTTGTACGGGGAGTTTACGTCTTCTGTGGCAAAGTCTAATAGCTGTAGCTCAACCGTGCGTTTATGATGTTGGAAACGCGGGTCATAATTGGCTGAGCTACTTACATGAGAAAAACTCGTGCCGAGGATGTGAGCAACGTCCACGGGCTCGTCATAGATGTTATTATTTACTTGCAAGGTGGTTACAGAGAAGTATGGGCGTTTATTATTTAAGTTTCTTATGGTTGACCAGACTTTACGTAATGGTGTTGTACGAGTCACCGTGGACAGAAAGGACCGCCAGGAGTCACGTTTAGCCCTTATTATTCTCCTTGCCTCAGCCCATGCCTGTTTCTATGCAATAAAATTTTCCTCAGTGGGCTGACTATCAAAAAACCTGTATCTCCTATTGCGTTTTCTTAATGCTTGTCGGCAATCCGACGTCCACCAATGTGCTCTATGCTTCGCATGAACTGTAGAAGTCTTGGGAATAGCAGCCTCAGCTGCGTGTAATATGGATTGGGTTATATTTTCGACCTTAACATCTATGGTCTCCCCAGACATATCTAAATTGGCGATCCTTGAGAAGGATCCCCAATCTGCTTTCTTATAGTTAAATTTGGAGGTGGAGGGTCCGAAATGATGTCGCGTGTATAAGAGAGACAGATGGGTAAATGATCACTTCCCAAGGAGTCGTCGTAAGAATCCCATGAGAGATCTTGATGTATACCAGGGGAGGCCAAAGATAAGTCAATGGCCGAAAAGTTACCAGTACGATCATCTACACGAGTCGCTCTACCATCGTTCAGAAGACAGAGGTTGGACTGTAGTATTAGGTCGGCTACTTGCTCCCCACGACCATCAATCCTCAAGCTACCCCATTGATAGTGATGGGCGTTAAAATCGCCCAACACTAACTTATTCCCAGGGAGATGTTCCACTAGTGAATTTAAAGCATCACTATCAATGGGGCCATGTGGAGGACAGTACAGAGAGCAAATAGACAGATACGTGTTATTAAATTTTACTCTGCACGCGACAGCTTCCAGAGTAGAATTTAGAATCACTTCCGTTTGTGGGTGTGATTTGTGTGTGTAAATGGCTACTCCGTGACCTTCATATCTTCTATACGAGTGGTAGTGTTTGAACTGTGGAGGATCAGGGTGATCCTCCAGGTGCGTCTCCTGTAAACAAACAACGTCTGGCCTGTGTATAGAAAGCAAGATTGCTATATTGTGTAACTTATTCCCAATACCTCTACAATTCCACTGTAGTATGGTGAATGCGGCGGTTTAAGATTTATGAGGGGGGCCAGTGTGTTTAGTTTTTTTATGCCGCC